>NC_049215.1:7660000-7982500 GCF_013347855.1 Anguilla anguilla | reverse complement strand
GTGTGTGTATGTGTGTGTTCAAATGTGTGTGTTCAAATGTGTTTTAAGGGGTAATTGTTCATGTTATATTAGTTACAGAACATGAGAGAATAAATAATAATAACTTAATTTGACTGCGTAATTTAAATACGTGTAATTTCTGCAGAAAAAAAGTGTGCACTGTAATTGCACTTTTAGGTGCTATGCAACCCCCCGTAGGAATGAAGGCACATCACTTGAATTAGGAGAAGTGGTGACGAAATACGAGTGGCCAGACGGGACTGGAGAATCGCTCGCGGCTGGACTGGAACGCGGCGGCGAACCGAAGACGAGCGGGCTGGAGACACGGGCGCGAGATGCCCCGTCCGACGTTTCGGGCGACTCCCCAGTGCCACTCAAAGCGGCAGTGCCACGGGTCACATGCCAGTGCCCCCCCCCCTCGCCCCCCCCCCCCCCCTCCCTTCAGCCAGTCACACTTTCATACAGCATGCCTGTCGTCGTGCTCAAACAGTCATGCGCCGACACCTTTCTCCACGAGCGCACATCCTCTGCTGACTGACAAAAGGAGGCATGGCCTTTAAAAATCAACAAGAATAGCAGCTCCTCTGAATGAGAGAGGTGGGGGGAAAAAAAAGCCTTGTAATTTGCAATAATGGCATGCCAATAGCTCCTCGATAGGAAATTACAGCGAAAAGTAGATCTGAAATTCCCTCTTTAACTGGCAGAAACAGATCCATCGCAGACAGAAGTCCTGTTTACTTGGTAAAATGGCATCAATTAGGCGAGGATGGTTAAATTAGCATATTCCCTTAATGGACTGGCCTTTCCCCTGACGCTCTCTTACAGGGATTGTATGGAAGGGACATGTTACAGGAGGAACAGGAGGAACAGAAAAGGTCACATGTCTCCACAGTGCAGGTGATAATATTTTCCACTAAACAGTTGTGCATTTTCCACAGATATTGTCATGTCGCATCTGAATTACACTAGCATACCCATTCAATTCACTCACTGCGAAAGAGTCTTTTTAAAAGTCATGTTGAATAGAGCAAGTAGAGAATCAAAAAAGGAAGAATAATAAGCTTTTAGCCTGAAGTCTAAACACAAGACAAACGGTTCTGTGAATTCAGTCTATAAGACTAAAATACGATTTTTATTTCTTGAACAGCAATTTTTTTTGTGCTGTAGAAGGAGACAAAATTCATTCGAATAATTTTCAAATGTTTCAATGTGAAATAAATACAAAACTAAAATAAAAAAGGACACGTTACAATTTATCATTTAAAAAAGAACTGAGGCATTGTTTTGAATAATCATTTTGATGAAGGCCAGAGATACAATTATACAGTTAATTTCCTTGAGAAAAAAAAACACAATAAACATACGCATAAACAAAGTAACATGCTAATTAATTTAGCAGTCAATACTTTAAATGCAGGACAGAGACAATCAGTCTAAATGATCTGGCAATTAATTATCATCATACATCAGGCATGGCTACATTGCTCACTAATTACTCCAAAGCATAAAAATTTGTTCATTAATGTTGAAATTGCAGGCCCAGGAAAAAAAAAAAAAGGAGATCCACTGGTTTCAACAGCCTCAGAGAACCAACAGCTGCATCTTATAAATCCTCTTTTCGCTCCTACCTTTCCCCCTCTTGAAGCCGGACTCCCGCCACTGCCCCAGATTGACTGGTCTTGCACAGTTGCCGCTGTGCAGCGGGAAAGGAATTGCAGGTGTCAACCGGCAGTTTACAAATATGACATCTCCTCTGGCGTGGCTGGAAATATGAAATATTGATTTATGTGCAGTAAAAGGTCTTATAAAAATGATCACATACACATGAGGGATTAATGCGTGGGAGATCAATAGAAATTTCATTCTTGACGCTAGACTGTCACCTATGGTGAAATGCTAAAATAAAGAAATCAATATTATCTATGAAATGTCAAATTTATTATAATTATGAGGATGAAAGCCGGCCAAGTGGCTCCCGGGGGACCCGGAGGGATAGGTTACGGCTCCGAAGCATCTCTCATGTCCCTTGTTCTCCTGCTGCCAATTTGAGAACAATATTGGTGTGTGTGTGTGTGTGGGGGGGGCAGGGGGGGGGGGGGCGGGGGGGGGGTGTTCCAACCGTTATGTCTCACCGTGTAGTAACAAATTCCTCCTGGAATATTTAACCGGCGGCAAACTGACAACGGGGAAGAGCCTGAGGTTCGCAGCCCGCCGGTTCTGTACTTAACAGCTGTTAGCTGAGGCTCGTGCGACTCTCAAACCCCCCCCCCCCCCCCCCCCCCCCCGCCGCCCCCCCGCCCCCCCCTTGACTGAGGCCTGTCAACGGTGGCTCTGAGTGGCGGGCTCGGCGTTTAATGCGCCGGTCGTAAAAGAATACAGCCGCCACCGGTGGGATCAAAGCCACTGACACATTCACCGGGAACAACGCGCGCGCCTTTTTTTTTTTTTTTTTCCTTTCACTTAAACGGACGAACTGCGTACAGGATACCTTGCATTTTACGGCCTGACATTTTCTTTTCTTTAACCAGACAGACCTCGCCGGCTGCAACAGCTTCCAAAACATCATCGTGGAGAAACAGAAAACTGGCTAATGTCAAGAAACATTATTCAAAGGACAATATCATATTAACAAATTAATTCACTTGGTAATCCAATAAGATTCAGCCAATTCATGTGCTGCTTATTTGAAAGGCTGTACTGAGATTGAAAAAGCATGCAAAGAGAGTATCATGTAAGAAACTGAGATGGCCTGTCAGCAGTTTTCACAGTACACTGAATACATAAGAACACAGTCGGAAGGAGCACAATGCGTGTTTTACAATTATTCTAAAAAGCTTGTATACTCACAGCACGTGAAACGCAACCACTTATTTCTGAAAAGACTTAGTTCCGTGCTTTTGACAGAATTCTTGCTGAATTCAGCTTTCTGTAAATTAGCACCTTTTAAATGAGACTCGGTGGTAGGTCTAATGTTGTAATTACAGGTTTGATATTTTAACAAAGCTTCCTGCTTTGGCTTTTATCCAGTTTATAATTATTCCACAAAGCGCTGTCAGTGTTTGATTGTACGCCACCTCTATGAGGTAATTAATATCCCGGAATGTGTCAAAATCAATGTCTGATGTAATCAGTGTCTGCTGCAGTCTCCGGCCACCCAAAGGTCAGCAAAAGATATGCTAGTCAATTATGTGAAGTAGCCAAACTGAGCGAGGAAACATCGTTAGGCTACTGGAAATGCTCCATTTTGGTTCACAGTCTTCAGAATAAACCATAGAAAAGCCACACTGTCTTTCACTATAACTCACGCGGCAACTATATAATTACTTTAACAATGGATGGGCTTTGAAAAAATTTACAGGTGCTAATGTTTTTTTTTTTTTTTTTTTTTTTGGTGGGGGTGTTTTTGGGGGGTGGGGGGTGAGGTAAAAACTGTCACAGTACTGTCAATACCATTTCAGAAAATTAAATCATTATTCGCCTTCTTTGAAGACCAACATTTCAGGGAACATTTTTTTTTTTTTTTATAGTCCGTTTACATTATTTGTTTATATTTTTTTTTAAGCAACCGTGGTCTTTCCACCTTATCGGAGAAGGTTGAAGCACCGCCTACAAAACGCGTCCGTCAAACTGTACAATGGCAATTTAGTGCTCTGAATGTGACCGCAAAAAATAAATAAACAAATAAACAAATAAATAAGTAAATAAATAAATAAATAAAATAAAAATAAGGGGCGGGGGGAGAGGAGGGGGGGGGGAAACAATCTTGTTAAATGTACGGTGACCGAATCAAATTTATAGTGTCGTAATGTGCCAGATAGACGCCGGCTCGCGCTCCACTTTGGGCGGCTTACGCGGGGCCCCCAGATGAAAGCGGGAGGCTGGGGCGCTGATAGAGCCTTTGAGCCGGCAGGAGAGGCGCTCTTGAAGGGGGGGGGGGGCTCGGCCGCTGATAACCGCCTCGCCGGCTGGAGCCTCCTCGGCCGCGCCGCGCTGAAGAAGGCGCGCCGCACTTATCAGAGTCCACATATGGGAAATGATTAGCGTCCGCCGGGACCCACCGCCAGCCTCTCCC
The DNA here is from genome assembly GCF_013347855.1 of Anguilla anguilla. Lineage (NCBI taxonomy): Eukaryota > Metazoa > Chordata > Actinopteri > Anguilliformes > Anguillidae > Anguilla > Anguilla anguilla. The sequence continues at coordinate 7,978,428 of NC_049215.1, read as the reverse complement.
CCGGGTCAAAAGCAGGGCCCCGGGATGAAAGGCGGGGCCCGGGCCTTCCTATCCCTCCTCCAATCATCTATTACCGCTCAGATAACGCCCCTATCCTCCCCCCCCACCCCTTCCCGGCGCATTGGACGCCAATTTAAAACATATAAAAAAGAGAAAGGACATAATCACAGGGTTTTGAGAGCGAGGTGTGGAGAGGGCCGGAGGTAATTTACGGATGGCCGCCGCCCCCCCCTCTCTGAGATATTATTTATTCATGGCGGTTTGTTTAAGGACAGTCTGCTACGGGATGTCTCACGCAGCTCAAAGAGTCGACACTTGTTGTGTCGTTTCAGGTACTCCCCCCCCCCCCCCCCCCACAATGACAATATCATAATGTAATATGGGGCGTATCCTCCTTGCTCGAACAGCGAGAATTCACAATGCTAAGAAGAACACCCACAAACGGCGACAGCGAGCGAGCGAGAACACCCATGCATCACCGTGACGGAGATCTCTTCCTTAGCGTAATTGAAGCGTGACACTGTAAATATCCGACCGAAGATTGCATTACAACAGATTAATCTGATCAATCAAAATGCAAAGTACGGCCACTGCTAAGGACTACGCTCTGACAAATGAACGGATGTAAATGAGACAGAGTTGCTGACGCAGATTTCTCGCATTATGTTGTTAATTTGAAATAAATTGCACGAGGCACATTATCCAAAGCCAGTATCACAAATTAAAGGAGTACCTTTCTCTGTAAATCTAAAATGTAACATATTGTGCTTTGCATGCATTGGACAGTTTATTGGACAGCACTACTAACAACCAAGGAACAAGCTTCACAACAGGACAATATCCAACTTGTTCTGCCATAGTCTTCACTGTGTGAAAGCTGGTAACTTTTTTTTCTCTAACGTGAGTGATGATTGGCCGTATAATGTACATTACATTTTTCTTTTAAAGCATGCGTAGAAACATGCAGATATTCAATATATTCCAGTTAAAACTGAATGTATTCCATTTAAATGTGTTCCTGTCTCTGTATCCCATAATGCACTGTGAAGTGCTGTGCCCCTTCCACTTTTACATTACATTACATTACAGGCATTTAGCAGACGCTCTTATCCAGAGCGACGTACAACAAGTGCATTGGTTCATGATGTAGAGGTGCAAAAGAAACACTAGAGTGTTGCACAATGATGAAACAGAAATGCACTCAGTTTCCACTCCGCGAGACACAAACTAACTAGGCAGGCCTACGAAAGCAGGTCATATCTACAGGTTTCCTTTGCTCCTGAAGTCCCTCTGATGCACTGAAGCAGGCCAAGCCCTCTTGTGAAATGGTGTAGCGCTGACTGGAAGAAAATGTGTGAGTCACATTTAAAGGGTGCAGGTGTTTTTTTTTTTTACACTTTTGTCTGATGCGTCTTACAATTCCAGAATTACAATACCAGAAACATTTAGACAAGACATTTACTTAAGACAACAATAGGAAAACAGTATGTGAGGAAAATGGTTGGGATAATCGCATGTACTGATGATAGACACCATGGTACACATTTAGAAGGACATTTTCAAGTGAAATTGTAGTGCCAGGGTAAATTGGTGTATTTAAATTTGAAAAAAGCATTTTAACTTGATACTCCAGGAGTTTTAAGAAAGGCCAACAAAAACTCAAGAAAGAATCTGGAATTGTACTGCAAGTATCTGAACTGCATTTGCCCTTTTTAATACCTCTTACTGTCTATTTCAGTGTCCTTGCTTTGTGCAGGTACAGGTGAGTCTGTAGTGTCCTTGGTTTATGCAGGTACAGGTGAGTCTGTAGTGTCCTTGGTTTGTGCAGGTACAGGTGAGTCTGTAGTGTCCTTGGTTTATGCAGGTACAGGTGAGTCTGTAGTGTCCTTGGTTTGTGCAGGTACAGGTGAGTCTGTAGTGTCCTTGGTTTATGCAGGTACAGGTGAATCTAAAGTGTCCTTGGTTTGTGCAGGTTCAGGTGAGTCTGTAGTGTTTTTGGTTTGTGCAGGTACAGGTGAGTCTGCAGTGTCCTTGGTTTGTGCAGGTACAGGTGAATCTAAAGTGTCCTTGGTTTGTGCAGGTGCAGGTGAGTCTGTAGTGTTTTTGGTTTGTGCAGGTACAGGTGAGTCTGTAGTGTCCTTGGTTTGTGCAGGTACAGGTGAGTCTGTAGTGTCCTTGGTTTATGCAGGTACAGGTGAATCTAAAGTGTCCTTGGTTTGTGCAGGTACAGGTGAGTCTGTAGTGTCCTTGGTTTGTGCAGGTGCAGGTGAGTCTGTAGTGTTTTTGGTTTGTGCAGGTACAGGTGAGTCTGTAGTGTCCTTGGTTTGTGCAGGTACAGGTGAGTCTGCAGTGCCCTTGGTTTGTGCAGGTACAGGTGAGTCTGCAGTGTCCTTAGTTTGTGCAGGTACAGGTGAGTCTGTAGTGTCCTTGGATTGTGCAGGTACAGGTGAGTCTGTAGTGTCCTTGGTTTGTGCAGGTACAGGTGAGTCTGTAGTGTCCTTGGTTTGTGCAGGTACAGGTGAGTCTGTAGTGTCCCCAGTCAACCAGAGCAGCTGCTGTTGAGTAATGCACTGAGGGACACCCTGCAGACTAAAACCCTGCTTCCTTGGGCAATGCTTTTACCAAACACACATCACCCCCTGAGACTCTGGCAGGGTCAGGGTCTAACAGACCCATGGGCCTCATCACTCTACTGAGAGCCCGTGGCTTTGCTGGTCAGGCCGCACGGTAGTCTTCACTGCATTTACTTTTTGCAGAATTCTATTTTTAAGCACACAGAAGATCTAAGCTTATGCTTCATTTGCTCCAGAAGGGGGGGCAGCCCAAATGCAGAACACTGAGGACTGACTGTAAATCAGCTGAGAAGTGAAAAGTGAAGATCGGGCCGTGTACGCATGCATCCCGTAGCCTGGACTGCGAGGACGGGCTGGTGAGCAGGTTTTATACACGCAGCACGAACACACTCAGAGCAGACTTGACTTGATCATGCTGACAGGGCAGCTCTTCTGCCTGTTCTTTTTAAACAAACTACATATAGAAACAATTAGGCATCATTCATATAAAAATGTGAGGAATTGTGCACAACTAATAATCTCATTTGCATACCATACAAAAAACCAGGCTGGATATCTCATCAGTGCAAACAATAACAGCGATAATTCAATAGATCCTGGTCCCTGGACGTCACCAGAACCATTGGAAAATATGACCGATCCATAAAGTATAGATTGGGAGGGTATGGATCCTGACCAGACTGCCAATAGAGGCTCAACTGTGGTCCTGGAGGGCCGAGATCCCCTCTGGGATTTCAAGCCCTCTTTTAAAAACGGGAGCCATCTCGAAACTCGGGAGAGCAGCTGAACTGGATCAGCGAGGACGATTATTAGCTCAATCGCACGGTTAAGCGCTCGGCCGGGAGGACAGCCTGCGGCCGCCGCGGCTTCGCGGGGTGGGGGGGTGGGGGGGTGGGGGGTGGGGGGGAAGAGAGGCGCTGCTCCTCTGCAGAGGGCTGACTGCTGGAGCTGGTCTGGGGCGCTGCAGGTCAGCCACAGAGCACTAGTGGGCAGTGCCACATAGAGACTGCAGTCACGCACACAGCCAACAGAACGGAGAACGGAGCAGACTCCAGCCACAGAACGGAGAACAGAGCAGACTCCAGCCACAGAACGGAGAACGGAGCAGACTCCAGCCACAGAACGGAGAACGGAGCAGACTCCAGCCACAGAACGGAGAACGGAGCAGACTCCAGCCACAGAACGGAGAACGGAGCAGACTCCGGCCAACAGAGGAGAACGGAGCAGACTCCAGCCAACAGAGGAGAACGGAGCAGACCCCAGCCACAGAACGGAGAACAGAGCAGACTCCAGCCACAGAATGGAGAACGGAGCAGACTCCAGCCACAGAACGGAGAACAGAGCAGACTCCAGCCACAGAACGGAGAACGGAGCAGACTCCAGCCACAGAACGGAGAACAGAGCAGACTCCAGCCACAGAACGGAGAACGGAGCAGACTCCAGCCACAGAACGGAGAACGGAGCAGACTCCAGCCACAGAACGGAGAACGGAGCAGACTCCAGCCAACAGAGGAGAACAGAGCAGACTCCAGCCAACAGAACGGAGAACGGAGCAGACTCCAGCCACAGAACGGAGAACGGAGCAGACTCCAGCCAACAGAACGGAGAACAGAGCAGACTCCAGCCAACAGAACAGAGAACAGAGCAGACTCCAGCCACAGAACGGAGAACGGAGCAGACTCCAGCCACAGAACGGAGAACGGAGCAGACTCCAGCCACAGAACGGAGAACAGAGCAGACTCCAGCCACAGAACGGAGAACGGAGCAGACTCCGGCCAACAGAGGAGAACGGAGCAGACTCCAGCCACAGAACGGAGAACAGAGCAGACTCCAGCCACAGAACAGAGAACGGAGCAGACTCCAGCCACAGAACGGAGAACGGAGCAGACTCCAGCCACAGAACGGAGAACGGAGCAGACTCCAGCCAACAGAGGAGAACAGAGCAGACTCCAGCCAACAGAACGGAGAACGGAGCAGACTCCAGCCACAGAACGGAGAACCCTGTCACAAAACCAACAGCCGCTTGCCGCGCGTCTCTTAACTTATCCGCGCGAGTCCTGCAACCGTTCATTTATTTGTTCATTCACTCATTCAAAAGTAGGCACATTATGCATTTAATTGGACCCGTAATAATCACAATGTTTTAAGCGGGCTATTATTTTGTCCTCCACACGTAAGATGATAGTTTAGCCCCGGCAATCACAAGTTAATTAGTGAACCATAAGCTATTATAAAACGACTTTATTTTCATCACTTAGTGAATTTATTATCCCATTATGTGAATTTGCATAGCAGATTAATTAGATGGCAATTGCCAGTCTTTTAACACTTCGCATACTGTACTGTTTATATGTCACACGCCGCATCCAGTGGAGTAACCCCTTCCCTCATTCACCCTAATTGGAGCGTTTAATTAAATATTTAAATACGTCTCGTAAAAGTTCTCCCGGCACACTTTGGATAGGTGCGAGAGACATTTTTTACTTTCAGAAGCTGAGCGGAAATATTTGCAAACCACGTGAAACGGAAGAGCCTTTCGAACGATCGGAAGGAGGCCGTCGGCGCTCTGAAGAAGAAGATCTCAGGACACGCCGTCTGCAACGAGCCGAAGCGCTCGCCGCCCCTCTCCGGCCCCGCTCCCCAAGAAACGAATGAATTATGTATCGCCGGTGATTTATGGGGGTCCGTGTTCAACTTTAGTAGGGTCCATTTGTTAATGTTTTCTTCTTTTAGTCTTTGATGGTTTAGGATCCGCTAAGGCTTATCTGCAGGGAGCCAAGAGGGAATACCAAAATTGCTCAATTTGAGGAAGTAATTAAAAAATGGTCGCAATCAATATTTATCTCAAGAAGGCCCTGGAGGGGGGTTTAGAAACGCTCCCAGTGTCTGACTGTCTGTCTTCCCCCGATTCTGTCTGACAGCTGTCGGGAGCCTCCTCTGTGTGCACAGCCAAACAAATAAATAATGTTTACAATAAGCAAGGCTCTGCCGACAACAGATCAGCTAAAATAAAGGCAAACGCTCATATCCCTTTCACGTGCGCTGCAGCATGCATATGCATTTTCACTATTACTTTTCGCTATTATTTCTGAGTGGTTTAGACAGCAAACCAATGTGCAAATTATTTCATATATATTTTAACCTAATTAATGGAACAGAAGCAGAGAATGACATGCATTCATTTCAAATAAATGCATGCAATACTATGGTGTATAAATCATAGCATTGAGGCACTGCGATTGTAAACAACAAGTGCCATCTTGTTTGTGTACTCTTGCCTGCTTAATATGAAACTAGCTGTGTGTTTTCCAGTTTCAAAGGGACAAAATAATTTGTGGTTTCAGTTGTAACCGTCTACACAGCCTTCTTCCAAAACCCAAACCCAACTATGAGCCTTGAAACTGAAACGGTATAGCGTATGTTTGTACTAATATGAGAACTACACGGTGCTTGTTCATGTATTTATACATTTACTGCATATTTACTCGTATATGAAATTATGTATATATGTAAATCAGTGAAACGGTAAAGATGATTTTTGCTAAGAAAAGTAAATTCAGTAAAGACATATCCGGTGCTTGCAGGTTTGGGTTTTTTTTCCATACTCGTGGGAATCAGACCGCCAGGGACACTGCGGCTTGTCGTATCGTCTGGAGTTAGCGGTGGGCTGCAGCCATGTTTGTGGCATTCCATGTCATCAATTTTAATTACCCTCAAAAGCGAACGTATTCCTCAAGGCCTGGAGGGGGAGGGCCCTACTTTCTCTGAGGAAACATGAAATACGAGCACTCACGAGCACAGGCAAGGATCCCTCCTCAGCGCACAGGCAAGGATCCCTCCTTAGCGTACAGACCGGTGTGACTGTACAGGCCCACAGACCCTTTGCCTCTCTGAAGGCACCCGATTCTGCTGAAGAACACCACTTCCTGTACTGCAGCAGAACCCCACTTCCTGTACTTCTTAGAAGCAGGATAGGTGTCCACAGGTGGACACGTGTGGAAGGAAGGAGTGTTTTCCATTTTAGTTTCCGCAACTAAAAGAGGGGAGCAGATTTCTAGAATCGGTGCCTCGGTAAGCTTTTAAATGGATTGACCTATTGTTCTGTTGCGGTTGCGAGGAAACATAATCAAAGATGTTTCATCATTAGCTTATAATTTAATCTTCTATCACTAATGGTCCACTGTCTAAGACACGCCCACTCCCTCCCAAAGTGCCTCCACCATGCCAGAGAGCTGACCATGAGCACACACCCTGTTCCCTCAGTACTGGGCACACAGGACCGGCCACTGGTAAAAAAATATTTTTTTTTAAAGAATGTAAGAAAAAAAGTGTGCATGCACAGTTCACATTTTCATATTAAAGCAACACGGCCTTGGTATATCATGAATATTGACATGAGTAGGGGGCGCTATTAAGCATGACGTCAAGCGGAGAGCAAGAAAATCGCCTAGCCGTGCCAATATTACTGATATACCATGGGTTCTAGTGTTATATCACCGTTATAAAATAGCATCTAAACATACAGTATAATAATTCACCAAAGAAACGCGACACAACAACTTCAAACGCAATGTTTAAAGTTGCGGTGCATCCTTCTGCTTAATTAATTTGGTTACTAAGCAACAATAATTTATTGTTTGGGCTTTAACTGGCTACGTACAAACCACATAACCTTAGCTGTATAGGTTGGCTAGCTGGTTAGTGAAACTGAAAGAGAAAAAGCACACTTAAAAAACTGAGACAAATTAGCTAGCTAGTAATGTGAATGTTGTAAAATATCACTTTTCCCTATTGAATACTTTAATTTGGACACTGCCAATCAAGGTGCAGTTACTGAAGCGGTCAAATGATACGTTAAATGTTTCCATTTTCCGGAACATTGGTGTTTGTGTAGGCTAATGGACCTGTTAACGTTAGCTACAGTATTAAAAATAATTATATTAGAATGATGTGCAAACATTTTATTTAATTGCAGTTTGTAGGGGATTAAGTCACGGCTGGGACGCAAAGTCACCGAATCTATCCATTTTACAATCAATCACACACGTCTGTGCTTCTGTAGTCAGGTGTCATATCCATTCAGTGAAATTTTATGTCTCGTCATACACTCACTTTATATAATTTATTGCAATACATCCACTCCCTGCACATCACAAGCTGTGATTTTTTTCCCGTATGTACTGTAATGTCACACAAAGAGCAACCTGAAAGAAGTGGCCAGTCACTGCGAGAGGAGGAAGGAAATAATACAATTCTCAGTCTCTCCACTGTCATTTTGCACCCGGGGAAGTGCGAGCCAGGAGGTCAGCGAAGCAAAGGTCAGGCCTTCCCTGCCGATCTCATTCTGTAATTGACCAGCGTGGACATTTAGTGATCATAATGACACCCCCCGTTTCCCCACACCTTCGTCACGTCGCGGGGGTCCTTCTCTCTTGCAGCGAGCGGACCCCCCCCCCTCCTCCTCCTCGTCCTCACTTCCCGTCGGAGCGGGAGTACGACCCTTGTCAATATGATTTTATAATTGGGTGACTTAATTGGCAGTGATTGGAGCTGACACCCTGGGTCTGGGGTGGCTTTGACATCCACCCCACGATGCACTGGGCCACCGGCTCCGCTCACAGTTCCCTTTTCCTCTGATGACATCACTGCACATCGTGCCACGGCCCACCTGTCATTTTGCCTCTCCGCCATTGATTGGACGAGCACAGCCTCTTTAACCCTTTCTCTGCCAGAAATCCCAGACAGTCTATGAGGACGATAAGGACTCCACGTGTCAGTTGTCAGGTCTTACATTGCCTGTGCCAGAATACGTGGTGTTTGATTGTCTTCAGGGACAAGTCAAGATAACTCACTATGCATTTTGTCAAAGGCAGTTAAGCTGGGTCTACACCAATTCTGAAATTAGAACAAAAAAATCTGAATATCTGATTTAAAAGGTTTAAAAAACATAATGTCATATTGTACTGATAATTCCACAGTCCTTTAGATCAAATTAAAATTAAGCCATAATATTTTACACTAATCTCAGAAAGTAGGGTGACAATAAGATGTAATAACTGGGTTAATCGGTCCACTTTAAAAATAAAAAAGCCCCATAATGGTTTGTTCTCCACTTATTTGGGAAGTAAAATGATAATGATCAGTCCACCCTTTCCTGTATTGTTCTCCGTAAGTATTGGAGGGTGCAAGCTATCACTTGCGTTCTCCAAAGCACACGAACACTGAAGCACACTTAAACTGAAGCACATGTTTGCTGAAGCACACTTAAACTGAAGCACATGTTCGCTGAAGCACACTTAAACTGAAGCACGTTTGCTGAAGCACACTCAAACTGAAGCAAATGTACAGTACACTGAAACACACTTAAACTGAAGCACATGTTCGCTGAAGCACATTTAAACTGAAGCACGTTTGCTGAAGCACACTCAAACTGAAGCAAATGTACAGTACACTGAAGCACACTTAAACTGAAGCACATGTTCGCTGAAGCACATTTAAACTGAAGCACATGTGCGCACTGGCAGAGCCACTGTTCAGGCTGGACTACAGCACGCATGTCACTGCACTAACAACAAACGCCTCACCTGGATGCGCCACTTAGAAGCCCTGGTGTCACAGTTTAAAAAAATGTCTTGAGGGATGTCTCAGGTTGGACTGTCCTTACACCCTGGAGTTGGATCAATTTATGCTGATGGCAGGTTTTGCAGAATTAGGGATATTCAGGGCCCTCATACTATAAAATAATAGCATGTGAGTTTATAATTACCATATTAAGGATTTGACACCAATATGATGGAAACTTAGCATTCATTTATGAGCACAGTATATCATAGAGTCCCAAAGAACACATATGAGGCACATTCACAAGCTCAATATTCATTCTTTAATCAAAATATGGCTCTCCGTAGGTTTAATCCTTGACAATATTCAGTGCTAAAAGTGTATTGTTAGCTAACCCCCCCCGCACCCCCCCTTCCACCCCGCCTTCCTGCAACAAACACACACACACACACTCCCTCTTCACGCGCCTGACTTTGATGTCTCGACAGGGGAGGAAATCTCAGACGCTCGTGTAACACTCGTGAGGAAAACCCAACAAGGCAATCATGTCTGTTTATTTATTTATTTACCCGCCATCACTCATTCTCCGAGCGCGCCCAACTCCGAGGCGCCGGAGCGGAGTACAAAGCGGACTCCAATAACCGGGTGCACCCCCGGCTCTGACCCCCCGCCGAGGGGCAGGTTCGCGCGCTCCGCCGAGCCTGCAGTCATATTAAAGTCAGAGGAGAGGGCCGCCACTGTCACTGTCACAGGGCGTCACAGGGCTGCCCGCCACTGACACGGCATCCCTGTTATAAAATAAAATAAATAAAAACAACACTAAAATAAATAAATAAATATATAAAAATCGTGACAGGAGAAATAGTTCACGAGGGGGGAAAAAAAAAACTTCTTAAACTCTCAAAAGTCAAAATATAGGTTTACATTCGTTTTGACGACAAAATTTACAAGTTTTTTGAAAGATCGGCGTACCAATGATTAGCGATAGCTGAGAAACCATTTCCCTCCTGGCTCACAGGTCTGTGTAGATATCCAGATTTGTACAGCCATTGCTGATTTTTCAGGGTACAGACTGCTCAAAATGTTATCTAGGTTTCAGGTGAATAATAGGCGCATGACCCTATGACAATGCGCACACAGTCCTGAAACAGCGTTCCCATCCATAGGCTGGAATCAGAGTTCAGTATGAACAGGAATTCTGAAGGGGTGCATGCCAAATAGCCTGTTGATCAAACTCTAAGATACTTTTTTTGGTTTATTAGAATAAATCCATTCCTTGTACAGAGGCACTCTAAATAATGAGGGTTACTAGCTACATTTCGGTTAGCAATTAATGCAATTTAAACTTTCCCAGAGAGTCCGACTTACCTAATGGAAGCTATATATGTGAAAATACAAATGAACACTAGTTGGCTATAAAAATGCTATAACTTAGCATTTTTATTTAGTCAAACGTTTGGGGAAAATAAAGATGTGCATAAAGACAAATGAAAATCGTGGAAATTTACACAAAACTCGGCCTACTTTAGGAAAATCCACCATCGTTGTCATGTTAAAAAGATGAATTAAGCGGTTGCTGACCATAATATACGGGGCTTGCTCAGATGACATAGCACGTTTCCTGAAAAAAAGCAATTTAGAAAGACCTGCCCTGGTGGCCGTTTCACTTCCAGGTAAATGTAATTGTGTGTGGCGCTCGAAGGCAAATTCTCCGTAAAATTCTAATGGAAATGTAGATGCTGTTGGTAAAATGAAGGCTTGATTGATAGATTGTGAAAGTACTTTAACACAGTATATTCTTAAACCCCTGTACTTTTACTGAAACTAAACATTATGGTCATACCTTAAGTAACCCCAACATGAATGTTAAATGGACAAAAATATTTTGTCACTTATCCATTCAATTTTAGTTCTACAGAATAGGAAACTTTTCTAAAAAACGCAAATACAGAACCGTATAAAAACACGTCCTTTATTAGACTTTGTTATTGTGTCATGCAGGCGTCATTTCTCAACATTAAGTACGCAGAATGATGATTAATTTTGGGCAGTATTAAGTGATTATTGATGTTTCGAGGAGCTGCAATGCGCTAATAATGAGCACTGAGACTATGGAAGGAATAGAATTACGCACCGGAATCGTTCGCCATTTCCCCAAACGGCAATATTGTTTCACTCACTCAGCAGTATGCCCAGGATTTGTAGCTTTAAAGATAGCGAGAGCTGGAGAGCCGGCGCTCGGCGGAATTAATCAGTTTAGGTTTTGGGCCCGGGCTTAAATGTCAAATCTTGCATCCCAATTTTTATAGGCGATTTCTTTAAGCAGAGAAACACGCTAATCCCACTCTCACACGTGCGGAAGGTCAAAGATGGTCATTGAGCCAAGAAACACCGCGTCGCGGCGCCTTTCCTCTCCGGTTGCAGAGGGGATAAATTGTGGAATTAGTGTATCGATCGAGCGCTACCACTTCAAGCAATCACTTTTTGCGGCCTTGACAAGATTATTTTATCCTACTTTTCCTGTATTATTACATGTGGAGTCTGAGCCATTCCTCCGGCCCGGGAAGTGACAGCTCAAATTTGCTCAATAAAAACGGGACGGTTAGGGAGAGCGGCCGGGCGAGGGAGGAGAAGGCCCGTCGTCCGTCTGAGGTGAAGGTGCGCCCCTGTGGAGCCGAAGGTGCGCCCCTGTGGAGCCAAAGCTGCTGCCCCCCCCCCCCCCCCCACCCCCATTCAGGGACATTAGACAAAATCAAATACTGATCATTGCATTAGCATGGGAACAACTGTAACGTCTGTGAGATTGTCTTCAGGCCATTAATAGTAAGCCTAATGTAATCTTTATATTCTGTTTTAGTTTCAGGCACATGTACTAACCATGTAACTGATAGTAAAATAGCACTGATATCTTTAAAAAGACGCTATATACAACCTAAAATTATCACAGCCAAATATTTGTTGCCTTCTAAGAGAGAACAAATAACAAACCATCTATGTATTGTGATAGAAAATACCGAAACTATGTTGTTTTCTAAACAAATGCAGCATGTTGCAAAAGCACCTCTGATCATTTAAATTAATTAATACGTCAAATGTGCAAACCTCAACATAATTTACTCTGCTTTGTGTGGGGGGATGCTAATTAGCGGACCTCCGTGTTCGCAGGATTTGACGGTACGCCTGCGTTGTAATCATAATCTGTCAAATACTGTTTGGACAGTGCTCGACGTTTCGTCCAGAGATTTAGTGAAGATACAGGAAAGAACTACTCTTGACCAAAGATGTTCTGCCTGGAAAGGGAAGTTACATTTACATATCCACATTTACGTCACAATGTGACAAAAGATGCATCTTGAATGTCAAGGACCTTCCTCTAAGACTCAGGAAGAACAGTGTAAGATTTTCAACTTAAAGACGAAAAGAAAAAAAAAACAATTAAGCATCACTTTTTAGACCTCAGGGCAGTATTTCCGGAACATGGTCTTTCACAAATGAACTGTCCCGGAGAAATGTTCAATGAGAATAATAAGGCTCCTTCTCGCTCTTCCTTTCCTCCATTGCCCTAGTGATGTTCATTGTTTGGCCATTATGATTAACAGACTTTCCTCCCTATCTAGATGTGGCCCTGCCATTTGATTTGTTTCCTTATCGTGGTTACCTTTACGCAGCGTGCATCACAAATCCGCGCGTTCGCCAAAACGCAGACCGCGAGAAGAAAAAAATCGAACCGAAGACGCGGTTCTCTTTGGGGCAGATTAGATGATGAAGATGCTCTTCCGATAAAACAGGGATGAATTAAACTTTTTAGCATTTTGCTTTTTGAATGACCTACATGGTGGAATTACATCAGAAAACTAATCCTTTAGGAAAGAGGCCTCTATCAATCTTTGGATTTGTCTAACGCGGAAGCCGTGCAATTGCATCTGAGAAATCAGGGGGGTAATTACTCATGCAGACAGCACAAAATGAAAGGGGGAAAAAATGCACATTCTGCTGAGTATCCCTTTCGGAACAGGCAACAGCAGCGCAATAATCCGTCAAATTCTGACGCTAATTTTTCAGGGGGCCGAAGGCTCCGGTGGTGAGACAACACATTTACGAAAGTCAACAAAGCAAAGGTGGACTCGACTCGAGAAGTGTCCCCATACATTACGCCACATGTTGCTGGTTAATCTCAGAAATTAATAAAATCACCGTACGCTCAAGAGGAAAGGTTCAACATCCCCACTTTGGCCCCACAACATCCCAACTGACAGGACCAGATCTTATTTCTAAATACTGTTCGGTGAAATTCAGACTGTAAACAGAACAGCTGACGACAAATAAATAACATCAGTAACAGTTCCCTGTTAATGGAAGAAGGACAGCCACTGTAGCTGCTACTACTACTACTACTGGAAATGCCAACTTAGGTTAAACAGTCAACGTTGTCTTCAGTTCAGAAACGGATGAATTCATCCTGGTTGAATTTCAGCATAACTTGATCCCAGCTACATAAGATACAGAGGCACAAGAAAAGAGGTTCAGGAATAGACTTAAAATGCACTAAACACACACAAATGTACCCAAAGACATCCAGAAGATGACATCACTGTAACAGAAGATTACGCTGCTCTAGCAGCTAATCTCCATGATCACCTCCCTGTGATTGCAGGTGACACTTTTTCTTGTGATGCATGACTTTGTCTTGAGTTTATAAAGCAAACCCTTAAGACATTTTCCTGCCAAAGAAGGTGTATGTAAGTGTGACACAATACTCAATAGAACAATAAAAAAAAAAACCTCAGAAAAAAGTTCCCCGGATCAAATCCCAGCCATGTGTGGAGTTCCCACCGTGTCCATGCGGGTTTCCTCCAGTTACCCAGGTTTCCTCCCACAGTTTAACACATTCAGGTTAGGCTAAATTGCCCATAGGTATGAATGTGTGTGCGCGGCAATGGATTGGTAACCCCATTGTTAGATGGATAATGCATACCGAGGATGACGGTACATGCGGTAGTGGTTATGTGGTACTATAATTATATATATATGTGTATGGTTCCCGCTTTATTCTTTAAATAAATGTAACGTTAGCTGGATGCTTACTTCTTCGTAGTAAGTTAGACCCCAGACCTTATTTTCTACACTCTTAAACTGGACACTTTTCCTCAACTCTCAAAGTTATATTGCTATATCAGCCGGATTATGCAATTTAGCAGGTGTGGAAAATTTGTGTCTCTCAGCATCTTTATTGCGATCAGAGCGGTACAGTACATTGGTAGCTTTGATCCGGTTCATACTACTCCAGCCGTGTACACTGACATTGGTCTGTACTACTTGTAGCACTTTGCTTTAGTTCTACCCTTACACTCAGTTGCCTCAGTAAAATAAATAAAGAGGTGGGGGGGGGGAGGCATGGAAAACTTCAAGAACTGAGGTGATGTATGAAGAGAACACAAACGCTTATTTCTTTCTGTGTTATGTGATCTGAATCTGGGGGTCATTAGTGACTACTGGGAGGAATTTTCACATTACTAATGATAATTGTTTTGATTTCCTATAATAAACACAAGAAAACATTGGAAATGTGATCATAGGGATTGTAATCCGGTGGACAGTTTATTGAAATCTGTGTACGCGGCGTATACATATTTTATAGAAATAAATGACATCTTGATATTTTTTGCATCACAGGGGAAAGCAGGCGAGCTGCCATCAAAATGATCAATAGGCTATTTAAGTGTCTAAAATGGCTGTTTGTTTTGAGGGGAAAAAATCCATACAAGTGTCATTTCATAATGATTTCAAGAGGATGTCGATCTTTCTTTTGTTCCCGCTGAACTGCGGTAGTGACTAGGTCTACACAAAGTGTGTGACCGTTTTCTTTTTTTCCCCCCCTGTATAAATCATAATAAATTAACAGAAGCATATGAGTTCCAATGAGAAATACAGTACATGTCCAGTGACAATGTGTTATAGTTGTGTTTTGTCCAGTTACGTCCAATTTGCAACTGGATGGTCATCAAACCTAGGCACTGAAGCAATGAGATGTATCGAATGGAAAAATATGACATCGTGAAACTAGCAAAGATGATGCCCATCTAATCATATACCAACGTCGTCTATAGTGTTTGATTTCGATGGTACATAGACACAAAAAAAGTTACAATAATGGGGAAAAGATTATAAATTTTACTACTCATATCAAATATGATGACCACCAAAGAAGTGTACCTTGAAAAGTAGTCCAGTATTTTCAAATGAGATGAGACTGACTGGAGTCACAGTACTGATATCTGTATACAGACCTCTTATCACACCTTTTCCTCTTTTTAAATAATATTTTCTCCTTTTGCCTGTTTCCCGCAGAAGTTGTTTATTCACCAGATATTTGAAAATTGCACAGTGATATTTTTCACCCGATAAAACGAAGATAACAAGGCAATTAATTTATTATTTTGCTTTTAATAATCAGACGCTTTTGGAAGGACGATTTCATCTCTCTGTGACAGCTGGTGACACTTTCTTGCGATGCACGGTAATCCACTTTTTATTATAAAGACATTGCCTTTGTTTCTGCATACAGACCGGAGTGAACACATATTGCAATGAGGGGACAAGCGGCATCAGTATGACCGTTTCCAGCAAAAGGCTCGCATCTAGTCAAGTCAGGGAAGGGAATTCTGACTGTCACTTCTCTTAAAAAAAAACATGCTTAACAAATTCAAATTGCTAATAATTCAAAATCAAAAATTGATCAGCCCACCAACGCTTCTATTAATTTTTTCCTGCAAATGATTTTTAATTGCAGCACAATCAGCTGAATATTTAAACAACATGACTCAATTATTATTTTTCCCATTCTACACTGGCATTACAGATGGACGTTCTGAAATAGCTTGTAGAATAATAATGCTTATATACAACACCACAGGAAGATAAATTAGACCACATTTCATGCAATGAAGGTAATTTATACATGATCGAGTGTAACCAGTGTTTAATTCTTTTTTTTTCTCTTCTGTTTACCTGTTTTCATAATATATACTATTATGTAAATGCACTTGACCCAAATCTGCTAACTGTAAATTAATGCACTTTACCTTACGATCAGACATGCTATATTCAAAAAGCCATTTATGTAATATGCTAAAAAGGAGGTATATCCTGGGTTTAATGGCTAAAGAGTAAAATTTATTACGTGCACCTGAAATTCCAGAGTAACGCTGTTAGTAAATAATATTTGCAAAGTCCAACAGCTACAATGAAGTCTACACGAGCATGTGCCTTTGTTGATACTGTTCCTCAAATTAATATCACCAGGCAATAGTTCAAATATTGCTGAATAAATTATAGCATGGGAATACGCGAGTGTGGGCTCGGGTTAGAAACGCAGGATAACGCACCAAAAAAGAAAAAAAAGGAAAAAATCTGCATTTAAATTTGGTGTAGCACCACTCCACGGGAAGATCAATCATTTTGTTTAATTGGTTGGAACTGTCATTCCAAAGGCTGGGTTCTGCACGGAGCTTGTAAACAGCAACCTATACAGCACCAATAGCCCGCTCTTTCGCAAGGCTTCGCTTAGATATATGGCGTGGTTAATTTTAGATTGCGCCTCATGGTTAGTTACTTGAACTAAAAGTAATGGCATGCCTCAACAGGATCTTCATTTTATGGCAATGCCGGCAAAAACTAAATTTAAAAAATGAATGAATAAATAAATAAATAAATAAATAAATAAATAAATAAAGACACAAGTCTGCTACTTCCAGCTTTGAAAGTCAAGATATCCAAAAATAATTCTTCTCAAAATAGTTCCCTTAGGAAGAGATAAACCGTATTTTAATGCTACGCAGACTGTTTATACGTTTGTTCGATATTGTCTTCTGGAAATAATAAATGAATAGCCAAATTATATAAATCAGCGCTGCTAGTATAATACCAATACCGTGATTCATCATGATCACAAAGGAAGGCTTTCTTTGGCAAAACATTAAGGGCTCTGTGCAATAATTTCCCCAACAAGGGATCCTGTGACAGCTCAACTCAGAGTAAACACAGCGCGGAGTAAATTCTGTCTTAATGAGGCTAAAATGACTGAACTCTTCGAGGCACGTGTTTGGACTCACTGTAATGGACCCCGGGGAGAGAGGTTTAAGGCCTGCGCTTAAAGTCACGGGCAAATCAATAAGACCATTCCCGTTTCACACTCGTAATTCTGTCACAAAGCGGCAGCAGGCTAACCGTAAAAACGTCCTCCTCCATTTGCGCAGCTTCCGTTACCTTGAAATACTGGCCAGGATCCAGTCGACATGCATCTTTACCTCTATCGTACAATTACTGTACGTGTAAACTGATAGGGTCACAATTACTGTACATGTAACTGCTAGGGTCATCGAGTCTAGATTCTGTCAACGTGTGTCATTAACTTTGACTGACAGATACAATTATTAACCGCGTCTGTCATTAAATGGTACACATATAGTTTTAAATAGAGCACGTAAACAATGCGGAATGATGAACAAACATCAACTAGCTGATCAGGTAATTGATTGCCATCCCTCAGAGATCAATAATTCAATGGCATCAATAATCCTGCAGTCACAATGCGCAGGCAAGATAGCCTGTACAGCTGATCAGTTAAGTAGCAGTGTTACAACCTTCAGGAGATGGTCGCCCAGTTCCGGAGAATCTGTCAGTTGTTTTCAATTCACAGAAGACCAGCAAGCAAAAAATAAATAGACAACACAAGCCCTTCACTCTTTCAATAGTTCTACAAAATGCACGCTTCCCATAGATAAACCAAACATAAATCTATGACTTTTGAATCATCGTGTTTCAAAACAGAATCGATATAGTAACAGACTCCAGCTCCCTTGCAAAAAGTTGCCCAACCACATGCGTTCACCAGTTATCCTGGACCTGGTCATAACTTATTCCTCGTGGCCAAATCTTGTAATGGTGGATAAATAAAGTTTGTAATGAAAAGAAAATAGACAGAAGGGGAGACGGTCAGTGGTGTCAGTGTTGCGTCTAGTGAGCAAAGTAACAGCAGATATGACCCCTGTACCATACTGTTCCATCCCCTGCTGGAAGCACGGCTAAAAGACACCTGTAATTGATGTTCATATTTAAAATGCAATTACTGCATCCACCTTATTGACAGAGAGCAACTTTAGTCGCTAACTTGATTGGATAACTAGCTAGTCAGTACTGTAAATTATAGAACATCTAAACTATAGACTGTTAGTCTGTTTTTTTTTTTTTTTTTTAACTCTTACAGATTGTACTTTAAATGGATGATGATTCAGACAGGAAAATGATTTGGTGCAGAATCAGTAAATAACTAAAAGCTGGCTAAAACTAGCAGGAACTAAAAAACTGCCAGATTTTAAGTGGAAACTAATCTCACAAAATGTCATTTCTCTTTCCATACCCTTAAGAGAAGTGATTTCTGGGGGCAAGATTATAAAAAAATTTATTGTGCAACAGTGACAAAACCAGCATTAACTAATATCAAAATCCTGAGACAGAACCTACATTATCCCCATAACAAAACCTATGTTAATATTTTGATATGTTTGTTTGTTTTGTTTGTTTGCTTGTTTGTTTGTTTCCAGTTTTGTTGCATTTTCACAACATGTTCGTTTTGCATCATCTGCCAGCTTAGCTTTTGGCTCAAATGCAGAATTTAAATGAGAAACATCATCTGAACAACTTGAAAACCGGTCTCAACCGGTGCTGACAAACGCAGGGAGCTTGTTGTAAATTAAGGAAATGTTTGGTTTAAAGGCTAATCCTCTGGATTCGCACCACACAGAATTCCTCAAAACAGTATAAAAGAACCCAAGTGTGTTGATTCAAATGCGATAAATAACTAAACGCCTCCCGAACTGAGACAATGTGCGAGCAGGGTCAAGAGCGGCATTATACGAGCCTATTAAGTACGCAACTTCGAGACTGGGGCAACAGACTATTATTTATTTTTTATGTATTTATTTTTTTTATTTCTTATTATTTATTTACTTTTTTTTTTTTGCTTTTTAGCTTTAACTTCCAGCGCAAACAGCATTATCTCGAGTAAAGTTTAATTAAGGATCACATTTGGCAGCGCTTTCACACCGATCTGCAGCGGCAGATTTTCTCGGGCTTAACTCTAGCGCAGGGAAAATCCTCTTTTATTACTTTCAACCTGTGGAGAAAGCTGCTGGCATGGAGGGACGGCTGCCTCATTCACTGGCCTTGTTTGCTTCTGGAAAAATCCCAAGTCTCAGGAGATCCCCCCACAGTGGTTCAATTTAATATCTGTCCTATCACTACAAGGCCGAGGCTCATTATTAATGATACTATTCATTAATTTCTTGTTGGGCTGATGTTGTTATTTATTAAAATATTAAAGAAAGCTCCCGAGACACACACATAATGAGGGATGCCTCCCTCCCTCTCCCTCCCTTTCTCTCTCTCTCTCTCACCCCCCTCTCTGTCTCTTTCTCTCTCTCTCTCTCTCTCTCTTGCTCCCCCTCTCTCTTCCTCCCTCCCTCTCTCTCTCCCTCCCTCCCTCTCTCTCTCGCCCCTTCTCTTTCTCTGTCTCTCTCCCTCCCTCTCTCTCTCTCTCTCTCAGCCCCTCAGCTGGATGGATCGAGTGTGGAATTACCCCACGCCGATGCCGCTCGCTCTCCCTCCCTCATTAGTCCTTCCCCGGCACTGAGTGACACCATAAATCCATTTTGCATGCTGGCCAATCCGAGACGTACACAAACTCCAGCCGCTTCCCCCGGCCCGTTAATGAGCCATTCCCATGCGCGATGAATTGACTGCTGTCAAACTCCCGTAACTGGCCAGTATTTTTTGGGGGGGGGAGGGGGGGGCCGAAGACAAGATTACTAGGGGCGTAAATACTGGACGGATGACGTGGCGTGGGTGAAGTTTAATTCTTCATTAAGAAATAATGAAAAAATAAAACCAGAGTAGCATGATATTAAACAAGCTGGTTATTTCTTGATGAGATTAAGTTTGATTCATTGATGGCCTGGCAGGTTATTGCTGCCCATTTCAGCTGGATCGCCACTGTATATAGATGCCCCACTTACACACGCAGACAATCCTTCTTTCATTTTCTACAGCCGCATAAAGTGTACCTTCACAAAATATGATTAAATTAACCCAAGACACGTGAAACCTGCTAAATATTCAACAATATGCAGTATGCATGTGTATATATATATATACGTGTGTGTATTTAAAATACTAGTTTAGAAAGATTTCCCTTTTCTAATGATGATGATAATAATAATAATAATATAAACTTTTATTTCCACAGTTGTACTTGCCATATTAAGCCATATTAGCCGTACCATGTCATGTTTGCACTAAAGACGAGGGGATGATTGGTATGCTACTGACTGTGTTATACATACATTATAAAGCTTTGCCAGAGACTCTGTGTAAAATGCTAATGGTTA
Organism: Anguilla anguilla; assembly: GCF_013347855.1. Lineage (NCBI taxonomy): Eukaryota > Metazoa > Chordata > Actinopteri > Anguilliformes > Anguillidae > Anguilla > Anguilla anguilla. The sequence continues at coordinate 7,957,850 of NC_049215.1, read as the reverse complement.
TTAATAGAGCCGCAGCATTGAGCTGGTTCAGGCAGCATCAGTCCCCGGCCTTTCATTTGTCCGCGTCTCCCTATTTGATACCGGCAGTATTAATGGCTCTGCATGCAAACTCCTCTCTCATTAATCATAATAATTAATCAGATCCAATTATATCGCATATAAATGCGAACAAATTGCTGGAAAAATAATGATCTATCACCAGACGTGTCATCGGGAAAAGGGGGACTAAAACAGCAATTAGAAGCCGGGGTTTTGGTCACGTGGCGGCGGGCGGCGGGCGGCGGGCGGCTGACGGCCGCGGCGTTCGGGACGTGATGATGTAATTAACAGAATGTGAGAGCGCGGGGGCTTCAGTGAGCCTCCTAATGAATGTCTGATAAGGGGGGACGAGGGGAACACGGCTTTTCATTAGCGCCCGATCTGAAAGGTACCCGGGCGATGAGTTGTGGCCCAATAAGAAACGCGACTTATTGTGTTGTCTTCATTTGCACCTCGTTCCCCCCCCCACCCCCCACCCCCCCTCTCTCTTTCCTGAAAACCGGGCCTTGCATGCAATTAAGTTCAATATCATGTTCTTTAGACTTTCTTTTTTTTTTTTACAAAATAAAACACAATGGGGTTCTTAATACCCCATATATAAGAAAGGGAAAAAGATGTAAAATAAGCACAAAATGGATACTGAAGCAGACATAAATAGAAGCAGTAGAAGCAGTATGTAATTTCCATAATGCAATCACGTCTATCTAATGAATATGGGTTTACTTCTCGGTTAAACCCTTAAGAGTCCGTGTGAGGGCGCATGCGGTGGCGAGTGAAGTGCAGAATCCCCGAAATGTCCAAGGTGCGAACAATAGCGATGCGGGCCCTGCTCTTTCCCGGCTTTGATCTCGGTGTTGTGACTGCTACAAAGACGCAAAGCCCTTATCGTCGCTGTCCCAGAGTCCCGCGGTACAGGACCTCAATAATGCTCGACACCATTTGAAAATGTAGCAATTTCATCTGCGGCAGATAAGAGCGGCGGCGCCGAACAGGTAAATCCTCCCGCTCCGTGCCCAAATAAGTGTTTTGACACATGAAACAAGGCGAAGGTACCCTTCTCTTAAGCACGCCGCGGCATTCGCCTACTTATAACCGAAATTACCGGCCCTTTCAAGTTTCCGTCGTCGTGTTTTTTTAGATTTCGAGCGAAGCGACAATTGTGAAGGTGAAAACAGCGTGGTGCATGCACAGGGAAAAAAACCCATTCTTTTTTTTTTTATTTTTACTGTGTTCATTTTAACTTTTATTAAAGCACCATGACGAAATTAGTGCAAAGCGAAAAGAACCAAGTCTAACGTGGATGACGCCGTCAATCGCGCCTACTCCCTCTTTCTGATTGGGCATAGCTTCAGCCTTCTTGCAGGTAAAGTATGAATCACCTGCTCAGTTTACAGTCTCTAAGCTGAAACCTGAGGACAGAGGCATTAAGGAACCCCCCCCCCCCCCCCCCCCCCCAGGGACACACACTATTGTAAGCATGAATATCAGGCACTGTCTGTACAGAAATTATACGTAATTATACGAAACTTTTTCTTTTTTTTTTTTTTTATTCCCAGAGGCCTTACTATGCCAGGTATCGGTGAGCGTTTAACAGCCCTTGGTAGGCGGTGGGAGATAAGTCTGAACCCAGGTGAACAGCGGGTCATGAGTAATTAAGGAGTGTTTAACTGAGCATAAATAATTCTGTTTGTATTTGCCCTTCTGAGGAGAGGGAGAGAAACGCAGGAGTCGGGCTGGAGGCAGGCAGGGATGTCAAGGGTTAAAACTCCCTCCTGTCTCCAGATGTTCCCTACATTACCTACCTCTAAGCAGAACCCTCGTGTGTGTGTGTGTGTGTGCGCGTGCAGCGCCTCCCTCCCCCCTTTAATGAATTACGGGAAATTATTATCTTTTTAAGACTGCTAAGAGGTGGGGAGAGGAGAGGTGGAAGACCGCTCAATCTTCTCTTTCTTTTTCTGTTCTTCTTAATCGCAGCGTATTAATTACAGCGCTGCAGAGGAGGCACGTTGCAGGGAGAACGTACCGAATGGACTCATCAGAGACGGCGAGGCTCGGGCTTTATGCAGAAACCAGCGGTGAGAGTGCAGACGCAGGGCGTTTTAGAGCGAGCGCCGGCGGCCTGAGCCGGGAGCGTGCCCACCGCCGACCTTTTTCGGGAGACGGGCGAGCGTCACGCAGTCGATTCGCACGCACGTGCAGATCAGCACGTGGAGTAATCACAGTATTAATCTAGGCAAGAATGTACAGTACAGAGTAGCTATTACGCTAGCCTAGCTACATACGTTTGTTATTTTTTTATGTTAAAAGCATTTTTTTTCTTTTTTTTATGAAGTGGGGAGAAGGTACAGAAAAGCAAATAGTTAAGAATAACTGTATGGTTTTGACAGCTTTTCTGTAACGTGAAAAAGGTGTGGACGCAGTATCAACACCTATCCTACGTCGTTATTCGCCAGCGATGTGTATCTCGCCATCCGCAAACAGCGAAAACAGGAGCAAACAGTGTTTTCTGCAAAATATCCCGCAGTTTGACGGTGATCAGAGATGAATGACTTCAGGTCTATTTAAACAGGTGAACTCAATGGACCGTTGTCCATGTGAAAATGCTCTCTCAGAGTACAATTTCCCCTGCATTGTCTGTATTACACATACTAGCAGATAACGGGTTATATTTATCTGTTGTACACGCACCGGAAAATGCTCATCTTTCAGAGGGGGCCACTGGTGAACGCACGCACACACAACCCTGCCTATTTTTTTTGAAAGGTGTCTGTACAAAGACAGAGGCGGAGGAAGGAAAGTTCACGATATAGGTTGCGAGATCCTCTGGGTACAATTATACCGGTTCTCTCAGAAAGAAAATGACTTGGCCAGGAGAACACTTCCTGAGTGGAACAGTTTACTTGTCGCAGTCATGTGACAAAATTCAGTTCTTCCTGGTTATATTTCACATCCCTTGAGTAGGAGGGTAATAGTGTCCATCCTAATAAATCCAAAGACTAATAAATCAATTGTTTTTAGCAGCCACGGTTCAGGGAATCGTATTTAACCTCCTCAATAAAAACCAGCACGTCACAAACCACCGAGTCAATATTATTCCCCCATTGGCCACTAACGTTAACACCGACATGCATTTATCCAAATAAGAGGTTAATTACTAAGCAACAGTAGCCCAACCCTTTAGGATCTGTGGATCTCAGAACAATGATTATTTTATTGGATCAATCTTCATCAAACTAAAGACTTATGTTGTCAGGACTCTCAAGCTAATGTATGTAAAGCCATTTTTAAATGGACTATTGGAAAGAACTAGCAAAGATATAATATTCTCTCTGAGGCTATCAGCATAGCTTGGACTGTTATGACACTCCACGCCTTACGGCCCCAGTCACCTCCCCGCATTCTAAACTGGGGTGTAGCCTAGTGGTCAATGATCAGGACTTTAATCCACAAGATTGTCCAGTCTCCGTCCTAAAGTTGCCATCTCTACATCATGAGATCTCAGTGAAATCAGGCTGTTTTTTATAACAGCAAAACCATTTTGAGTTTGATTAAATGGAGAGATGAATCACATTTTATTGATCCCACACAAAGATTTATTTAAAATTTATTTGTTCTAATTTGATCCCACGTCAATATTCTCCTACATTGGGGGAAAAAAGAAGATGATTTTTGACATTGTCGTGGTATACGGGAAACTTGGCCTAGTAGGCAAAGGCTCAGGCCTTTGAAGCCCATGGTTAAAATCTGAATGCTGCCATCTCTGTGAGAAGCACTGAGCGGACATGAAGCTATCTGCGCAATCAGGATGATTATTATTATCCCACACATGGACATTCATTTGTTATACTAACTACCATTCCCGGCAAAAAAGTGGATTTTCGATGTACTTGATTCATAAACATGTTGAAAGGTCATGGCCTAACAAAATTATCTCCAAATTACAACTGTCTGTCCAGTCCTCATGAAACCATTGCCTATTTGCCTGTCTTCCAAGTTTTCTCTGTCTATTTTTGCAACGTGTACTTGGAAACCTACGATATGTATCTATCCAGCATATTTATACCTCTCCAGCCAAATACATCACATGGCTTTGTGCTGTACGACATACACAAACTTCTGAGTTAATGTTACTTTGCGCTGTATCCACTGAACATAATGGAGGATAACACTATCTGCACAAGCCATAGAGGAAAAAAATACAATCACACCGAACAACAACACTTTTGTTTAAAGTAACTTTAACACGCCTCTTGTAAATTTTAATGTAAATGTGTTCCGTGGTATTCCTTATATATATATATATATATATATATATATATATATATATATATATATATATATATATATATAAAAAATAGACATAAACAAATGTATGAAAAGGTTAAAAAAAATCATGTTAGGACGGGTCTCACTCTCGGAGGCACAACAACGGTAACGGGAGCTGGCAGCACCTGCGTTCGAGCTGGCATCGTCTTCCCCCCTCGCCCGCAGTGAGGACCGCGAGCGGCGCTGGTGCGGGGGACAGAATCGCCGCGGTCCCGACGCCGGCGAAATGTCACGCGGAACCCAACCAGGTCCGGGGGAGTGAGAGGCCCCCCGAACGCGGCGGGAGGCCGAGGCGATCGCGGACGGCGGCTGTGACACGTGTAGGCAACGACTCCTCGCGGTTATCTGATCAGCGCAACCCGGCTGTCACCACTGGCAACGGCGGGAGAGCGGACGGGGAGCTGTGATAGGCCCGCTCCACCGGCGGGCGCCAGGCCCCCCAAATATCCACCGGGGTCATTCATGCGATCCCCTTGCCTCAGAAGCACGGACGGTGGTCGAGCACGTCCCGCTGAATCACACGTTATTCAAATGATACAGGTAAGGTGCTGGGAAGAGGATGTGATTGGATGGATGTTGAAAACAGGAAATGAACTGTCCAGCCCTGTGTTACTGTACCTGTTCATGGGAGCCAAGCTCAATGCGTTTTATTCAGATAAATATTTCCTTCTAAACACAAATTCTACCAGTTTTGAAGCCTATTTTAAAAGATCACCTTGACCTATTTGTTCACAATCTAACCCAAAGAGTTTTTTTTTGTGTTTTGCTTTTGCTCTTTTTTCAAATCCATCAGACAAACTAGCCATCACAATACCAGCTAGTGACAGGCTAGTAATATGCATTTCTGAATTCATTACAGGATTGTAAAACAATAGCAAATATACAGTTGCATTTGTTATTTCATTATCGCACCCTGTTATAAAATGACAAGAAAGCATGTATAGAGTTACAAGCAATCCAATGTGTTAATGATGTAATTGTAAGCTGCTAGCAGATCATTTATATTTCATAAAACAAGATGTGAGATTTAAAAAAATATTTTCAAACTGTAAAATGTCAAAAGCCAGCTCATGACTTATAATTAATCATTTGTTAGATCACAATTGTCCTCAATATTATACCAAATATAAGATAGTGTTTACAATTGCCAGTGACTGACAATTTAAGATTCATGCAGTTTTTTTTACATTTTTTGTGAAAAATAAAAATTTCCATTGCATGGATTCAATCAATTCCACCAAAAAAGCTTGAACAGAAATCTGTGACATCTTTTTTTAATCATTTCTAATGTGATATCGAAAGATCAAAATGGGTAAAGAATTGCTTCTTTAAATTGTGTATAAATTAATCAACTGTAAACATGATTTAATTTAAGGATATTATTTCAAAGTGTAATTGCCCACTGGGATTAAAATGAACTCTGCCGGCTCCAGTGTACCCCCACTGGGCACCGGCATTGAAAAAACGTCCAGTTTTAAGATTAATATGCATCTGGTAAGAACAACCCTTAATCTCAATCTTAAAGGACATTTAAAGCGCACTTGGAACCTTCCTCACAATCAGCCGCCATGTGACTGCAACGTCCACCGTGCAAAATTCGCGATTACATTTTTCCTGCGCATGATTTAAATCGCTTTAGCGGCGGTCCGGGAGCATTTCCCCGTGCATATTAATTACACAGAGTCTTTGTCGCGCGAGGGCCTCGGCGGTCACGCTCGCTAAGCCGGCTCGTTTGAACCGGGAGCCCGGCTTTTTGTGCCCGCTGTGCGCATCAGGCGCTCTGTCAGGAGGCGAAGGCACCAGAGATAGGTCGCCGGCGCGATTGCCGGCGCAAAAAATAAATACCAATTTCTCACTCGCACCTGCAGACTCGCGCGTTTAAGCATTTCACAACAGGATTAAAGCGGACCAATTAGACCCTCTCATTGTGTTTAATGAGTAAACGCCGGAACGGATCGGAAAGTTAGGCTGCTACTTTTTTTTGCAGACGTTAATGCACCAGACAATGACACTGTGTTCTGAAAATGGCCAAAAACACAATGCAATTTGAAATAGGATGTCATTAAAAGATTACAGATGGGTACGTTTTGGTCAGTTGTTTATTTTGCAAGAGAATGCATGTTCATCTTATTTACTTGCAAAATGAGAATCCATGCAAAATGCCCTTATTTACTGGGACTGAACACATTCTTAAGTCTAAAAAGCATAATTGATTATATTATATCATAATGTACAGGCAGATATTTATCTGATGGGAAAGGGAGCAATCACCATGTTCCGTGCACCATTACTAAACAAAAACCTTTTCAGCTTCCAGCAAGAGCTCCATCTCATGATAAATAATCAGCACAGGTGTTTGCATTGAAAGGATCTCAACTGTTTCACAACATATTATTCTTTATTGTCTAATTGAATTATGAAACATGTATAACAATAATAGTAAATCCACAAACATGATTAAAAGGAATTGGCTCTTATTCCTGTGAATAATCATTTAAGAGTCATATACAGAAAATGTATGCCATTCACAGATCTCCTGTTTGTGTGTGCTGGTGCCAGTCCACACTCTGTCTCTGTAGAATGAGAACACGGTGTTCTCTTGGCACATTGTTCACTTGCAATACTTAAAAAGTTTTCTGCAGAACCAATGTGGGCTTCCCCACGTCTCTTTGCAAAGTGTCCTGACCACCCAGAGCTCTGGGCACCCCCCTCCTTATGAGAGAGTTGATGTGTGCATTTAATCAGCGATAAAAGGGAAGGGTTTCATTTCAGAGTCTGAGTTGAGCTGTAACTTCATTATATCAGGAATCTTTTTTATCATTTGAGGGTTTGCAGCCGGCCAACAGTTAGACTGTGAAAAAGAAGGGAACAAAGTTTGCCTGAATGAATCGATTATACATTGAATTAGTCTACCGTTTCCACTACTTCATCACTGTAATCAGCTTCATCATAATCTTCCCCCTCATCATCACCATTGAATGTAAGTTAGCCATAAAGCTTTTGGTTTGTTTGAGGTATTGTCAGTCATAAAAATAAATAATCTTAGTTCATTGCATTATTACATTGCTTTTCGTAGAAATTAGGCACGATGTATGCCTCTTCCATTAGTGCTGCACAGTGTTCACGTATTTCGTCCCATTTACAGGGAGGGATCTCTAGAATCCATTTCCTGTGAACAATAAGTGTTTCCTGTACACGTCCACGCTGTGGCTACGCTAATGGCGAATAGATTGCTTCAAGTTCAGAATCTGCATTTAGTGTAGGCCTAGATGTAGATTTTCTAATGTAGATTCTTCTTTGCTGTAAGTATACTTTAGATTTCAGTAAATGTAATTGCTATAAATATGTATGATTTTCAGGAATAACAGTAATGAAAAAGGAAATTCAAAAAAACCCCAGAGGATTCCAAATAGTGCAGCCTCACACACCAAAAGAATGCACCTGGTTGTGAATTAGCAAAGATGGAAAAAGTGGTCAGGAGGAAGTGGGGGGGGGGTGGGGGGGGGACTTTGTGAGTCTGGCTAACAGGAAGTCTGTTGAAATTAAGAAAAAAATAGAGAACATGTATGAAGGTACGCGTTTGGCTGAGCAATCTTCACCAGTGAGGGGCCATGTTAATCTGCAGTGAGTAAACTGGGGGTCGTAAAGGTACTGTAGGGGGTCCACAATCACACTGACCCCCCCAGCCCTGACCCCCCCCAAACAATCTCACCCCTGAACCCCTCTGTCTACCCTCCCCCACCCAGTCAGAGATCCATATAAAGCCTTTAAGGATGGGGGTCCCCCTGGATGCCTTTGAGCCCGGTGGGGGTCCCTGGAACATCAATGGTGGAATACCCCTGCCTTACAACACACACCCAACCTGGACCATCGCATTATCTATCTATCCATCTATATTATCTTATCTTTCCACACTGCACTCAGCCAAGTACTTTCAATACACTGCAATTCCAATATATGAACCGATTCTTCTGATTAAAAGAAGTGTGTTCTGAAACGTATCCATCCAGGACCCTACCCATATTACTGTTAACCAGAGGGACTTCTTTAATGAACATATTCTGCCTGTAAGAGGAAGACATCGCATTAAAGATAAAACAAAGACGCTGCGCTGAACATGGTGCACATTTGGGCCGGATAGCCAGCGGAATACACGCCATTAATCCACGCGTGCTCGTTTCTCCAGCAAGCCCCGTCCTGTCCCGTCCGACGCGAACCCCCCGTGACATTTCAGAGGAGGCACAGCAGTCGATGGCGGTTTAAGGCATAACGCGCTGACACGGAGTTGATGTGTGGGACATTTCAAACATCTTAAGGGCTACCCCCGCAACAGACAGGCTCCCCCCAAAATAGCTCAGATTAATGATACCGTGACAGTCCTGACAGATCGTAATCACAATTGTTTCGGAAAGAAAACACCTTCGAAAATAAAATGCAATAAAATCAAGACGGAGTGCGGAAGGGAGCGCACTTCATCTTGCAACTGGCAGACCAGCTCGGCGAGGAACGCTGAGCGATGATTTCGGCAGATGACAGGGCCTTCATGAAGGTAAACTGCGGGGTGACACAGAGAGCACGGGATAATTTAGATGTACCTTGTCTTGTGTCCCGTCCTAAAAAGGAAGGAACTTGAAGCAATGTCCTTTTGCAATAGGGAGTTTCACAACCACATAAGAGCGCAGACATCACAATTCAGCTCTTCAGGTTCACCTGTTTGAGGAGACTAATTTTACTGCAGCTTTTAAACCACATAAAAGTTCTGCTTTATATCTGTAAGAGGCCTAAATTAATCATCACATTCAAGGGCAATGTATACTTACACAATTGTTTGAGTTTCTGAAGCCTGGATTAAAAGATTTGTTCATAACCTTGATTTACAAATAGATAAGTCAAAGTTAACATTTCTTTTTCCTCAAAGACAAGTTTAGCAATGGCTTAACACTGCTCGCCAAAGCGCACTGCATAAAATGCACAAGTCAAGCCTCATCCTCTGTGCGGTACTTTGAGAAATAAGCAGCCCGCAACAGGACCCTTGATGAATTATTAATAGACTTCTGAAACTACCTCCTCTTTGCCCACTGAAAGGGGCTGTAATGCCTCCTGCTTGATCAGTGCTACTGAATGGATCACTGGTTAGGTGACCCAACAAGCCTACACCTTAACCAATCACACCACAACGTCTGAACGTTCGCCAATAGCGGGTCAAACTGTTTTTCTACAGTATGTGTAGTGTAGCCAGGATCATTCAGTTATTTCACACATATGCTTTTTATTTTTAACTTACATTTTCACAGAGTCCTTCCATACAAAAGAAATCCATATCATGGGTTGAACATTCCCACAATTATATCCAGGGTGTTCTCCCATTTACACCAAGTGTGTTCCAACAAGTCTGTATATTCAGTGTGTTCCCACAAGTCTGTATATTCAGTGTGTTCCCACAAGTCTGTATATTCAGTGTGTTCCCACAAGTCTGTATATTCAGTGTGTTCCAACAAGTCTGTATATTCAGTGTGTTCCCACAAGTCTGTATATTCAGTGTGTTCCCACAAGTCTGTATATTCAGTGTGTTCCCACAAGTCTGTATATCCAGTGTGTTCCCACAAGTCTGTATATTCAGTGTGTTCCCACAAGTCTGTATATTCAGTGTGTTCCCACAAGTCTGTATATCCAGTGTGTTCCCACAAGTCTGTATATTCAGTGTGTTCCCACAAGTCTGTATATTCAGTGTGTTCCCACAAGTCTGTACATTCAGTGTGTTCCCACAAGTCTGTATATTCAGTGTGTTCCCACAAGTATGTATATTCAGTGTGTTCCCACAAGTCTGTATATTCAGTGTGTTCCCACAAGTCTGTATATTCAGTGTGTTCCAACAAGTCTGTATATTCAGTGTGTTCCCACAAGTCTGTATATTCAGTGTGTTCCCACAAGTCTGTATATTCAGTGTGTTCTGTCTTTAAATGTTTCTCCATCAAATGACTAAAAGCTCAACGCTGTACACCGGCAAGTCTGACTGTCATACCTCCAGCAAGAGTGAGCGTATGCGGAAGTGGTGTTCTTCCATTGTCTGAGTGGCTGCACTTCAGTGTGCTCTTTGGATTATAGCATTATTGGGAACCCATTCAACTACCAAAAATAAACTGCTTTATGGTACGAGTATCATTGAGATCTATTGTATGGTATCCTGAAACAAAAATATATGGCAGATATGTTATAAAATAAAGTGAATGTAGAATATAACCACATAGACCCTCAAGTTAGACTATATAGTTTTTATACTTTGATAGCAAAAAGAAATGCTCGGAAGATATAATGTTCTTTCATCTAGGTAACCGTAAACAACCATAAATAGACATAAGCTTTGGATTACTGAAACCGGGTCCATGTAAAACAGTTATGCTATTATTTTCGTGAATACTGTTTTCAAATATCACTATATGTAAATTCCACTGTACCGTAGTATTATTTTTAACAATGGGCGCAGCATACAAATGACTGTAAAGTATGTTGAAAGGAACCCCATTTAGAATGTTCTATAAATTATTTCCAAATCTTCCGACGTGTCCTTTGGTAGCGGACTTAACAAGTTTTCTCGTTTTCGCAGCTCAGCAAAAAAAAATGATAGTTTACATATGATGGTTTACCTTGATGAATTAGAGAAGGCGAAATTTAATGAACGGTAGACGGGGGTCACCTTTGTTTCTTCGGGTGATGGAATAAAAAACAAACAGATTTTTCTTACTGCCACATGCCTCTCCTTAATAATCAGATCCGTCCACCTCGAGTAATAGAGGCCGAGCAGAATCGCATAACATTATCTGGCTGAGGGGAGAGAGAGAGAGAGATAGGGGGAAAAAAAAGAAAGAAAGAAAGCTTTTCTTCTCGTTCCCATAGTAAACTGAGCAAAAGCACTGATTAGGTGGAGTTCTGCCCGTTTGCACATACGTCGGGGATCCTCTTACAGATATGTAAATGACTCGGGCGAAAACTAAATGCTAAAGTCTACACCATTAGTTTTCCACTTCATAATCACCACATGGGGCTGTTAGCAGGATAATGTACCATACAATACATGGTTTGCTTTTAATTAATAGGAAAATGTATTTTGAAATGAATATTAAATCTAGATTAATGCGGAAAACCTCAAAGCTCCGTTGTCCTTTTTTTAATTTAAGGCTCTATTACGTTGCGCGGGAATGAGGAGCCGCAAACGGTCCCGGCGACGGAGGGAAAAGCTTTATAAATATTTATATTCAAAAAGCATGAAATTGTTTTCAGAAAAACGGTCACATCGCAAGTTTGATTCAGCAAATACAAAATAAATCAGAATAAGGGAACGGGACGCTCACACGCAAGTCAAAATATCAAAAGTTTTTTTTTTTTTTTTTTTAATGAACCAAAAAATGAAATGTGCACAGAAATGTTAGAATGAGTGATGAGGTGAATTACACGAGGGTATCTGAAGATTTTGGGTTGCGAATGGTCATGAATGGCAGAACACGTATGTAATGTTACACTGGCAGCGGACTGAATATTCAATACCGTGGTTTCTAAAGCACAATAATTTCAACAAAAAACATGAAAGGCATTTGATTAGAAGGTGTGTCATTTTTTTTAAAGAAAATGAAAGGACATCTTACTGTACATACCCAAAGCAATATGGCGAATGAACAGTAGAGTACTGCTCAAATGTAATGTTTCTAGATCGTTTTTCTGTAGACTGTGTGGACGTTCCCGAAAAGTCTGACTCTCCCGCTCTCTGTCCCTCAATAACTAATTTCTGCCAGGCCCAAACTGTATTGCCCTATGCCAGAAAGTATTTCCTCTTTCCCCCCTCCATCATCAGAGCTGCTCTGAACCCTTTAACAACAATTCTCTTTTGATCTCTAACATCACACAAAAGGGAGCAGAAAGGACAGCTTTTTGGCAGCCAAAAATGGTACCCCCCTTGTCTACCCTCTTGCCCCCACCCACGCCCTAAAATGTCAGAACCTCTCGCCAAGCAGAATTCAGGTCGACTCAGTCTTCGCTTCTAACATTTCCATTGTCAGTCCCCTTATTCTCGCCCTCCTTTCATGGTCCCCGCTGTAAAAGTGCTCCGAATCTTTCTTCTTCTTCTTCTTCTTCTTCTTCTTCCTCCGGGCCTGTGACGCAGGCAGATTCCTTCATTTGACCATAGCTGATTTGTTATTTGACACGTGGGCATGAGGCCCCACAAAGCTCAGCAATTAAAGCACTCGTGTTCATTTACTCCCCCCGCCCCCCCGCCCCATGCCCCCCCCCCCCCCGCCCACACACACACACACACTTCCATTCAAATCCACACGACGTTCCCCCTGCCCCGACCGTACACAACTTCCCTTAACAGTAGGTGCCGAAGCATTCGGTGACAGTGCTAAGTGGCGCATTAGCTGTGTACATCGAGCCCAACAATTAATGCGTGCTCATTTTCAATTAGGCTAATTTTACTCCAAACGAGGAGTGGGATTTTAGCAGAACAGCTGCACCGGCCAATCTGCTCGGCTCTCGCGCCGACGCGCTACGTGCTAACGCTCCCCGCGCAATCGCGTTTTCGCCCAGCGTTAAGGACCTTCTGACGGCGTTGGCGATCCAAAAATAGCGTATTTGGGTAATTATAAGGGTAAAGGTAAGGGTAATTAAAAAAAATATCGCACGCAATTCAAAGAGAACTTTCTAGAACCGCGGATTCCCTGATACTTGAGAGCTCGCTGTTGATAGCACTTGGGGGGGGGCATGCCCAGTAATTGCAAACACGCTCGGGTAGGCTGTGATCCAGGTGAGAAAGTCGAAAGATGGCCTCCGCGGAACTCGGCAAGACAATCTGACGAGGGCGAAACTGTTTCATTAAAATGAGCCGGGGGGTTCTTGCAATTACCGTAATTACAATTAGAGTGGAAGAAGCTGGCACCCTGAGAGACAGCGTGTGAGAGAGCGCGGCTCGCCGAGGCTGCACTAGACACCGCCGGCTCAGGGACCAGCAGACCTACGGAGTTTCACGCCGCACCCTTTCGCCTTATTTATTCAGTCTTATCCCAGGACTGCGCACGCTGCTTCCGTCTGACATCTTACGGATTCATACTCCGAGGGGTCTTAGCACGGGAGAGCCACTGAACTGTATAATACAGTATTTCACCAGTGACCTCACGCTGGTCATAGTGCAATACCCTGTACTACGACTGTGAGTCTACACACAAGGCCCCTTAATGATTCTACATTCCTTTGTTCTTTTCTAGGAAATGAAATTCCTTACTTTCAGTTGTCATATAAATATATCTTCTGTTCAGAGAAATACAGATATTAATAATCATCATTATAACACCTAACGTCATATCTATTTGCAGACCTGGAACCGTACTGGAACCATATATTTTGTTGATAGTTTAATAATAAAATTTTATGTTTTCGATACAGATTATTACATAGATGTAGCAACCCTGAAAAAAAAAATACATGGAAATTTCAAAGAAAAAAAGAAAATTGACTGAATATGGATACACTGCATATCCCTTGGTGATATGATCACGTGGCTACAAAATTTTGAATTGTATTTTCTAAAATAAATAAATAAATAAATAAATAAATAAATAAATATAAAAAAAACAACAACATTTGCTTCAATATGCTTTGATTTATATGCCGGGTACTTAAAAGAGAAAAAAAAAATAAAAAATCCCACGCGGTAATGAGTCGTCTTCTTTGAGGGGAGGCGCCGTTTGCATTGGACGAGAGCGCTTCACTCCCATGAATCATCGCCGGTTTGCGGGAGGCGGAGTCCGAAGCGGAGGAGAGCGATCCTCCCTCCAGCTGATGGTGGCGTTGGGAATATCTTACCTGACGCGCCTCGCGGGCCTCGCGTGGCACAACCAACCGCCGCTGGGCCATTAAATATATGCAAATGAAGGGAAACACGAGAGAGCCGGGCCATAAGAGTGCGAGAGAGAGAGAACGGATCGCGGATAGTGATTAATTTATTTGATGATACCGCGAGTGAGGAATTTTAGGTCACAAATGAAGTGACAGAATGACAAATTACCATTTTAAGGAATTTACTGGGAATCATTAACGAACAATTGTCAGGTAGTTTATGGCAGGGCCGAGAAGACGGTATAAATATAGATCTTTTTTTTCCTTATCTGAGATGAATAATTAATTATCTTTTTTGAAAACCTTTCCAGAGGGTTGGTCTGATTGGGTGTAATGCATGGTAAAGTTCTAACTAAATTGTGAAATAAATTAGAACGCGGATACGAACAATTACGCTTCCTGGTCGGGAGAAGGTAAGGAAGGGGAGGTCAGCAGCGCACCAGGGGGGGTTCCACAGCACCCGTCATCCACTGCTCCACTGGCCGAGAACCGGGGGGGGGGGGGGGTTGAGGGGAGGAGGGGGTCCATTGCTTAATGAGAAGCCCAAGACTCAATTTTTAAGTGAAATGTTTTGGGGAGAAGAGTTAGGAAAACAATGGGCATTTACTGTGGTGTCTATGCGCATGCACACAGTTTAGGTGGGAATGGGGGGGGGGGGGGGGGGGGTAAATGGTACATAATTTCATTTAGTCCCTGAAATCTCCACTGCTCATCGCCCTGGTTAGTTACAACAAACTGCCATCTCTCCAGTGTGTAGGTTTCGTCAAAGGTAGCTAGATAGGTAGCTGTTTACCGTATGTTCAACATAATGTTGTCATCATTAGCAATCTCAGAGTACCACGTTGTGATGACAATGTGCCCCCATTCAGTAAATTAGCTAGCTGTCTTATAACGAATGTCCTAATGTCATTAAAATACTAAATGATTACTAACAGCTGTAACTTTTCATTGTTGGTTAAATAATTTGCTAGAATTAGGCTATGTTTTTATGTACTTTGATGACATTTTCCAAAGCAGCACTCCTCAGCTCTCTCAGAAAACACAGTATTACTCATGGGAAACTTCTGGAACAGTCAATAAGTACGTACGTTCTGTGTTATGAACTTCCCGCCTTTGAACAAACACCTTTATTTATAAATTAATCAATTAGTCTAACTTCTGTAATGCAAGTGCAGTAACTTCATATAAAAGTATGGTGGCCCTAAAGGATAACCTTTGTTTACTGAGAAAACTGCCTGTCGTGGGAAACCTACCTCCACTCTGGGAATCCTTAAAGGGCATGGGTCCTTTCCATACAGTTGCAAATCTGTGTCCTTTCTTGTGTGGTCATACTCAGATATTGGCTGTTGAATTTTTAAAAATACCATTCACAGGCTTCATTTTATGGATCCAGATTTAATTAAACTGTGGTTGTATGTAATTTTTTCCACTTTTAGTTTAGATCCAGTGGCCATCTGTATTCTAAAGGATTATTTCTAGAGACCCAATTTATTTATTTTGAACAAGATGAAAGACATTTCTACTGTATTTAGGTGCATTAGTTGATCGAGCTGCAGACTAGTTGTGCAAGACTATGAGTAAGTGAATATATTTTGGGATCAAAGGAAAATAAAACACTTGAGACAACAATTAGAGTTATGAATTCCAATTTTACTAACAAAAAGTCAAGCTACTCTGTAAAACGTCCTTGTGAAGGTTTTCTGTAAAAAGCGCTATACAAATAAAACTGATTTTATTTGATTTTAGGACAAAGTAAGATGAAGATATACAAAATCTTGGGGAAACTACAACAATAGTTTGTTCCTTTTTAACATTAGTCTTTGATTTGACCTTGAATTTTTGAATTTTCATTTTGAGAAACAATATCTACTGTCCTTCTGGTAAACCTATGCACTCAATGAATCACAGTAATTGTGAACCTCTCCTTTTTCTGTTTTTAATGGAAGGCAATGAAAGGAGAATGAAGAGCAGATGCATTTAATCGATATTTCTATATTTCTTTGTTGACCACCAGTACCAGATAGAGCCATTAAATTCCAAAGGAGCCCAATGACGACAATATTATTTTTAAAAAGACTTTTTTTTTTTTTTCTTCAAGTAATTTCATAAATGATATTTGTGTTAAGTGGAATGCAATTCTTCACCGGACTCCTCAACTTTCGTTTCATTTCTCTGACATAACCCATTAATTCATTAATTACACTTAAACTGAGGCGTAAAGGTACGGCATCATGCTTTATTTAATGGCTAACAGAGACAGATGCTCCAACGAGAGTCTCCGTCAGGCTTGCCAGGACGGTTCAGGCTGCCTCCAAACGTTCCTAAATAACTGATAAACGTAAGCGGTGCTGACAGGAGGATCATTCGCTGTGCGCATTAATCAGACAGAGGCCTTGATTCCCCTTCTGGGCCTGGCTCGGCAGCCCGCGCTCCACAGCGGCGGCTGGGATTCAGTGTTTAAGCGGTGCTACTATTGCACATTCGGGGGATGAGATGTCACACGTGTCCGAAACACTCGCGATCGTACCGCCAGCATGCAGAAGCGGCATGCGATCCCCAGTCTTGGGACTGCCACATAGGCTCTCGTTACTTGGGAAATGTAGGCCTTCACGTGTCACTGCCGGTTACGGCCCCAATGTAACGCGTTAAAAGGCTCGCTCTAGTCAAAAACGTTCTCCTTAATTGCCTACATTATTTAGTCTGTGAGCAAGCCTTTAGAC
This sequence comes from Anguilla anguilla, assembly GCF_013347855.1. NCBI lineage: Eukaryota > Metazoa > Chordata > Actinopteri > Anguilliformes > Anguillidae > Anguilla > Anguilla anguilla. The sequence goes on along the minus strand of NC_049215.1, from coordinate 7,940,880 downwards.
CATAACATATCCACTGAAAGTACAGTGTAAATTTCTCTCTGATGTAGACTTACGGTACTAGAATGATGAAATTTCTCAATTAAAATGTGAAAATCCAAAACTGCCCATGGATGGAACAAGGCCATCCAACATACAGCTGCAATCAAAGTCAACAATAGCAAAATCTAAAATGCCCCTAATTCCTCAATGTACTGTGGCACAAGGTTTCACTAGGTTGGCTGTACCCTTACCAATGTTCTCATAACAAAGAAGACTTAGATCTTACAGCTTAGCCAGATCCTCGTTGTCACTGCTGAGTGAACCTATAGAACACCTATTGCTGGCACAAGCAAATCTGAAAAGTACGTAAGGTGCAGTAAGGTAAAACCCATTTAGAGTAAATCTGAAACAAAATAAATTGATTACGTCCGATAAAGGAACAAGACCTCACTGGAAAACACACATACTTGCCCCAGGTGTGTGTATTTATTTAACATTTACACTCATTTATACACCCACATGTTATCTCTACAGTGCATGCCCTCAGAGCTCATTGGCTGTCAAAACTGTCAAAGTGGTAGAAAATATATATCATCATTTAGCCTTCTCTGGAATAATAGCGGTCTCTAGGCAGTAAAGCCATATAATGTAATATCCACCAATAACTGGTCGGAGGGCTAATTTAATTTTATGATTTTAAATACAGAATCAGGCCCAAAGTTTATGATGTGACTATTCATAGAACTGACGCTTGATTTCTGTGGTGTGGAACAACTGGGTTGTTTCCCAGGCGACCATTTCAGAAGGAATGGCAACATAAGGGAATAAGGGAAGACTCTTTGTTGCACTGTTGAAACATGTTTTGTGTGTGGTCCTTGTCAGTTAAAATCCTCCGTGTGTTTTTAATTCACGTCTAATCGATTCCTAATCGCCTTACCAAGAAACACCCTCATATGCCATCTATGAATTGTAACCCAGTGTCTCACAGAAGGCATACCCACAATCCTCTCTGCCTTTGCTAACCCTCATCCCGGTCCATCTGAGGCTGGCGTTCCACTTCAGATTAGGGACCGCAATTACAGCTTCCACAAATATCCGCTCGTCCCCCAAAAACTATAACGGGCAGCAAACAAAGAGTGACAAATTAAGTGCGTTATCCCTGCTATACGAGCCGCAATCTGCGATCTATAAAGTAAAATATGGAAGGGAGGACTTCTCTGCCGTCCGACTCCTTGAAAAGTGCGGGCGGAAGCAGTGATTTATGCACGGCCGGCCAGCCCCCTTCAGCATCCTCGGCCGCGGAATAAATTAAATCAAATATCACAGTGGGGCAACCGTGCTCAGAGAGAAGTATCTGGGTTATTTTGCTCACAAGTTTTCCCCCCCTAAATTAATTACATGAGTGATTACTCGGTTCGGAAAGGAAGCACAATTTGGTGTCTGAAAATCTGGCCGACTCACAGCAGACCCGTTGGCTTTCTCTGGCGCGGACGCAGCCCTATTTCCCCCCTCCCCTGCTCGCTGGGCTTCGGCGTCGCCGCATAATGAAAACACCGCTAAATTGGATGCTAAAATAGGACTCGCCGCTCGGAAAAGTTGGCGCATCCGAGAGATGATCCATTTCTCTGTCTGCCTCCTCGCTCTCTTCCCGGAGTCAGAACCTATACTGATTTATTGATTATTTAATGGGGTGGTTAATCACTTGTCAAAAAGTCCAAGTCGGAACTCCGCGAGAATAAATCATGTTTCGCTTTAAGTATGATTTAAATAATTCAATTTTAAAGTAGCGGGTGGCTGTTATTACTCCTCTTACTTTTGTATTCCGTTTCAAGCGGGGGAATTATCGAGCGAAGCGCTGCGCTGATGATTTAGCGGCCGTGCTGGCCATTGTCAGCGTGTCGTGGCTGCCTTATGGAGACAGTTCCACACTTTGACGGTTAACGACAAAAGTTAACTTTCGAAACAATCGGGCTTTTGTGTCCTTTGGAGATTTCCTTCTTTTTTTTATTATTCAGACCAAGTTAAGCATTTTCTTTTTTTCTTTTAATGGAATTATTCATGAGGCGTCCCACGTTACTGTGATATTATCCACACACCCTGAATACGGAACAGAACAAAGACAGCGGCCAGGATTCGATCAATATTTGCCCTTAACTTGACTCATATATATATATGTTTGTCTGTTTGATGTTTGTTGAACTTGGCAAACTGTGTGCGAAGAAAGAAAACAACCTTTATGTGTATGTTTATCTGTCAAACTTCAGGACAAGTGTTGATTGAATCTAGGTCAATATGTCATTTGTCAAATAAACTGTCTTGACAAAGCAACACAAATCAAGGGTTTTGTATTTTGTTTTGTATGGTGTTACACTTAAAATGTAGAATATTCACTTGTGTGAAGTAGTCTTGGATTACCACAACAGATAAAGAGTAGGTGTAAAAAAGTTGTTTTGTGTTGTTTTGCTCTTAAAATTACATATATTCTCTTGTGTGAAGTAGTCCTGGATTATCAGCAACAAATGACTTTTGTATTGGTTTGTTCTCATAATGTAGAACGTTTTCTTTCTTGGATTTCTACAAACAAACAATCAGTAGGTGTAAAAAGTTGTTTACACTTTGGCACATTTTATTTTCAAAATGTATAATGTTGTGTTGTGTGAAATAGTCTTGAATTGCCACAAACAGTTAATCATTAGGTGTAAAAAAAGATGATTCGTATCGTTTTGTTCTCAAAATGCAGAATATCCTCTTGTGTGAAGTGCTCTTGGGTTACCACACGCAAACAATCAGCAGGTTTAAAAAGTACACAAACTGGCCTAATACGAGTAACCCCTGACCCGTTCTTTTTTTCGGTCACAAGTGAACGCGTGAACGACCCCCGGGAAGCTCGAGCCGCGCGTCTGCAGCACCCCGCGTGCGCCCTGAACGTGGCGATGAGCTTCAGTTCCACAGAGTGCCCAATTTCACGCTGTCCTGGACACTGAGCCGCAACTGATCACAATTTCATTTGTAGAGTGAGTTGTCATCGAGGATGTATAGTCCTTAGATAAAGAAACATATTGTTCATTCCTCCATTTCAGTTTTTTTTTTTTTTTTTAAATAAACTATGATATGCGAAGCGATCCTATTTTATTATTTTTCGTTTATTTGATTCGGAAAAACAGTTCGCTCACAGTTCTTTTGTTAAATCATTCACTCAGTAAATGAAGTAGTCAGATTTTACCAATTAATCTTCACAAAATAACAGACAATTTGAACAGATAATTTGGAAACTGATATAAAATTGGTGTAAAACAAAAAGCAAGAAAGGAAGAGAGGTAGATAAGCATGTGGCTATTCATGTCCACGACATTTTCAGATTATTCATGAAAAAAGAATCTCATTCTCATTTTCAGATCTGGAGCTTTATGTCAACATATCATATTTTTTTCATTTTTAAGGGCCTGAAGATTTAATATTCCATACATAATTTTAGATGCCTACATGCAGCTTGAACGAAAAAAAAAATAAACATGTTTAAACATCATATGTTGCAGTATAGCAGCAACAACAGCAGCAACAAAATGGTCTGTTGCATGAAGTGGGCGACTCCCTGAGAGGGAAAAAGGCAGCGCGGTTCCTCCTCTCCCAAACCCGTGTGAGAAGAATCAGGAGAGGTGCGGCCTGGTGATGCGTTGCTCGTGGGTGTGTGTTGATTAACCTCGGCGGCGGGCTGAAGCTTCTCAGAGTATCATTGCCTATTGACCTGCCGCCGTGTTGTTGTTGCGGCCGGGTGTAAAGGTCTGGAGTTCGGGGACTGGCGGCGGCTAGGCGCCGAGGCCTAATTGTCTGTTCTCCGTAAGCCGAATTTATTGGCAGCTGCCACTGTATCAAACCCTCCGCTGTCACCCCGGCAAAGCTAACCGGAGGCCGGCTAATTGCGATGGCCTTTTCATCATGTGGAATCAAGCGCCTCTCGGCGAGCGCAGGGCAGCGGGCTCCTCTCAGGCCATTAGGAGAGAGCGAGCCGCTGGCCGGGTGTGTTTCCGGCGGGGAGGCCCGGAGGAGGAGGAGGAGGAGGAGGCGCGCGCGGGCGGGCCCGGCGGCGCTCCCCCCCCCCGGCACTCGGGGGGGGGGGGGCCTCCCGAGCGTTTAGCCCTCCCCTCACCCGCCCGCTGACCTCCACCTTCCCGCGCCGCCACCTGAACGTCGGGAAAAACCCCCCGATCGCGCCAGACCGCTTAGGAGGGCAAACGGGGAGGAGGCCTGGGGTGCGTGTCGAGAGCTGGTGGGGTGAGGGTTGGGGGTTTGGGGTTGCGGGGGTTGGGGTTGGGGTTGGGGGGCAGTAAGGAGGTTCTCAGTGGCACGGGATCGTGAGGCAGGGCGACTGGTCTTCCTGACAGGAGATCGATAGCGTCCCGGGAGTGGCTGGAGTGGCGCGGCCGGGCGGTGACAAGGGGGGGGGGGGGGGGGCGCGCGGCGTAATTGGATCACGGGCGCGGCGAGTCGCCCCTCAGCGCTGTCACAGCTGTCAGATGTCATCCCCCCCCCCCCGCCCCGCCGATGTCACCGCGGGAGGGTTCGGCGGCGCCCCCCCCCCCCCCCCCGCGGCCCCATGCAAATGTCCACTTAGCAGATGAATTCCGCCGATATTAGACACATTCTTCATGCTTTTATGCAAAGGGAAGATCTGTGTCATCTGAGGATTTCATGGAAATAAGTCGCAATTTATGCATCGGAAGGAGAGGGAATCGGCCTGTAAAATCTGGAAATGATTCGGTTCAGCCTATTAAAAAGGGAGGACAAAAAAATAAACCTTTTGAAAAACAAAACAAAACAGTGAAGGATTTTTAGGGTAAGCCAGAAGGAACCAGACGCCAAAAATGTATCTTCATAGGACGGAAATATGGAGAGGGGGGGGGAAAAAACGACTTTAGGGAAATATATTAATGTGTAATGCTTGACAGATATTAGCTTCCAGATATTAGCAGTGAAATTATGGTCAAGAATAATTACTGTTGTGAGAAATTTGCTCTAAAGGTTAGTATACCGTACAGAATTCATTTTATTTTTGCCTCCATGAATGTCATCTGTCAAGTTGCACAATTCCAGTTGTTTGTACATAGGCCTAGTTGTTTTGAATATATGCAGGATTCAAACATGTTCGCGTGCCTTGCACTGGACAATCAACGAAAATGTAGTTCACAAAAAATACTACCAGATATTCCTGTTGTTACTACGCCGATGATTGGGGTGGGTTTTGCATTTTAAGATACGCATCTTTTTGGTGACACGGTGACATTTTCAAAGCCATTTTCAAATTTTAGCGACTGATAAACAGAAGAAAGCTGGCATTCAGCTTTTATTCTAGGTTTTGCCTGAATGCTTCATTTATGTTCGCGCAAACTGCAAAACCGGGCTGTGGAATTATGATAAAAGTGACATTTAAAAAACGTATTCCGTTGTTGCTGCTGTTAAACTATTAACTTCTCCGAAGTAAGCGAGTAATATTTTTAATTATTTTCGTCTTGCGCACAAAAGAGGAAGAAGCTCTGTTGATACCACCTACGAAGGTGCTTTGTAAACATGCAAAGCTTGCCAGGGCCAGTACGGGACTGTATTCTGTTAATATTACCGAGTGTAATATTCCAGGCTAGGAGGGCCGTCAAAACTACTGCATGACCAAAAACAGGCTTCAGACACCTGATATTGGGGAATACGATATTGTGATCGACGTGGTGAAAATCTCTACCAAATCGGTTAATATAATTAGGACAGTTTCGAATATTAACATTCATTCATTGATAGAGTATCCCATGTGACCAGTGGCAAACATCGGATTGGAAGAATTAAATAGCTGTTGTAATCAAACTGGAATCCATGTGTAAATGTATAACACCAATTAGGAGAGTGTTTGTGATGTTTTCCACCGAGACATAAATGTGCTCGCCATTTTCACACTTTAAACAAATTAAAAGCTCAGAACTCTTAATGTTATGGGGGGATATATTATAGTGGGAATGATACATATCGAACTTTATGTTTTGGCAAATAACTGCTTTTTCTGTCATTCACTTAACAGTGTAAGTCAGCGTAGATTCGGTAGACATTCGTATGTGTCATTCTGTGATGAATGTATGAAGGAGCTGGTTACTGGAAAGAAATATTGTTGTGAAACCTCTGACAGTCATCATTGGCTGCTGCTAGCACAGATTAAATGAGAGCAGTAAGAGGAGCCTGTGTGTGTGTGTGTGTGTGAGTGTGTGAGTGTACCTGTGGGTGTGCCTGTATTTGTGCTAGTGCGTGTGTATGTCTGTGTGTCTGTGTTCCAGTGTGTGTATGCGTGTGTGTCTCCCTGTGTGTGTGTGTGTGTGTGCCAGAGTGTGCGCGAGTGTGTGTGTGTGTGTGTGTGTGTGTGTGTGTGTGTATGTGTGTGTGTGTGACTGGCTGTGTGTGTGTGTGTGTGTCTGTGCATGTGTGTGTGTGTCTGTGCGTGTGTGTGTGTATGTGTGCATGTGTGAGTATGAGTGTGTGTGTGTGTGTATGTGTGCACACGTGTGTGGGACTGCCTGTGTGGGTGTGTGTGTCTGTGCGTGTGTTTGTGTGTGTATGTGTGCGTGAGCATGTGTGTGCGCGTGCGTGTGTATGCGTGTGTGTGTGTGTGTGCGTGTGTGTGTGTGTGCGTGTGTACGTGTCTGCTTGTGTGTGTGTGTGTGTGTGTGTGTGTGCGTATGTGAGTAGGTGTGTGTGTGTGTGTATGTGTGTGTGAATCAGCCTGTATGTGTGTGCTTATGTGAGTAGGTGTGTGCGTGTGTGTGTGTGTGCATGTCTGCCTGTGTGTGTGTGTGTGTGTGCATGTCTGCCTGTGTGTGTGTGTGTGTGTGTGTGCATGTCTGCCTGTGTGTGTGTGTGTGTGCATGTCTGCCTGTGTGTGTGTCTGTGCATGTGCGTATCAGCCTGTGTGTGTGTGCTTCAGTACCCTGCACTGCAGTGAGCATTAGGATGGGGGGCAGTGGGGACGTGTCTGTAGCGGAGGGGGCGAGCGGGCGCTCAGGCCGGTGCAGAGTGCAGACAGGCGCTCTGGCGCGGCGGCGGCGGCGGCTCTGCCTCGCTGCTCCATGGCAGGCCTTTACAGCAGGGACCGCGCGCTCAACCCCCGGTCTCAACAGTTCACTGGCCCCGCGGATGTGCTTAACAAATGGAGAAAAATCTCTCAAAGTTGGGGGCGCTCGCTCGTTTGTGCTAAGTGATCTGTATTCCCCGCGAATCCGCTGTTCCCTAACCCTGTGAAATTAACAGCACTTCCTGACTTTCAACCCCCTGACCTCGCACATAATACCAAATTCAAAAAGCACCATGCATGAGTGTTCCTGTGTAATATAAAAATCTCCCAAAATGGTCATGTCCATATTTTCATTTAACAGTGCCCGGAGAGGCTACAGTACACCGCATGTTCCAGCTGGGAGCCTTGAGTTTAACACAAAGTTATTTCAAGGGAACAAATGGAATTTGATGTCAAAGTGTGTGTGTGTGTGTGTGTGTGTGTGTGTGTGTGTGTGTGTGTGAATGCGCGTGTGTGTCTGTGTGTATGTGTGTGTGCGTGTGTGTGTGTGTGCGTGTCTGTGTGTGTGTGTCTGTGTGTATGTATGTGTGTCTGTTTGTGTGTGTGTGTGTGTGTGTGTGTGTGTGTGCGTGTGAATGCGCGTGTGTGTGTGTGTGTGTGTGCGTGTGTGTGTCTGTGTGTATGTATGTGTGTCTGTTTGTGTGTGTGTGTGCGTGTGTGTCTGTGTGTATGTGTGCGTGTGTGTGTGTGTGTGCGTGTGTGTGTCTGTTTGTGTGTGTGTATTAGTGTGTGTGTGTGTGCGTGTGTGAGTGTGTGCGTGTGTACTTGTGTGTGTGTATATATATATATGTGTGTGCGTGCAAATACATCCGCGTGTGTGTTTGCGTACATATATAGCATATATATAATAAAAGAAATAAATATAAATGAAAAATAAAACTAAAAAACCCTTATAGTCGCATTACCCATTATGACGGGTATTTTGAATGGGCGAGCTTGAAAATAAACCAGCAGACGCCTAATGGCTTTCTGAGCTTCTCTTATTCCATCAGCACAAAGACACGCACGGGGCGTGAGCTCCAGGGAGGGGGGCATTAGCGGGGTGTGGGGGGGGGGGGGGACGTAGCCCCCTCTTTTTTTTTTTTTTCTGGGAGTCTTTTTTTTTTTTTTTTAGGTTGGGCGGATCGGGGGAGGACCGGGCGCAGGGAACCGGGCGGCGCGCGGCACCTCCCGCGGCCCTCCCGCCAAGCGAAGATTGGCGGCGGGAAAGTGGGGCTCCCAGGCGGAGTCGCGCGCGGGACCCCCGTCACCCGTGACTCATAATCACTACTCACGGGCAGGCTCCACTCCCGCTAAAAGGCGGCAGCCGCCATTAGAGAAGTGCTGGAAACTCCACTTAAATATCTCTTTATGGGCTATTACTTAAACCATGGTTTGGTATTTAAATGACACTTTTAAGGGCTTTTTAGTTTGGTAATACAATTGCTTCTTGGACGCTCCTGAAATTTTACGCTCAACACTTGGAGGCCCTACAAATGCTGCAAATGACAGAAGGAGTTAGCGGTACTTAGACGCCCCATCCCGCCCCCATATAATCACACCGCTCACAATAGCTTTATCTTAAACATGAGATCCGCGCGTAGGCCGGCAATAAAAGATTCTGTATCTATATGTGCTTTTTTTTTTACAGCACAGTTCAGTGCGGAGGCATTCGGCGCAAAATATCGCAGCTTTGTCGTTTTCCGTTAACAAATATTCATTTTTTTAATTTGTTCAGAGAATTCGAAACAACAAAACCCTATCAATGGCTTTGTGGCCAATTCTGATATTATGAGTTCTTCGAATAAAGAGCTGACGGACTTCAAGAAGAATCCATCTCCGCAGAACCCGAATACAAAGGCAGACATTTCAGTTTTTCTAAAAAAACATTTTTATTTACGTTTTTTTAGCCGACTGTGCCGTAGCATGAAATGGCGTGCCGGCGTGGCGTAGGCTGCCGCCAGACCGTAGCCGGGGTCCCAGGGAGGGAGGCGCACGGATGAGGGGACGCGGGGGCTGGCCCGGGGTCAGCCGCCGCCACGCCGCGCTGATGTGATGTGGAGCCGGGGCGATGGCGTGTAAACAAACGGGGAGAGGACTGGGAATCGCGGCGTGGCCGCTCGACCGTTTAAAGATGGCCGCCCACAAACCCGGCTCGGGAGGCGGTCCTGCGTTGACGGCCCGTCCGCTGCCGTCACCCCGTTCTCTCTACCTCTCTGTCCTCCTCCTCTGTCCCTCTCTCTTCCTCTATCTCTCTCTATCCTTAGCTCTCTGTCCAACAAGGCAAAATGAGCTGAACTGACGATGGTTCTTGTGTGACTTAATCACTGCCTTAAATATTAATGAACGACAAAATCGGGACCCTGTGATATTCATTTCAGGTGAAAAATAGTCACGTCACCTTTTACATTTTTGTAATTCTATGTATTTATTTCTTAGGAGTACCCCAGGACAGTATTTGTACTGTTCAATTATTTATTCAGGGGATAAACATACTTGAAATTTGCATTTAGGTAAGCAAATATCCTGCTTAGAAAGTATAATCCTTTCATATAGCCTATGTAGTGAGACGTTTGAACATGCGGAATAGCTTAACTAGCCAGATTATATACTTGCAATTGTACATTTTTACTCTGATACACGCAATTTTGAGATTCAGTGGTGGCAAGTAAACGGCAAGCAATTCGATTATTTTTAAAGTTAACCGAACAAAACAAATGTTAAATGTCAGCCCGGAATACTATCAGCTTTTCTTTGATGTTTTTGATTTGCATGTGGATCCTTAATTTTACCAAACAAACCAGAAAAAGAAAACTCAAAGATTGCGAGTGAGACAATTCCTGATGACTTCAAAATGAAATGCTCCGTGTGAATGAATCCAGTAGCTGAGATATTTTATCATCACCAGCTCATCAGCCCAGAGGCCAGCTTCACATTCATTACGCCTTGTTACTGTTCTGAAAGGAGGAACGAAGCTGTTAATATTAAACATTAATTTAAGCGGAATCGGTTTAAGCCGAAAGTCATCGTTTGTTTTAGTCCCGTTTTGATGTCATCGAGGAAGGACGAAACTCTTGATATTTTTCGTTGTCTATCGCAGCGTCTGAATCTTTGAGGCCGGTAAAAGTCTTCCCCCGAAGACATTTCCCCTCCGTCGGCGGCACGGAAGGACAGAGCTCGGCGAGAGATAATCGCACGTCGAGGCGCGGCGCGTGCGTTTCCGTGGGGCCGGCTAAAAAAAAAAAAAAACCTCCCTCTCCCCTTCACAAAGGGCTCCAGTCCTCCCGCTCGGCATTCATATCTGTGTTTATGCATAATCACATTTCACAATATATAATTCAGTTTAATCAATAGGCCCTTGCGTGCCAGGAAAATGCAGTTTCTGTCAGAGTTTGTCTAATATGAGGCGGGCCGCGAGGAAGGCTTGTCAATGTTTGCCAGTGAGTTTGCTCAAGGATGAGAGTGTGATGAATTTTTCCACTTCCATATATATGCAGGGAGCTCCATTTTAATTCATTTGAAAAATACACCTTATACAAAAGCCTCTCGTGGCTTCCAAGCTGGTAAGCATTTTTTTTTTTTTTATGGAAAGGTTGAATCAGAAGATTTAACAGTTTTAAGGTATAAGAAAGCTGAGCCTTTTTAACCGTTCTCTCGCTCGTTTGATAGACACATTAGCGAGTTTCTTCTTAAGGGGTAGAGGAGGCGAACGCGGCAGATCATATTAACTTCGGATCCTGTTTTCCTGCTCAGGTAATTTCAGAGTCTGGAATCGGCAATAAAATACGGTTTGCTTTTTTGTACGCGGAAATATTTCTACCGAAACAAAAGGGGCCCGTAATCCGTTGCGGAATTTTTAAAAAATAAAAAAAACACTTATAATTTGGATAAAGCGCACGGTTCATTCCACATTAATTCTTCAGTCAACCGGCATATCATGGAAATTTTAACAGTCATACTAGATTAACCCTGGGGGCGCTCTCTGTCGCAGTGCCTCTGATAAATTTACATGCATCGGGATGAAAACACTGTTTGGATAGGAGCTGCGGGTTTATTTTATTCAATCCGTTTTTCACTGCCTTGACCCCTTCCTTGTGAAATAATCAAAGTGTTATGTTGGAATATCCAGGCATTAATAATGAACTGCTTGTGGTTGGGGGGGCTCACTCCGGCTTGGAGGTGCGTACACACTGCATCTGTAACCTGCTTTGTGGGGACTCCTACACACCAAGGCACTAAGCACAGGGACCCGTGTGCTAAAATATGCATACGGTTCTTGTATGCTAAATCACACCCTAAATGTTGTCATTTTGAATATTTTTAATATTTAATGTAAAAGAAACATTCTAAAGATTTTACAGCAATAGAAATATTGAAATGGATAGATTCAATGGATTGGATGCGCAGCATTTGTCCTCTGGCTTTCAAACCCAAAATTTTCATGCAATAGCGTTTACCTCCCTTCGACCTATAATTCACATTCAGACACACAATAGACATATGACTTCTTCATATTCCAAATTCCCACTCATGGCTGAAGAACACTGTCAGAACACGCTTTTGGGCAAAACCTGAGTGTACGACAGGTCAAAGCCATTTCACCAGTTTTCTGTGTATATTCTACCACGCTTTCTGCCCTATTTCAGTGTCACACCTATTTGAGCTTCTTCCCCATTGCATCCAGTTTATTACTGTTAACAGGTAAGCAATTTAGCATGGCACTTCACCAAAAGGATCCACTGGTCAGAAATGAAATTCGTAAAGCCTAAAATCTAAACAAGTCATAAATCTATTATACTGGTATAGAGAAGAAGATTAAACAGTGAATGCACAAGTAGTTTATTCTTTGTAGTATTACTGGGTGAACATATAGAAATGTGTTGCTATATGTGAGATATTATTGGCAAATTCATCAACGCAGTTATGAAAAGACCTGAACTGTAAGACGAAAGCATCTGCTGTTGTGATGATGTCTGTGTTTAATGTTCTGTGAGTGAGCTCATCATGACCCGTGTTCCTGTAGTTCATAAACGCAACCACAATGCTTCTGACATGAAAGGTTTTAAAAGCGCCCTTCTTATTCTGTTTCTCTGCCTCCTAGACTCCGTCTAATCATAAGAAAGGGAAGCCGCCATGCCGACAGAATTCGACGAGTCGAGACGATCAGACGTGTTACGATCCTGCTTCACGCACAGCCCAGAGTGCTATTCAAAACATTTTTCCATTTTAAAAAGGGAAACATTAAACACAAAGTAAGGTTTTCCAGGGTGTGTCCGTATAATTGGCGTGTTTGTCCTCAAACGTGGTCATTCTCATCATTAGAGAAGCTGCGTTGTGTCAAGTGCCATTTCCGTTACTCTCCGGGGAGTGGCAGGCGAAACGACGCGGTGGTCACGTCAAAGCAAGCGAGCGTCTTCATACCGACCGCAGGGTCACACGGCAAACGGCTTCATTATTGAGGCGGACATCTCTGTTGGGATGTAGGTTTGGGATTATAGACCCGGGCTTCTCTGAGAGCATGTCGATTGGTTTTCGGTTTTTTTTTTGTGAGGCACTGCAGACTTCCTAAGGTTGTCAATAGGTGGGTCGCAAAACATTGATTTTGAATTACAAATCGTCAACCCCTCAATTACCCAGCATATTATTGCCCGAGTCATTCCTCTTTAAAGGAGCATTTATTTGGCATAGATAGATAGTTGGACAGATGGATAGGTAGACGGACAGACTAACGAGAATGGAAAACTAACACATTGGATAAGACCTTATTTTATTAGGAAGATACTTATATAAATGTTTTTTCCAAGCATGTAATAGCATCTTTTATGATGTAAAAGCTTTTTTTCTTCATTTATTTAAAAACGGGCTCCCTATTCATGTTCATAAGTGTTCCATGGAAAAATGTTGATTCAATTTCCACATTTCATTGACAAAAAGTTCAAGTAGAAAGTGGTGCTTATCGTTATATGAACAAAGAGGGAACGAAGCTAGAAATATCCATCTGGGAATTACCTTTGTGGTTAATCCAGATTTCTGGAATTACATTCTGAATATTAATCTATCCCAGAGCCTGAATTAAATATTGGAAGTTATACCCCATATGAATTGTTGACAGGGAAGGTAGTTTTCCTGTATTAGGAATCTTCATTAAATATTTAGTTAATTAATCGCTCTGCTCTTTTGCGCACTGGGCTTTGCACTCCATGGTCTGGGGTTAATCAGCCTTTGTCCCTCATGTTGAGTAACAGCTAAGTATCTGTTCTTTTTTGCGATTGCAGAAATAAGTAGCGCTTGCACTTATTTGTAAGCAGAACTGTTGATTGAACCCAAGCCGTAGTGCCCTTAGAAAATTAACCGTGTTGTGTAATGTGTATGGCTAAATGTAGCTGTACAAAAAAATGATCAGTGCACACATTGTAAGGGCTTGTTCATTCAAAAGAATATTTTCAAATATATATTTGCTTACTTGTCAATGTGGCGAGACCATTAGATCACCAGTACACTGGCATTTTTAATGACATTACGGTAAATGCATATCAAGCTTGTGTTGACGATTTTATTAATGTCACTGTGCATTTATTTATACAGTGGTGCTGTGGCAGCCATGATTTGCATTAGAAAATGTTTTAAACTGGAATGAGACAGTTCTGCAGTGATAAATGATCCTGTGTGAACACCGTAATAATCGAAACTGCATGTCATGTGTCACACATTCTGTTGGGCCTTTGATAAGCCGCTCTGGCAGGAGTGTGTCCATTTAACGACCGACTCCAGACAGCACGGGGATGGACACCAGACTCCACCAATGCAGGGCCAGAGCTTTCTGCCACCTGGAACCTGATCACTCTCTCACACCTCTCAGCTGGTCTCCCAGTCCAGAAAACTCCACGACAATACGAACGGGTTTACAGTTTCCCCGTACGAACTACATAGCAACTGACAAAATTGTAATGCAACAAATAAATAAATAAATAAATAAATAAATAAAATACTTTTAGTTTTAAATTGTTCAAGTACAGGAAAAATACTCATGTAAAAATTTACTAAATTGTGCCAGTTAAATGAAGGAAAAAATCAGGGCTAGCTTACAGGAGCATATGCTCTCCCCACTTCAGCCCTGTTCATGCATTAGCACTGGTACGGTATGCACACATCAGATCACAGTACGTAAAGAAAACTCTTCTGTGTTCCTCTCACGGCATGAATCCTGACACGCTTCATAAAGGAAGGTAACATAAACCCATGTGCTTTAAGACTCATAATATTCATACTGTATGTATCAGTATCAGTACTGTACATTTAGCAGCAGTTGTCCACTGGAATATATACTGTAATCTAGGGCATGTGGCTACACAGGGAATGCCCTGAACGTGGGTATGGAAGATAACAACATGTGTTCAGAGTTCGCTGGAGGTCATCCCACAAAAAAATTAAAAAAAAAATCAGGGAACAGGGATAAGACAGAACGAACTGACTTGTAGCGGTTTTTGGAGCGTGCGCGGTGATCTCCATGCCATCCGCAGGAGCGGTCTGCCGCAGATTGGTGCCGACGCCCACACCACAGCAATTACAGCGCGGCGCTTCATTCAGGACGAGGCCCCGGCCATTATCTCTGTATTCAGCCCCGCCCCGGCTCGGCGGGTCAGGGGTCGGCCGGTGGGGGGGGTGGGGGTGTTGGGGGGGGGGGGGGGGGGGGAGACAGGCGCTCGCGCTCGGTCCGGCCCGCTCGGCGGGAGCCCGTCCGGGAGGCCCGGCGGCGCGGGATCCCCCGGCGAGAGAGGTGCCGCGGAGAGGTCACCGACGCAGACAGAGCCTGTCACTCACCGCCCCTCTGGAAGGGAGAGAGAGAGAGAGCGCGGCGGGGGGGTGGGTGGGGGGGGGCGGGAATCGGTCCACGGACTATAGTTAGAACGCTGGCCTTTTCTCTCCTCTTCCTCCTCCTCCTCCTCCTCCCCCTCCTTCTCCTCCTCCTCCTCTTGCCATTAATGCTGTGTTTGGAAGCACAGCATAGCCACAACATGCCTTGTCAGTGTTTTCACTCTTAGCTCTCCACCGCTTTTGTTGCTTATCCTGAATAATGCCTGGGTTTTTTTCTTCTTTTTAAAGAAATGCTATGATGTAGGCTAGCGCTTGAGATGTAAGGACAATGACCCGCTGGCGCTCGAAGACAGTGGACGGCCATATGATGCACCGAAACAACAATCTTCTTTAGATTTGCCCTGTCACTTGTGAACTATGATTCCCCCGCTTCCACAGGTGCATTGCTTATTGACTTGGAGCTTGACCTAAATTTCAAATGAATTACAAATTCAAAATCGAAAATATTATAATAGGGACGATGTCATTTCGACATTTCCTTCTAAGCGTAAGACACGGACAGGCTTTTTTTACAGTATATTTGTCTAGGGCACTTTAAAAGGTTGCAAAGCTTTGTGTTCGTTATAATTTGATCAAGTCAACCGTTTTTGAGGCCCACGGAAGACTGTTTGTCTCAAAACCCGTGGGCTCCCCCGATTCTAGCCTTCCACCTCGCCTCACCGCTGAATCCTGACACGTCGTTTGGGCGCTGGAAGCCGAGGGACTGTAAGCGGCGGGAGGCCATCACATACAGTTACCCTCTACAGCCCGGTGTCCAGCTACGGACCAGTCAGCCCCACCGCCACCGCCACCGCCACCGCGGATCTACCTCCCGACCAGCAGGGGGCTGTCACGAGTCATTACCGGACCCCGATGGTCGTCGACGCCGCGGACGCGGGGTCCGCTAACCCGGAGAACGCCTCCATTAGACCCAGGAGCTTATTTTGCCTTCCGTTTGTGTTGGCTGCTTAGGTGTACAAACATCCGCTGTTTTATTGTCCGAAGCTAATTATTTAACCCCAGCGGACACTAATGTGAGACTGTTGTGTGCACTTGAATGCAGATACAGTGCTTTTAATTAGCTGTTCGCTGTGGACGAAAGTTTACAGGCTCCATGTGGCTTTCAGATATTAATTATAAAGTCCGGAATGTGCTAGAAAATGAATCCTGGCAAGGGGATAATAGATTAATCACATTAAAAAGTAAAGGCTTTTTTTCAGAGTGCTCTATTTTTAAATCCAAGATTTCTGACTTTAGGTTGGGCACAGTATATACCAGTATAATCATAATTATAAAGAACTGAAAGTTAAAAAAAATAAAAAAGTATCTTTACAGTGATATTGTGCTACTATAAATTTTACAATGCAAAAAAGATAATGCAATTACAGTGCATGCGCAGATCACATTTAATTGTGAGACGAACGCCACATCGTAACTGCGGACGTATTATAATTTTTTTTTGCGAAGTACACAGTACGTACGGTTTTCCCCTAGATCTCTGCCTTCCAGATCAGCACGTAAGCCCACCTTAATGTGAGTTATAATTAAATGTCTCATTCATAAACGAAGGCGAGATTAGCCATAAATTTTCTGAAAGAGTAAATGGAACGGAGAAGGGAAGCCATCATATAGCAATTACCCGGGCTGATGTTTTCCATTTGGCTCGCCGTGTGTCCTGCTTAATTATAAGACGACCGGCCACTTTGTTAGACCCCGTTTCTTGCAACCCTCAGACGCTGTGTAAAGATCTGGGGACCATTTAAAACAACAAAGTGCCATTTGGCTGCTTCATCATCACCAGGAGATACTCCTCTTCCTGTCTTTGATCTACCAAGGATTTATTTAATCAATTATTAATCAAAGTTGTGTTTTTATCCTTGGCTTTCTAAGCTGAAACTCAAAGACTCCTCTGCCACCGTCGCGTTATTAAAAGAATGCTTTGCCCGATTTCCATCCGAATTATTTATAATTCTTTCGTTCCTTTCAGGGGTGCATTTCAGAGTGTACAAACGCTCACAATGAAAAGGTTCCTTTTGTAAGCGTTATTCGCGGACGCCAAAGGGCAGGCGTTTCCACAGATTGCTGCTGTGTAAGTGGGTTAGCGTGTTTTATACCACAGAAATGCCGTCTGTTGGCACCAAGCGAGACCTTGCTGTTCTTAAGGATGCACCCAAGCCTAAAAACTCTTGGAGACACCAGATCCTTGAGCTGCTGGCTGCTAACGTTATCAGTGAGGGAATTACAGTTTCACAGCGCAGTTACTAAGAGACTGTGCAGCTGCACCTTTGACAACAAGGAAAGTATTAAAATGACGGGCATGCGAAGCTGTATTATTGTGCGTATACAGTATGTGAGGAAGCACAAGTGTATTCATAACGGTTTTGCGCTTTACGATTTATTTGTTTGTAAATTTTGTTTACCCCGATTGCTGGAAACAACAAAATAGCGTTAAAGTGCAAATGGGGGGAAAGCGAACTCCTGTGTGGCGGACTCCCACGCAGAAAGACCACGCGGGGTGTCGGTCTATCCGAATGAAGTCATTCCCAGGTCTCCTCACCCCATCCAACCACACCCCCCCCCCCACCCCCACCCCCGAGAGTCTCTCCGCTCCATCCATAAATAAAAGCAGTGCCCGTCGCCGCTCGATTCAGGCCTTCTATAAAAAATGCATCCGTTTCTTTGGGAGGCTCTCAGCCGCTCCGCCCGCCTCTTATTGTCAGACAAATTGAAGAGTGCGCGGGGGGGGGGGGGGGGGGGGCTTTGGGGGGGAGAGAGGGAGGCCGCCGGTTAACCGGGGAATTTATTTATCCGCCCCGCCCCGCCCCGCCCGGCCCGGCGGCTGGGAGAGCGGGGCCCTGCTCGAGCCCGCTCAAAGGCTGGGGAGGCAGACAATATGAGGGACACGGGGTCAGCCGGCCTCGTCACCGCTACCCCGGCAGATTGAATTCTTCTCCGGGCAGATAGGAGGGCCCCGCTCCAGCCCTCTCTTCTTCTTCTTTTCTTTTTTTTTGTCACCGCGATCCCTTATGATTGATGGCCCCATGGCCACAGTGAATATGGCCTTTTTAAATAATTTATATTGTCATGACTATAGACAACTAGTTTATAACTTGGCAGGGTTTTTTTTCCCCACCACCACCTCCCGATTTTTTTTATTTTTTTACCTTGAATGGATGAATGAACGCTTTAAAGTCATGTGACGCCCGCTAATGAAATGCTTAGCGGGATCTCTGGGGTACGCGGAGGCTTGTTTGCCGAGACCTCTAGAAATTGTCCAAATTTGGCAGCAGTGTATCCTTTCGCGATAGTACACCAGCACGGAAAGGTGTAAAGTTCAAAGGTCTATTATCTGAGCATGTGGGACTCTCACTAGTACATACTTCAGGATGGACGGGATTTCAACAGCTTCAGGTCAGCGTACCGTTGGATACGACGACTGTTTTTAACTACACCGTCCGGCAAAAATGTTTATTTAAAAAGAAGAGGGGTACCACTGTATCTCTGATAAATATGAAGATTTAGAAGGACGTAATATGCTTTACTTTTTCAGATGTGATGCATTAAATTTATTTTACATGTCATTATTATCCACAAGTTTGTGTTGTCTATTTTTAACAGGTCTGTAAGCTGATATTGTTTTCATATGTTGAATACTACAGTTACACCTCTACCATAGAGATGATACACTGACAAGGGCCTTGTTTAATATATACCATTGTAGCTACAGTAAACCATAGGGTAATTTTCTGCAGTCACATGAGCAGACAAAATAAGTATGAAACTTAACACTGTAAACCGTAAACTCATACATTGTAATTTAAAGACCTTCATGTATTCTTTCTTCAACAAAGTGACAAATTAGCCAAACAATGGTGTTTGAATTCTTATTAAAGTTGATTAATTCTTATCATTAGTTAATCACACGACGGCTTACGAAAACAGTAAATTAATTTTGTGATTAATTTTTTAAACACATGGATTAACATCGATAAATCAGCGGGGTTATCCAACGCAGAGCGTACAGTGCGCGTTCGCTGGCGGCGAAGGAGCCGCCATCTATCACTCGCCATCGGAGGGAGGGACCGGGGCAGGAGCGGGATCTCAAATGATCAATGGACGGAGAGATTCGGCGCTGCCCCTCGCGGGGTCAAAACCGTCCCTGTAGGGAGGCGGCTTCAGTGCCAAGCACAGGGATAAGGGGCTCTTTATTTCTCCCTGATGACGCGGCGGATGTACGTCCAAACTTTTAAAAGCATAACTTCTGAGAGTGGTACAGTATTGTTATTACAAATGAAATGCGCTCCGCTGCTTAAAAACATCATTAGGAATCTGCTCTGCGACCTTGATATGACCAAAAGATGTCTGGACACCCCTTGGGGCTGGGGCTGTTTTTCATGGTTTGGGAACTGCCCCAGTGAAGGCAAATTTTAAAGTTACAGCATACAATCACATTCTAGATGAGTCTGTTCTTCCCCGACTGTTTGGTGAAGGCCCTTTCCTGTTTCAGCATGACGGTACCCCCGGGCATGCAGTGCGGTCCATATAGAAACGGTTTTGTGGAGAACTTGACTGGCCTGCACAGAGTCCTGACCTCGACCCCATCCAACACCTTTGAGATCAACTGGAAAGCCAACAGTGAGCCAGGTCTAATCACCCAATCAGTGCCCAACCTCACTAATGCTCTTCTGGCTGAATGGAAGCAAATCCCTGCAGCAACGCTCCAACATCTAGCATAAAACCTTCCCATGATACAGGAACAAGGATCAGAAACTGCAATCAACTCATTTTAGATACATTTTATATCTATTACTGCACTGGAGCCCCTTAGTGCATTCAAATATGTCCTTCTGCACACCACTGTTGTAGACAGCTGTTTTGACCGTTTGTGGCCTCTCTCTTAACTTGAATGAGTCAGCACTATTTCCTTAGACCTGTCTCATTAACAAGGTTTTTTTTTTGTTGCCCACAGAAATGCATTGGATGTTTTTTTGTTCATCACCCGATTCTCTGTAAACTAGAGACTATCGTATTTGTAGTTCCAGCATCATAGCTGTTTCTGAGATGCTGGAACCACCCTGTCCAGCACCAACAATCATACCACGGTCAAAGTCCCTTAGATCATGTATCTTGCCCACTTCTAATGTCTGGTCGAACAACAACTAAATCTCTTCACCATGCCTGCGTTCTTTATATATTGACTTGCAGCCACATTATTCACTGTTTGGAGGAGCAGGCTAGTTGCATTAACAAGCAGATGTACCTACTGTGGAGGCCACTGAGTATCTCTCTCACAAACACACACACCCACCCACACACACACACACACACACACACACACACGCTTTATACAGCTGAACTGAAGTGTAGTTTTTTTTACTAAGTATGCCACTTTCCATCAACAACAATCCAATTCTGTTCATGTTATTACCTGATAGCCCAGTTGCTCAGCAGTGATAATTAGCTGTGCGACTACTCTTAACCTGCAAGGAACTTGTTCAGCTAAAGAAAAAAAAAAAGGCAGGAAACAGGCCTAATGGAAACAGGTCTAACGGAAACAGGCCTAATGGAAACAGGCCTAATGCCTTTCTGGCTTTGAGCGAACGGCGTCCCCCTTTCGTGAGCGCGGCAACCGGAGCGCCGCGCAATTCTACACTGGGAATTGGTTTGTCTCGACGGCTTGCCACCGCGCCACGCGTGTCAGGGGTTCCTCCCGGGTTGTTTTTGAAGCGCCGCGATCGTCAGCGCTCCTTCGCGGCCCCGGCGGCGGCGGGGTGCATGAGAGAGACGCTCAGTCGGCTGTTGAATAGATAACCCCGCGCCGTTAGCGCGCCGAATTACACCGCGGCGGCGGCGGCGATGAGCTCCGGGGCCTCCGGTCTGGTTAATAATCACGGGCCTTGTAGCAGCTGTCGGATCGCTCACACGGAGGCGGGGAAAAAGAGGGGGGAAAAAAAGAGGGGTGGAAACGTGTCAGCTGACGGGGAGAAAAATGTACCTCCAACTTTGTTTAAAGTTCAAGCGAGTTGCCTGATTGGTCTGCGTGTCCGCTTCGCTGCTCGTGACATGGAAGGATAGCGGGGGGCTTCAGACGGTTCTTCCCTCTTTTGTGCTGCCATTATAAAGCGTGTGTGTGTGTGTGTGCGTGTGTATATGCATGCATATGTGTGCCTGTGTGTGTGTGTCTGTGTGTGTGTGCACTGTATACACACCCACCACCTACCATATGCACACACACATGCGCACACACACACACAATACTATACATCTTACGCGATATCCCATAGAATAGAACCCATTAACCAAGCACACTTAGAAGCTTTTTAAGAAATAAGGTTTCTCCTGTGTTAATAATGAATGCACAGCGTATTACTTGTCACCTCATCCAACCAATAGTCAAAGTTAGACTACTCTGAGATTGCAGCAGTGGGATAGTGGGTATATTACAAAATTTGAGCAGTTTCGAGTGAAGCCAACTAGTCAACACTACAACTGAAATTGTTACTGCAAGTCAGATTCTTCTCCCTAGCACTTCTACAACATGACCAATTTTCTTTACTAGAATGGAAACTAAATGGAGAAAAAAGGTTTCCTTGAAAATTGGGCTTATTTTTTTCCCTTTTTATCTGTGATAGTACAGCACATGACCAGCTGCTTGTGGTATGGTGACTCATGCATATAATGTAATCTGCTACAGAGTTCAATGGGAGCATAGCTGCATGCAGTCTGTATTTCATCATTTATATTAGGGAACCACAACATGAACTATACAGCAACACACACGTTTTTATTCTTAGTCTGATTCTAAGTCTAATTCTTAAATGCAATTAGAAAGGATGCAAAACTTCATGCCAGAATAATAGATTTGATATAAAGTATATCCTTCAGAAATAATGAATAATCTATATGATCCCTACATTTGTACAACAGGACAGCTTTTAAAGATTTTTATAACATCTTAAACATTCCTGATCCCATGAGCATCAAACTGTGAACACATACCGTCTTTCAATTTCTCTTTTGTATTTTATCATTTATGACTAATTTAAACTGCACTTAACCCTTACTTCCATGGGTTGTTTCGTCATCTTTCCGAGGATGCAATTACAAATGCATTACGGAATTATAATGCTTACCAACTTTCCAAAAATAAAATCCATTACTACCTAAACGTTGGAACAGTTCATTGTCTTGCACCGACAACCGCTTTGAACATCAGATGATAATCTGTCGCGAAATTCTTCTGAGACCTAAAAACTATGCCGTTTAAAAAAAAAAAAAGAAGCGGATCACACCGTTAATACATCAAGATAAACTAAAAAATGTTTAGTTGAGAGGGACATTAATTATCGCATTCCTCCGGCTTTGTTTATAAGCGAGGACTGATGAAATGTCGTCTAATAAGATATTGTTCTGGGAGAACTGGGCTGTTTATGAAGCGCCGGAGGTTCAGCGCGCGGCCCTTTCCCCTCAAGAGATAGAATTTATGCCGAACACCCTGCTGATTGTTGAGGAGGTAAAGAACCAATAGCGGCGTGTTCGGAGGTTTAATTTAAAGTGTGTTTCTCACTAGGCTGCTCACAACACTTAATTAAACGCCGCTGTTTTGGCAATGACAAATGCCGTCGTGCTGGAGGAAGCCGGGCTGCTGTGACTGAGAAGCTTTTGCAATTTCTTTCCATGCGCAGCGACGGCGAGATCCAGGTCAGAAAGTAGAGAATTAAAGAACCGAACAAGATTTAGGCTCTGTCTGTGTTCGCCAACAGCCGCTTCTGTCACATGATCACTTTTTTTTTTTTTTTTTTTTTTTTTTTTACATGTCAGCAAACACTGATCTTTTTTTCTTCTTTTTGGTCATAGATTTATGGCAGGTTGTAGTCATTCCCACACCCCTTTGCGCCATTGAATTGTGTCTTGTTTCATTTCGTTTCACTTGAGAAAAAAAGATGTTCTGCCTGTCATGGTTCTAGGAGTCAAACTGTATTTATAAAATGCAGCGCTATTTTTGTATTCAAGTATATTCATGCAGCTATTGTGTTGTATAAGGCCCAGTCGACAACATGCAGCTTGTTCCTAGGCCAGAAAGATGTTTGCTTTTCTTTTCAAAAATGACAAATTTAACTTTAATATAATCTTTAAGCTTACGTGGCCATCATGCTCATTCGCTGGTGGACAGGTTCACCTGGCTATTAAAACTAGACTGTTCCTTGGCCAGAAAATCTCCGATATCTTCCAAACACACACTTCGTACAGTTGAAATATTTATTGCTTTCACCACAAAAATGTTTTCACTGTCATTGTTCCCACATTTCTATTTGTGAAGCACGATTCAGAGACAGTCATCTCCTGGTTTATCTCCAGCATCACTCTCAGTGAGACTTACTTAGACAGGGAGGTAGTGTAGCAGGTCTCCCCTGAAATGCATTGCTTGCCTCAGTTAAATTGAATCTCAGTGTTTTAGTGGCTCCTGCAGCTTTTCTAAGGAATAAGCTCGATGCGTTTGCCTGCGAGGCAGAGAAAGGAGATGGAGCATTTCATTTAGTTGTGCAGTGTGGACTTTCAGGCTGCACAGCTCATTCATTAAGTGGATTTTATGACTTGAGTGAATGGTACAGCACACTGGCAAGTACTTTTTTTTTCCTGTGTGATTTGACCAGGTTGCCTTCCATTGTCACTCCCATGTAAACTATTGTGGGATCACTTAATATATTTTATCACACATTCCATTTATGAGATTATGTGACATATACTAAATTATTTGAGATATTATCTTCAAGGGCCAAAGACTGGATAATCAAGTCTGTTGAGGATGCCACAGAGTGGGTGAGTACACAACAGTGAAGTCTATGTGACAGAACTAGCCACGCTAGTGAGCTAGCCAGACATGCTTTTACTTGCTACTGATATTTTGTTGAGATTCAATTCAGCTTAAAAAAATAAAGATTGTATTATATTGTTCTACATTAAGGATGTGGTCTACAGTGTATCTTACTAGTTCATTAACCTGAGTTCTAGCATTGGGTTACATTCAAAGTGAATCACAGATGCATGCAATTGCAGTTTTTTTTTTTGTCTTAATTTTTCTGCATTCCTTGTTTCATTGTTAAGAGGTTAAAACACTAATGCTGCACATTGATTGAAATAGTGAAAGTTTGTATCAGACTAGCCTTCCAGTGACATGTATGCTCCTCTATTATTTCTGTATACTCACACCATACCATTTAGAATCTTCACAAGATCACTCCAAGATAACGTTAAAATATATTTTTAAAATTCAAAAATAGGTAATTTCAAGAATTCACCACTAGGGCTCATACTGTGAACATCTGTATGAGTTTCTGTAAAAGTGTTTGGATCATGCCAGTAAACCGTAAACTGCCAACCTGTTAATGACCACTGTTACACTCATTTATGAAATTGGAGGATAGCATTTCAGTGTAGGTCCATATTAGGTTAAAGTAGATATCGCCTTGTGCATATTTATCATGTATGTATAAATATAATATGGGCATAAAACATTTTATTCCAAAGTCAATAGAAAAAATATGGCATTGTAAGAAATAAATTTTTATATATGTACATGTAAATGCAAAAGTATTGGGACAGTGACTGCCTGAAGTCTGTGACCCATAGACCTCATTCGCCCAGGCCTGTACTACAGCCATCTTCAGTTCCTTTTTGCTTCCGGGGCATTTTCATTTCAGTTATGTCTTCCACCTTTTGCCCTGAAAAAGTCCTTGCGTTCTGTATCATTATGCTTGGGCTCAGTGTCCTGCTGCAAGGCGAAGCGCTGTCCAATGAGTTTTGAGGCATTCGGTTGAATCTGAGCAGATGTTTCAGTCCACCTCCAGAATAATCCAGCCGTCGCATCATCAGTGGAGACAAGTGAGCCGGTTCCAGTGGCAGCCATACATGCCCAAGCCATGACACTACCTCCACCATGTTTCACAGATGAGAGGAGAGGTACTTTGGATCATGAGCAGTTCCCTTCTTTCTCTACACTCTCTCCATCACATTGTTAAAGGTGAACGCTCGTCTCATCTGTCTTTGTTCCAGAACCCTAGGGGTTTTTTTTTTTTTTTGAATGGACTGTAATTGAGGCTTATTTAAATGCAATGCGCTGGAGTTCAGCCCAAAAATTTTTATCATTGGCATTGTCCCAATACTTATGCATTCATATATATATATATATATATATATATATATATATATATATATATATATATACACACACGTGTGTGTGTACAGATGAGTGTATGTATATGTATGTACATGTATATATATGTGTGTGTGTGTGTGTGTGTGTGTGTACAGATGTATGTATGTATGTATGTATGTATGTATATGAAACAGTGTGATGCCTTTAATATGAAAAAAAAAAAAAACACAAGAAAAACAACCTGCATTTGTTTCAGTGTTCTGTAAATGCCAGTGAGATGCCGAGCATCCGCTGGAGTTAACAGTGCAGCACTTTTGTGTTCACTAGCACAAATCATTAATCATGAGACCGGCCATATTCCTGTAGTGCTCCCGCTTTCATTACTGGGCCTAATTAAACAGTTCTGTGAACTGGAATCTGAGATTCCTCTGTTGCAGATTATCATTAATTATGGTGAAAGTGCTCAGAGATGTTGGACTCAATTATATTCTGCTCAACCCTGGCACTCGGTGATTCATTGCGCCCGGCGCGGCGCGGACGCGCTGTCGCTGCTTATCACCAGCCTCCACTTTTTGTAAATTGGGCTCTGCCAGCCAACAAACTAAGAATTATGTGGTGCTTTTTCATTAAAAACATGTTGGAGAAGCACAGACCAATTAAGGATGGGGGCTCTTTTTTTGTGTGTGTTGGGGAGTGATGGGAGACTGCAGCCGGGTGGAAGCGTGGTGAATTAGCTCGTAGACACGGGGACTTGTGGCTTTATTATACAGTGTGCTGTGTGTAGCGCACCCTATGATCTTTACTGTTTGAGTGTTGTCCTACTGTATCTTAGCATGCTTTTTGCTATAGCATCAGTGCAAAGAAAAATTGTATGAGATTTTTAAACCGCATTTACATTTGAAATGATATGATAATTTTTATATGTTCATACAAAAACAGTCCCATTCTATTAAGTAATGACAAATGGACGATCTCGCATAAACATCCTATCTGGATATCTCAGGTGGAAAACCACCCAGAATGTGCATGGATGTTATCCAATCCCGTTCCTTTTCAAACTGTTTGCTGGATTCTACGCGTTTTTACTTGTTGCAAATAACTATCGTTTTAACATTATTGTATTGATTTTCCCGATAGGTGGCTGAAGAACTCTGGAGGAATCGGGGTGTGAATAAGATCGCCTCCGTTATGAGGGTCACCGAGCGGGTGAGGAGAACCCGAATCAAAGCCAGGCAGAAGTTCTGACGGAAAGCCTTCGCCTTAGCAGTTTGCATTATTTCATATGCCACAGTAGGTGGTGGTTTTAATATATATGAAAATAAGCAGGTCTGCGCGCACGCACGTGCGTTTCCTAAAACAACACTCTGACAGATGTGATCTGTACAAATCTTTCCCGCCGTCCGCCAGACGCAGAGGCGTGGTTTAACTCGCACATTATTGCACTCCGCCTTAAATGTAAGCCCGCTCATATCAATACAAACGACAAATACGTTACGTCAAACAAAAAAACACTAACCGCGAATAATAGCGACAGAAATAAAAAACCGACGAGTTAAAAAATAAAAATTCAAGAATCGAGCGGCGCGGATCGGAGCGAGCGTCTGGGTTCTCCCTCGATGTGTGTTTTATTTAATAAGCTTTAGAATTAATATTATAAATCCATTACAGTTTATGAATAAAAATCGCGGGAGGGAGAGGAAAAACAGGAAGCGGGATCTTGTCGAGCAGAGGCAGGCGGGCAGCTCATTGAAAATGTAATACACTGCCGGCGAGTCACAGGTCAGCCGGCAATCTGAATTTTAAAGGGAATATGAATAATATTCTGTTTTATTTTGAAAATGAACCTTGTGCCCTCCATCATGAATCCAATATATGTCTTAATCTTCTGGGCTCTTGAAGCTGCCGGTTGCTGGAGGAGCCCTTTGACTCCTGAACCTAATAAGGAAATCGCTTGTTTTCTCATTCCTCGTCTCATTTTTATAGGGGCCGACGCACAAAAAAAAAGTCCTTATTTTTGAAAGTAATTGGCAAAGCATGAAAACACGCGTGTTATATAATTTTCGGTTTACGGGGAGAGTCAAGTTTCTCTCTTTTATACATACGATTAAGATGTCACACTTGACAGAGACAATATTGAAAAGGAAAACAAACGCATGGTAAATAAAGAAATAATAAGGAAAAACAAACCGCCTTCTCCTCTCTGCCTCCCAGCACTGTGTGTGAGAGTACACCTGATATCTGGACTTTAAAAAAAAAAATGGAATTGTGTAAATGATTAATGGACACTGTTGGCTCACTATTGGTGCGCTGTTGTTGTACCAGATGTGACGGATTAATTCAAATACATTCTGTCTTTGTGTGTGTGTGTGTGTGTGCGTGAGCATGTGTGTGTCTGTGTCTGCGTGTGCATGTCTGTGTGTGTTTGCATGTGTGTGTGTGTGTGTGTGTGCGTGTGTTTGCGTGTGTGTGTGCGTGAGAATGTGTGTGTGTGTGTGTGTGTGTGTGTGTGTTTGTATGTGCGTGTGCATGTCTGTGTGTGTTTGCGTGTGTGTGTTTGTATGTGCGTGTCTAGTTTGAGTACTTTGATCTGTTCTCAGACGTGTTTGCAGACTGAGCTGGCTAGAAAGTCCATTCTGCTTCTAGCTGAGCGCAGAATGTCTTTGCAGTTGTCTACTGCAGGTCACTGTAGTGGAATTGTGTGTGGGCATTCCGCACACATTGCTCAATGGAAAAAAGTTGTTAATTTTAGGCTTCTTTTAATACTTCTTTTTTCACTTCTAAAGGTAGAGGGGAAAGGACCAAAAATGAATATGTAATGATTTTCGAGCATTACTCAAAAGTATTTTTATTGAGGTACTGGGTATATTTCAAAACGCTGTGGGATCAACCCCAGCCATCTCACATCAGAGAAATACCAATATGGAACCCATGCATAAGCAGGTCTGAATATGCTCCTTCTCTTTAATCACCTGCATGGTCACTCTATGAAATGAGGAGATGGAGTTATGGCCCTCTTCAGTTCAGCTTGAGACTAACACCGTAAGACTAAAACTGAAAACTGCATATAAAACCAGCGGCTGAATTCCAGCATGAAAAAATGGCTTATAAAACAATGTAATCAATTGTTCCTAATGAGGGTTGTCAATATTAGCAGGAATACATTTCATCCATAAGCCAATTTATTTATTATTTATTTATTTGTTTGTTTCTTTTTGATACTTCTGCTATAGTTTGGAAGGTATGATTTGAGTTCAGTAGCAAAGAATGAGTGATTTATGGCAAATTTAGGATTAGAAGACGAAATTAATTTGAGGGCAAAAGGTCTCTCTCAGATTTCACATACAGGTGCCATTCTTATATATAAATAAACAGGAAACCAAACAGCAAGGGTACAATCACCTTTTTCCAGAGATTATTTAATAATTATTGTGCTGCACAATTTATGACGGGTAATTTCATATGAAATTATCACACTGAGAACAGTTTTCCCTTTTATCCTCAATTTGGACTGAGGACCACCCATCAAACCACACAAATGCTCACAGCACAGCACTGCAGTGAACCCGTGCCTATTTGCACTCCACGGGCCTCACAGTGCTACAGGAGAGAGCTGGTGCCAATTTAAAGGCAGGTGTTTCTATTACTGATGGCTGTTTTTCTGTGGAAACCTGTCATAGATTTAGAAGTTAATAAAGATATTATCAATCATTTGAAATACGGCTATTTTTTATGTTTTGTACCTGAAAGAAATATCATGTTGCACAAGCTTAACCAAATGTGACACAACAAAATTCACTCAATAAAATCCCACATCCATGTCCTTAGCCATAAGTGGCTGCCAGGTTTGCCCACTGCTGATTTCTTCATCTACATTACTCCCACACCATTTTATGCCAGCACATATACAATGCACGCGATCAAAATGACACTGTCACAATTTAAAACACTGAGACTGTAACTGCATTATCTATGTATATGTGTTGCTGTTTTGCTTTGACTTGACAGGACTTGCTTATCTGTGAAAATAATTATTATCCTTGTGTGGGTATTGTGCATTACTCTAGAAATTTCACACTTGAGGAGGTGAAAATAATCAAATGGAGTCAAGTAAAAGACCAAGAAATTAGAAGGTATTATGAACAGATAACAGTATGCTAATACTATTTATTTACTTGGCAATTCATGGATTATCCATGGTTTGGAAATCACTCATCTATGATCATAAAAAAAGAATACAAGATCAAATTCCGTTCATACACAGCAGCACCTTTCAAAGATTTATAAAAAAATTACAATCAGGAGGATTGACTGAGTATTACCAATGAGTACTGTAGCACACAAGATGAGGGAGGAGTTTCTTCAGATTATTAACATGGGGAAGATAACATGGAGGGACTGTGAGGATAGGGAAGCCTACACTCTGTGTTAAGTGCCAAGGGACCCCCACTTAACATCTCATCCAATAGATACTCCTCCAGCGGTACAGTGTCCCCATTACTGTACTGGGGATTTCACTTTTATATTTGATCCAGAGTGCCCCCTACTGGTCCAGCAGCCACAAAACGGTTCTTTAAGCAGATATACATATGTGCTGAAGAAGCACTCGAGTCTAGACTAAATTATCTTTAACATCCTCATCAGAAGGAAGAAGACCAGAGGCTGGTACGGTAAGTCTCCTAATAGCTGGTAACATAAAGGACAGCTACATGAAGGCATTACACTGAGAAACGGCCACGCTCCAGCCTACTTCAGGCACATCGTGCAAAGTCATGGCAGAAATGGAGCTGGATTCTGTAATTATTTATGGGAGCCGACAGCTGCACACGCAGACTTATATTTAATATCACATAGAAATTCAAAAGCAAACATGAAGTTAATGCAATCAGATGAAGCTCAGCGTGCGGCCTGACATTGTATTTGAACCCTAAATGCATGTAAGGCTGAAACCTTTAATATTTAATGCATTTAACACGTCGCTTTAATGCAGGGGGGGAATTAAACCTATTTGCTCATTAATAAAAGTGGCAGATATTAGCTTCTGTTTTTCTGCTACCGCGCCCACCCGTGCACTGCAGTACAGTGTAATGTCCCGTTTAGCTTTAAATATTCACCTGGATTTGACTGACACAAATGATTTTAGCGAACGTAAGAATCCTGTTTTTTTCTCTCTCTCCCTCCCTCTCTCTCTCTCTCTCTCTCTCCCTCCCTCTCTCCCTCCCTCTCTCTCGCTCTCCCTCTCTCCCTCCCTCTTCCTCTCCCTCCCTCTCTCTCTCTCTCCCTCCTTCTCCCTCTCTCTCCCTCTCTCCCACCTCTCGCTCTCCCTCTCTCCCTCCCTCTCCCTCTCCCTCCCTCCTTCTCCTTCTCCCTCTCTCTCTCTCTCCCTCCCCCCCTCTCTCTCTCTCCCCCATTCGCTTTCTCTCCCTCTCCCTCTCTACCTCCATCACAAAATTACAGAAGACAGAGTTTGCGGTGTCCCCGCTGCCAGATCCTTCATTCTGTCAGATTACAGCATGTGATGTGACGGGACGGGACGGGGGGCGCGCGCGTTCCCCTCCGACGGCGGGCCGAAGGGAAGCGGGACCTGTCAGCGGCGGCGTGGCGCGGCGCGTATCGCCGCCCCGGCTCATCCGCGGGACCCCCCGGACTGTCATCTTCCCCAGCCGCGCCAGTCAACACCAATAAGAGCGGGGAGACGGAGCCGCAATGGCGCCCAGTGACCGTTACTCTCACTCAGAACCCCACAGGTGGCGCGGCGTGAGAAACGAGCCCGGGGCCTA
Source organism: Anguilla anguilla (assembly GCF_013347855.1). Lineage (NCBI taxonomy): Eukaryota > Metazoa > Chordata > Actinopteri > Anguilliformes > Anguillidae > Anguilla > Anguilla anguilla. The sequence continues at coordinate 7,910,033 of NC_049215.1, read as the reverse complement.
GCCGGGCGCCCGTTAGCGAGCCAGCGCATCGTCTCCCCCCCCCCCCTTTTGCACCCGGGCCCGCCCCTCGCGCACCGTGGGAGAGGCTCCCGCGGAGTCCGCCATTTACGGGCCTTCCGGTGCCACGCCCTTTTAAGCGGGAGGCGCCATCCGGACGTGGCGTAACGGCCGCTGCCGCGGCGGACGAACGCTCTCTTTTTAAAATCCGGGTCTTCAACATTCCGGTATAATTAACCCCTTATGCGACGCCGTTGTTTGTTCGCGCGTTTGATCGGATACGTGTGATTTATGAACATTCATAATTACGGAGGATTATTCTCACGTGCGGGGCCGACCCGGGAAATGATGATTAATTTATTGGTTTTTGCGATGCCTCTCCCCTATTCCGTCCGCATCATTTCCAGATCAAACAGCGGCTGAGGAAGCGGCAGGTAACCGGGAGATTCGGAGCCGAACTCATAAAGCCTCGTTCAATATGAGGAAGCATGCGTCCGCCCCGTCTCTCTCTCGCCCATCTCATAACCTCGGACGGGGAACCGCTCACGCTTCGTGGCTAATTTATGCGCGATGCGAATGCAAACGCCTGATGATGTCACCGCGCGATACGAGGAGCTGGTATAAGCTCAGCGCTCATGAGGAACAGGAACCGGTGCGGTTTTGCGCTGACAGTGTAGCGCTACGTGCATCTCTGGGCGGTGTTACGTTTTCATTATTCACATTTAAACAAATGCACTAAAAAGTGTATTAATTGTTACTGGAGAAAACATGGTCAATTAAAACAAGCCAACAGTAGAATTTGTAAATATCAAGCAGGACAACTGCAGCCTTCTATCTACAGCTAAATGGTAAATGGACTGCATTTATATAGCGCTTTTATCCAAAGCGCTTTACAATTGATGCCTCTCATTCGCCAGAGCAGTTAGGGGTTAGGGGTTAGGTGTCTTGCTCAAGGACACTTCGACATGCCCAGGGCGGGGTTTGAACCGGCAACCCTCCGACTGCCAGACAATCAGTCTTACCTCCTGAGCTATGTCGCCCCTACATAGCTACTGTGAAGCTATGTAGCATTTTCATATACGCTGCTTAAATTCCTTGGCAACTGGGAGAAAAAAAGAAAATGCTAAAAAACGACAGCAACTGTACCTAATCTGTTTCTAATTATAGCTTAACATATTGTTCTGCATGCACTGGCCAACTGCTTCTTTGACTTACGCTGCTGCCTACTGTGCTGAATTCAGACGTCCGTGCCACCTTGTGGATCGGAATGAACTGGTTCCAAGGGCCAGACTCTATTGCTACTGTAGCATGTAGAGATGACATCACTAAACAGTCTGGCCTTCTGATATATGCATGTATACATCTACATTTAAAGGGTTATGTATACTGCTTAAGTCACCGTTCACCATTACATACCAAGCGGTAATCTTTGAAATTACACAGTAAAATGTCCAGTGTTAATTCAACTCTAACAGTGTTAATTTAACTCTACCGGATAATGGGGACCAAATGTTATCTGTTAGGGTTGAATTAACACTGGACATTTTACCATGTAGTTTTTCACGCAGTATTTTTTTTTTTTTCCAAGCCGCAGTCTGTCACAAATTGAGGTCACGAACGAAACGAGCGACAGCGAACGCGGCGATCCGCTCGGTCTCCTCTCGTCCCCGGGGAGATGATCGGCTCGGACTGCGGCGCTGCGAGGGCCGTCGCGTCAGGGGGCCGAGCGGCGGCGGCGGCGACGGCTTTCTTTAAAGCGCGTTCGGAACGCTGCTAACGTTTGACGTCTTCTCGAGCCCTCGCTTCGTCACACGGTCACCGGCAAACGGAGCTCTGTCGGCGTCGAGCGTCCGCGCGCGATCCGGATAATTCGTTCCGGTGCGACCGACGAGGGGAAATCAATTAATTTCGCGAATCGCTTCGCTAGCGGCGCATTGTTTTGGCCGGGATTCGCGCGTCGGGCGAAGGGAGCGTTTCCGTTTGCCACGGCCTCTCCCGCGTATCCGAACCGACGCGAGTTAGCGCCTCCCGCCTTCGGAACAAACCGAGGAGGCCGGGAAGGACGAGATCCTTAGAGGGTTTTTTTTGCACTCTTCACCCAAGAGCGTCCTCCCTGCCGCAGGGAGAATAATACTACTTAAAAACCCTCCAGTTTACAAGTCTTAGGTTTTTAGTGTCGACGGGAAACGTTAAATTGCCCGCCCTCCATCTCCGCGCTGATTAACTGGGGAAGTCATTAAACGTCTAATAGGTAATTATGTCATTTGATGCAGCCACCGCAAACATATTTGGTTTGCTGGTTAAAAATTCAAATGACTTTCACATAATGGCGGTTTAATGCAATGACATGAATAATCTGACAATGCCTGTCATGTGATTAGACTAGAAGATGCTTAGAGAAAAGTATTAAAGTGGTCAAATGGTAAAAAATAAATAAATAAATGTATCAGTACTGTAAGTATCTGTGTGTGCGTGCGGATCTGTGTGCGTGCGTGCGTGCGTGCGTGTGTGTGTGTGCGTCTGTGCATGCGGATGCGTATGAGTGTGTGTTCTTATTTTTATTGCCTACTGCTAAGGGAAGATAATTACTTTTGCCAACTAGGCATAAATTGGCGCAATTAAGACGAACAATTTCCTGAGGTAAGTGAAACCTCGGTGCTAAGCTAACCGTTCCAACAGGGCGGCCATGATGCCTAACGCTTGCACACACATAACAATTGGGGGATGTTAGCCTGCCTTTAAAAGCAGCGACGGGCTCGGTGTCAGTCCCCCCCCCCCCCCCTCCCCTCGGTCCGGTCGTTCGACTCGGTGACAGACGGGGACGGCGGAGCGACGCGGCGTGGCGGGGGCCTTCTTGTAGGGCTGGGACCTGTCAGGACCCCCCCCCGGTTCAATGTAATCTGTGACACGATGGCGGCAAGCCTGGGAGACGGCAAACGTCCTCAAACTCATCTCAACAGCGTTATATTATCAGCCCTGCGTGGGGGGGTGAGGAGGGTGTGGGGGGGGGGGGCGGGGAGCGGGGCTCTGAGCAGGCTGTCAGGGGAGAGACGCGTTCTCCTTCTACAACTTTTCCGGCTGGCGCGGGCGAGGCGGCCGGCGTGCCGTTTCTCCGTCCTCCCCCCCTCTCTCTCTCTCTCTCTCTCCCGGCTCGCGGGCCTGTCTGTCGGTTCGCCTTCGCCGAGCGTCGAGCGCCGAGCGGTCCCCGGCGTCCTCTTTCCCATTACCGCCAACGCGCCGCGGCCGCCGCGCCGGGGAAATCCCGCCGACAGCGCGGGGAGCGGGAGCCCCGACCCGCCGCGCCGGTGAGAGAGAGGGAGCCGGCCAGGCCGGGCCACGCGCCGGCGGTGAGGTTACCGCCATCCGGCTACGAGCGTGCGCCAGTCCGGCGACCTCTGCGGCTGGGCGGTAGGGAAAGGCTAGTCTGCCGTCACATGCACCGACTGATCAACGTTTGTCCTTTGACTTGCAAATTAATTCAAGTGGTCCTTTTTCAATGCAAACACATCTTTTCCATACATTTTTTTCCAGGTGATTTCTGACAAGTTTTGGTGAGAAAACTAATATCTGATTTCACTACTGAGTCAAGTTTCAGGACAAATGTTTGTTGAACACAGGCCATTCACTCTTGGTTTAAGATGAAACTTCTGCTCACAGTCTGAAAGTGTAATTAATTTGATATTAGTATGTATAATGTCAACACTGCCGCCGCAAATGATATGGAAAGCGTACAGTATACTTGAGTTTGCTACTCAAGTATAAGTGTGTAAGTCGCTCTGGATAAGAGCGTCTGCTAAATGCCTGTAATGTAATGTAATGTAATGTAATGTAATGCTACTAGCCTGCCGCATTTCCTGCAAGCGCATTGACATCTCACAAACTGTTAGCTTCTTATCGTTAACAAAACAGCTAAAGCACTGTCGCACTACTACTGTATCGGGCTATCAGCCACACTTAATATATTAGATTAGAATATTATAGAAATAGGCCCCACTTAGCAATTTGGTTCCCTCACACAGTTTATCCTTCCAGCAGGCATGCACAAAAGTACTAACGACCCAATGCTGCTTTTTTAAAGACGTACAGGCCTATCTAAGAAAAGAACACACGTGGGGAGGGGGGGGGAACATGGCACGCGCGGTGAGAAACAGAGGCTGCCGCCGCGTCCTTTAAGTGCCGCGCTTTAGCGGTGCAGCCGCGCACGGACCGCCGCGCTCGTTTCCGCGGCGAAGGAAGCGGGGGGGAGAGGAGGCGGCGGACGCCGGGCCCCGCCTTGTTTATCGAATTCAAATTAAAAGGCGACTTAGCATCTGCGGCTCCAGCCCCCCCCCCCCCCGTGCTATTTGCGCTGCGGTTAGACACGTAGCCGGCCCCCCGGCACGGCATGAGCGCGCCTCAGCTGCACGGCAAACAGCGGCGGGGGGGGGGGGGGGGGCGGGGGGGGTCAATAAGACCTAAAGTACCTTTTTATTTCCCCAGCCGCACGCGCCGTCCGATCCGGCAGTTTGTCCAGCAAACTTACAAATGACTCACGCAGCGCCTTTTGTCACCGGTCCCTTTATTTATTTTATTTCTTGCTTTTTTTTCCTCGCTAATGGACGCTCGGACCGGCTTGAGGACGCCGCACGCGCTCGGTTCAGCTAAGCCGAATTCGCGAGACTGGACAGCTAACCAAATAAGTCCGTGTTTAACTGCCTGCGTGCAGCCCCCGGGCCGCAGATTTTTGGGGTACAACACGGCCCCTGCCTAGTATTGTGTACCGACAAGGCAAGTTCCGGGGATTCCCACTGTTGGGCCACTTGCACTTTATTTAGTCAGTACCTTGCAATGCTTGGGGACGCTATGCAGATACCGTGCAAGAAATTTTATTTTTCTATCTAAAAATATCACGGTTACAGTCATAGCGTGGTCACTTTCACACCGTGAATTCTGAAGAGTACGCTGGAGTACAATTGTGTTTGATGAAGTATAATTACACAAGACTCATTTTTACTGTACACTTCAGGCATTTAAAAAGCATGACAGCCACGCTCTTGCGATATTAAAGAGTAGCCTATTTAGTGACAGAATGAAACAAGCTTCAATAACACTACGAAAGTGGACTCACAGTACCTTGCCACGTCTGATAACTATAAACTCTTACCTTGCTATGAAGTATCTGCAGCATCTTATTAATATCATGTCTCTGGACAGCTATGCTCTTGTATTTCAATAGTGGTGTAAGGGTGTAATGTAATGTGTACCGAAAATTCAGTATCCTTTTACACAACATTGATGGATGGAGATTTTTATTAGCACCAAAAATGAAAATTTCAAAGCCTGAATATTATTTTTGTGTCACAAAATACATGCTTTTCCTCTTTGTACAATGTGAAGACATGGAAGAAAAAAAAAAAACATTTTCGAACACATATAGTATATCTGCACACGCTTTTTGCATTAACTGCTTTAGATTCATTATTTGACAGTGCTAGAGGTAATTCTGATCTAATACTGCATTGTTTTCAGACAGACTGACTGAGGGGTTTGCAGTATGTATTTCAGATTCAATTTCCACAGAAATTCAATCCCAACTCCCCCCCCCCCCCCCCCAACCCAGTAGTGGAGCCACAGCAGGCGAGTCCAGTACGATGTGTGTTGTTCCGGAAGCTAGGAGACCTCCAGCAATGCTCCGCGTGACCTTCACAAAGACCCAACAAACGCCTGCCAGAGCCACTGATGTCAGTGCCCAAACCTCAGTCTGACACACCTGCCCATGCAAAAAAATAAACACATAAAAACTTATACCTAATGATGCGATTACAACGGAGCGAAAATCTGTCCAAATACTCCGACAGGCACAAGTGCGCTCTACCACTGCTCTGCACGGCCCTGTTCGTACCCACAAACAAAACAACTTGTTTATTATTCGCGTGCAGTCGATCATAGCAGGAAACGTGTCGTCTGCTCGCTACGTTTTAATCAATTAACTGATAAATAGCGGACTGTCGTGTCGGCGAACTACAGATTCATCAAAGGAAAATAATTTCATATTAATTCCATTACTGATATCAGGCGTATTGATCCGGCAGGATAAACAAACAGGCTGCGTGGCAGGGCGCTTCGTGCGTCTCTCTTTCGCACGAGAGATGAAGCGGTACTTCAGCCCTTCCCCACAATGCCGCGCTTTTAAGAGTGGCGGCGGGCGCTAAACCCAGATGCGCCGGAGAGCCCCCCGCGCTCATGAAATCAGCCGCGGCCCAAAGAATTTCTAATATGCGCCTCACAGCGTTCTCTGGATATGAGAATGAGCGACGGCAGGCGACGCGCGACTGATACGCTGTTTAGTTTTAATAGTCTCCTTCATCTCGAACGGGAAACCCGACAAACACCGGCTAAGACAAACACGCGGAGGCTTCTCGCGCAAGGTGCCGGGGAGAGAAATATATATACGCCCTCTCAAATAGACGCGCGCCCCTCTCTCTCCGAGTCTGAGGCGTGCGGGTGGAATCAAAGCGCAGAACAAACAGTGTTTTGATACGGCTTTGAAGATGATAACAGCCTCCGACAGCCGGAGGAGGGAAGGGAAGGGAAAGGGAAGAGGGCCTGCTCGGGCTCGGGCTCGGAAAAAAAAAAATCACTGCCCGTGATTGACGCGACTTTCACCCCCCCCCCCCCCCCCCCCCCCCACCCCCGGCCCGAGGAAAGTTTACCTTTTAACGAGCGGCTCGGTAAGACCCCCCTTTTTAAAAGAGCGGGGGGGTTTTCCGCCGAGAGGGAGCAGGAGAGGGAGCGAGTCCACTTGTAGCGCGTTTTCGGTCACGGTCTGGGGTCAATTCTGAATATCCTCCCCTGGTTGAGGGGGGGGGAGGCCCAGACTGCGTTTGAAGAAAATGAGTAGATTTGGGGATCTGGAGGAATGTGATTTTTGTTTGAGGATTAGGACTTCTTCATCCACAGTACAAAGCCCGACAGAAGAGTCCCATAACGGCAGCGCCGTGTGGCGGGGGGCTTAGCCGCGCATTCCGCTAAATGGAGATGGGGGCGATAAGGCCCCCCCGGTTAAACCGCAAAGTTACTCCGGCCAACTCTCGAGCCGAGTCGACACGCGGCTGCGGCGGGGAGGGAGGGGCGTGCGCGGCGGCGTCGCCGGGAGGGCCTCGCGGTACCGAGCGGTTTGAGCGTTCAAAGCGGGGTCGCCCCTGCTGAGGCGCGGGCGTTTTCCGCGGCCTATCCGTCCGCCTCGGAGCTCGTTCCCCCGTCCGCTGACTCCCGCGGCTCGGGGAGCGTGTCCGTTTCTAGCCCCTCCCCCCCACTCCCCGACCGACCGCCGCTCCACGGCACAAACGTGCGACCTCTCTGCCCTACCGCACCGTTCACATCACACCAGTGTTGGTGCAGTCTCACCTGACCACCTCAACACTGCAACCACAGCACGACTGCCTGCTATCACTACTACTAGCCTACTTCAAATACTGCGAACTACTTGTGTTTTATAGCAGCGGTAATAGTCAACAGCCACATGACAAACACAAGTGGGTATCAAAATAAAGGTACTAGGTTTATATCATCATTTTAATGCACATATTCTCTAAATATCTAAAGATGCTGTGAGCTCTCATACTAAGGAATGGGATAAATGCCTTGCGTTCTTGCATGGGCAAGAACACAAGGTACAGGCAAACGGAAACCATGCTGGACTTGCACCTGGTCCAAGCTGTCAGGGTCCATTTCAGGGCACCTGGAAATACGCACAATAGAAACGTACTAGCGCATAATCCTCTCAGTACGGTAGTCCACAGTAAACCTCCCGTGGTCTGGTTACAGCAGGGAAGGGCATGTCTTCACAAACGCACCACTAAAAGCTGGATGAAAGACCGAAAGGTGACCGAACCGCACAAAATGTAAAAACTTGGGAAAGGAGTGAAATTACAGTGCACACAGACAAACCCTCAGGGGCCCACACTGATGCACCGGTATATCTACATAATATAATCTGTCAGATTTTTACCCTTTGTGCAGCATAACAAGAAAACAGCAGATAAGCAATCAATACTGAACTGGGGTGCGCAAGTCCATGTGCCAGAATTTCAGACAGCTCTGAGAAAGGGCAGCACACTGATTCTTTAGGGAATGCTGTGCAGGCACTCTCATGTGTAAAAGAAAGCCAAAGTTATCCAGAGAACAGCGGGAAGTTAGTCAGCTATTAATACTGCGAATCACCTTTTTTTAAAACCAATTATCAATAATAGCAAAGGACCTGTCATCATTTTTATTTCTTAATATCATATTTAAAAAAGATCATCAGATGTCATCTTAAAGTTGACGAGTATCTAATGATCTAATTGTGATGTGTGGTCACCTTATTAATGAGATCAAAAATATGCAATACGTGACAAATTTTTCAGTCGATGGTATTAACAACAGTAATCTCAGTAATCTACCCCCACGATACTGAGTGTATAAACCACACAGCCAAACACAAAGAGCGACATCAGCTACACTACCTGGGTAACAATGGCACATTGTTACGAGTAAAATAAATAATGAGGCAGTCAGGGAGAATTCTAAAGACTTTGTTGCAATATGGAGAGCTGTTCAGTTTCCACGTAGCATTTATCCAAAATGAGAAAGCGTCTCGAAGATCTACAATCAATGAAACGCGTTTCATAGAGATGTTACAAATCAATCACTCTTTCAATGCACGGCGAATAAGAACTCGAGCGCCCGCATAGTTTAAGATGAAGCGCAATCGTACCATTGTTTGGTCCACACATCGTTTGGATACTCACCATTCAGCCTATCCACACTCACCATTCAGACACTTAACACATGCATGTCTGCATTTCCAGAACGTTCTTTGAGGCTATTTGATGATTCATATTCTTTGATGTTTCATATTCTTCCCCAGCATTGTATGAGGTTAACTTTGACAATACTCATAAAAGATTTAGATTATTATTGATAAAATTATCAGAGGTGAAAAATCCAGGTTCAGAAAGTAAAAGTCCATCCCAGTATTTTTGTTCAACATGTGTTCACATATCTATCACTATGTACAAGTCAAATGCAAAAGTATTGGGACAGGGACACACTTTTTGTTGTTTTGGCTCTGTACTCCAACACGCTGGATTTGAAATGAAACGACGAATATGAGGTTAAAGTGCAGACTGTCTGCCTTAATTTGAGGGGGTTCACACCTATATGAAAAGATCCAATGAGGAATTGCAGCCCTTTTTCTACATAGTCCCCCCTTTCTGCACATTTAACGGCTTGTCCACTAAGACGTGAGCAGTACCTTATTTTCCTTTAAGTATTCCAAAAGGTAGCCCTGAAGCCCTAGACAGTAAAAGCAATAAAACCAAAGAATAGGACCAGCGTGTGCTTTTTATCATTCATATTTTTGTGTAAGTTTGTGCCTGTATATGTATATGATGTTTTTCCATCTGAGTATATGATTAATCTTATAGTATTTTCTCTTGAATTCATACAATGTCACCTGAGTATTAGGACGCTCCTATGTCTGAAGATAAAATTATACCATGCTTTCAATAATGCTCTGTCGATTCCAAGAAAGATACACGGATATAAATTAGTGGTCCTCTTTTTTTTTTTCCCTGAACGCCAGGAATGCTGATGCTGAAGCCGATGTTGGTGCTGACGCCGTTTGTGTAAGTGCAGGAGTCCTTCGCTGGCGTTAAGTGCCCGAACACCGCTGTGCGCGAGGAGGGGGGGCGGCGTTCCTTCAGCCGCGTTAGGGCGCGCCGCACTTTATTACACTTACTTCACGAACAGCAGGGGGTGTCTGGCCTTATCTGCGAAGGGCCCGGCGTGGGGGCGGGGTCTCCGTTTTAGCCCCGCGCTGAGACGCCTGCTCCAGCCAACGGCCTTCAATCAGGAGCTTGAGGAGCACCATCAGCTGTCTCAGTAACACAGCCTCAGCTGTGTCGGGCTAAAACAAAAACCTGCACCGGCCCTTTTTGGGATAAGACCGGCACACCCCTGCCACAGAGACCGCGTCGCCGGGGGACCCGAGGGCCTTCTCTCCCACACCGATTGGCTCAGTCGAATTCCGACCGGCGGAGTCGTCCGGTTACTGAGAGGACGATTATCGGAATGACCGGGCCCAAGCTATGCAAGCGCTCTACTCAGCTGAATCAAGCCCTTTCTCATTCTCCTCCTGTCTCTATACAGCGATCCATAAGGCAAATGAACACAATGGGTCCTTAACTCTCCTCTCCCGGTGTCCATATTAAGGCCTTTCCTCAAATCCCACCCTAATGAAAAACACCTTGAGCAATTAAGTCTTTTCCTTGTCTTTAGCCTGCTCCATTTCTTTTACAAATCATGTTGTTATGTTTAAACTTTTATCTCCTGCAATAATCAGGGCTAGCATTGCTGCGTGTGTTATCCTTGTGTACATCGTTCTGGTCCTGGATCTCTTTTATTGCATTTTGAAAGCAGGACACATAGCCTACCACTAGAGTGTACAAGCACCTGTAGTGGCACATCTAAAAGGTATTTGAAAGACATAATTACTCCCCTCAATCCTTAGCCCCATACCCCCCCCCCCCCCCCCCCCCCCCCCCCACACCCACACCCACTCCTGGCAGTTACACGAGGTCGTGTCTCAGTATCAACTCTCGGCTCAGGAATCAAACACGGAGCATATTAACAGCATACGGACAGAAATGTCCAGTTTGCCTCTAATTGCGCTCTTAATATATCTCTCAAACTCTAGCTCTGTGTTCTGGGAAAAACAAAAAGAAAATACCTTTTCACCAAAGGCTTTGACCCAAACGACTCCATTTAGCCATAGCTCTTGAGCGCAGAGAGAAGGGGGCGGGGGGGAGGGGGGGGGGGGGGGGGGCGCATGGGTGGAGGTCCTCCAGACGGCAGTAGGAGGGGTGGGGACTAACTATAGCCACATCAATGCCTGACTCTCACAGCAGGCCCACCCACCCGCACTTTGAAAATAAGATAAATTAAACAACAAAGGGAGAAATGACATTCGCCCGCTTTCAGGCGGCCCAGCCAATCGGCGACGGCCGTGATGCGCGCGGTCCGCCCGCGCCGCGCCGAGCGCGTGTGATTCAATGCGGCGGATCGCTCAGAGATAAGCCGCTATCGATCGGCGGGATGCACGTGGAAAAGTAAGAATTAGACGCTGTAGAGACGGCCGCGTCATAATCATCCATAAATGATCTGTTCACCCAGCGTGCGTTTTCTTCTTCCTGTTTAGCATGATTACCACCATCAATAACTGGGAAACGTATGCTTTAATATGGATTCCATATGCAAGCCTGACATTTTGTAAAGAATATGGTGGCCTGGAGAGGAGAGAGAGAGAGATAGAGAGAGAGGCATTTCTTCCCCAACCCCAAAGAACACCAACACTAACTCAAAAAACCCACCTTCTGTTCTATTCTGTTCTGTACACATTGAGTGAAGAAACAGAGCTTTGTGTTTCGTGCTGCATGACTAGGGATGTAGAAACAGGGAAAGCTAAACCAGGTTTTTCAAACTGATACACAAGTGCGCCTAGATATCGATCAACCGTGAGCTATTTACATCTGGTGGGGTGGTCTTAAATTTGTAACCTCTGTGTGACTTCACACGAACATATTAATTACAAAACAAAACGTGTAAAGACCAGCCTCAATCTGTTTCTCATTTAAATGATTTTTCACCACGAGTATAATAAAGTAGTAGTTAGGCTATATTATGAACAATAAAGTCGAAAGGGATTGGCTGCATACGGGTCCTTAAGATCAAGTTTAACGTTTTTTTTCCCCTTTTGTTTGCTTTGTTTTTGCCATTAACAGGAAAGGTCCAAGACATTTTACAAATTAAAGAAAAGTATTTTAGCCATCCCCCAATTTTCAGTCACATGCCCACCTGACCTGTCTCAGAAATGCCTGTTTCTTGAGTGTCGTTATCATATATTTTGAGCAACTTTTTCTGCACTGAAGCTTATAAAACTCCAATGTCGGTCGGGATTTTGATTTGTGAATGTGGACTAGCCAAGAAACAGCAATATCCAATAAGTGCAGAATTGTATTATTTTTTATTATTCTTTTTTGGCAGACGCTCTTATCCGGACTTGCGAGGTCATCATTGACAGACATATTAAAATGCATATCATAGGAGCAACAATGGATCACAGAACCGAGAAACACTGGCTAGATAAGAACCCAGACAGCATAAGTTCCAAGCTGGTTAATGCTGGTCTATTGCGGGTCCAATCTGGTCAGTGCTGGTTCTATGCTGGTCAAGCTGGTATACCAGCTTGGTCAAGATGATAAGGAAAACAGAGCTGAGGGGACAGACCAGCTTAGTCAAGCTGGTAATGTGATGGTCATGCTGGTAGTATAACATGGTCAGCAGGGTGAGAATTTAGCTGGAACCTACGGTAAGATCATTTTTCTTCATTAACACCCTGCTTAGATGACCGGTCTCAAAATTCACAGCATATTTATGAGTACAAATAAGCGATCATCATCAATCTGTTTAAAGTTTTATAACATTTCAACATTACATTTATAAAAAATGTTACCAAAATACAGTACGTGCTCAACTACGCATACAGTAACAAAACTGACATAATTGGCTTTTCTTGATGTTTTATTGAGCCATTTGGCAGTTGGGTGAAAAAAAACAACAGTTGGGTTCAGTCTTAAACTGGTACAGAGTGAGAGTCGCATCACTGTGGAAGCTGCTGCCGTACTATCAGATAAAAACTGTTTTTACTTGCACATTTTTAATACTGTGCAATACCGAGCATGAAAATAAACAACATTTAGGCCACTTAAATTTAAATCCAAAGTTCTCAACAAATTGCTGTATCAGGACAAGACTAAAAATCGCCCTGTAAATATTGAGTTTTGACACTTTTCCTCATTGCAGCACTTTATTTGTTTGCTAGTCAAAGGCCCTATCTTCATACTCCGATAGTGGGTGGGTACCTGCCTAAGGAGGCTTGCAGTTAAAGTGCACCCCCCCCCCCCCCCCCAGATACTCCGGTGCTCACAGTGTGTGTTTAAGCACAGCGTAGCGTCCGCTGTGCAGAAGGGCTGATAGCGGCAGCTTCTGATGCAGCCGCTGGAGTTTGGATTTGCAGGGGCCCTCATGGTGAAATACGCTCCACTGACAGGGGAGATCCCTGCCAGGTTTCAGTTACAGTACAGATACAGTTCTATCCAACGTGTTACATCTGCTACTGCCACTAGTTACCGCTACTGCTAATACTAATACTAATAATAATAATAACATTGATTTAAATCAGAGCTTTAGCTATTTGCTAATTGATTCAAATCACAGCTGTAGCCATTTGCTATAAGCATATAATATAAAATATATAATATATTAATTAATCTGAAATTATCTTGACAGAGCGGCATAATATGTTCATCCACAAATAAAACACACTGCACACACAAAACTAGAGATACATAAAACCGATACCGCGTTATCACAAACAAGCAATTATCTACTACACACGTGGTCACAAGGACAATCCCTCCAACACAAAATGAGGGTAAAATGTCCCCCGGTCCACAGTGCAGAGCGATATCTGTGCCTCCGTCCTGGGTTTCCAGACTGCGCAGGGGCTTAAGAGAGGAGGGCTGGGGGGGGGAAACGTGCCTTATTAACTTGAGGCAGGAAAAAAAAAAGGGAATATGTAAAAAAGAACAGTGCTAAGTTGCGAAAGGTCAGGAATTAATCAGACTCATTACCTGCGGAAGGGGACGATCCCGCCAGGCTTCCGTAACCGCTCGCCCCTCAGTTCCAACCGCCGCTCTCCCTTCGCCACAGAACCCCGGGTTCCCAAAGGGACTGATTTCCACTGATTTGAATTTGGGAAGGGATGCGTGAGATTTAAATGTTCTTGGGGGAGCTCGCTCCGGTGGGGAACAAATGGGGACATTATGAGGAGGAAGGAGGGGAAAAAAAAAAAGAAAAAAAGAAAGAAGAGCGGTCTGGTTTTTTGAGGCTAACGATTACGCGTATTACGGTGCGTGTGGTTGTTTTGCCGGTTTAGGTGCACTGTTTGCGTGATTAAATGTGTGGTTTGGAATGAGGGGGAAGCCACACGCCAGCTAGGAATGGAACTACAATCGAACCCTGCTCATTGACCACACGGGCCAGCAGGGCTGCCCAGGTACTACAGACTCTTGGAGGAGGCTGGTTCCAGGGTGAACTTCAGAATAAACCGGGTTTGAGACACAAAGCTGTCACCCACCCCAGTCATCAGAGTGAAGTTTCAGTGTGTTTGGAACAGGCAGCCGAAAGCAGTTTAGTGACATATCTCACCAACGGGGGACAGCCGAGATAAGCCTGAACGGACGCAGACCTTTCATTTATCGGAAAAATATTAGCCAATCGTTACGGCGAATGTCTCTGGAAATAATTTAGCTGTCAATGAGGGAAACAACAGGCTGCCGGTTTATTGCTCCGGCGCGGAGACGGACGCGCCTGAATAATGGCAAAGCCAATAACGGCAGGCTCCTCCCCTTCCTGTGGAGCCCAGGCGCCTTCCTGACCAGTCGATCGGGCGCAATCAGGCGAATACAAACACACGACGCTTCTCACCTGCGCTGATTTAGTCATTTTTACTACGTTAGGGGCTCGTGTTACTTTTAAGAGGAGACACTGGTGATATTTTAGAAGAGAAAAAAAAAAAAGAAATCCACTACTCCACTAAAGACAATTTCTTTTGAAATTCTCATATCTTTATTTAAAAAAAATAATAAAGTACATGCTGTAGCATTTGCAAATATATACATGTTTGAACAGGAAATGAAAGAGGAGTGCGAGTGAGCACTGCTCCTGATAGGGGCACTGCACAGACTGCAGTCATGGTAAACTGGCACAGATTAAGTGCTGGGGAGTCACAGAATGTTAATGTTGTGCACTAGCATGTAACCCAGTGACTGAGAATCGCTGCTCAGTTCACAACATAGACTGAAGCCTGCAGTATATGTGTCTCTGTCTGTGTGTGTGTGTGTGTGTGTGTGTGTATGTGAAAGCGCATGTGTGTGTGCGAGTGTGTGCGTGTGTTTGTGTACCTACATACTTAAGCAGAGCTTGGTCTTGGCTGTGCTCACAATTGTAATTAGAAACAAGATTACAAACAGAATTAGTCTTGACACAGGAAACGAGCACGTCGTTTATACCAGCTGATTTAAGCCTAGCAGTTTTTATGCACTGCAAGTCATGTTAATATGCGATTGCAGATATTAAAATCAATGTTCAGTACGCTTTGAATTTGCACATAATCAATAAGTAAAAATTTGTATTCTGACATTTTTGAAATATGTTTTTGAAGTTATTATCAATTTATACACATTAAGATATGAACTACGCAATTATGCTTTGCAGTTATATTGCCTGCAGGGAATCAAATGTGAAAATAAATAAATCATGTGTACAATACCAGCACTATATGATTCAGACCTAATCCATTTACAGCATCGTACAGATCTTCTGAAAGCATAATTAAAAAGGTGACCGGGTCACCGACATACTCCAAAATTTCCTTCAATTACATATGCACATATTTACTCACAATTAACACTGCATTTCAATTAATTTGCACAACAAATAAATAAATAAATAAATGATGAGTTAAATGAATAAATGCAGCCTGCGCTCTGAGGGAGAGCGAGGCTGTAAACGTGCGCGATATTCCACATTATATACGTGTCATCTCGGAGTGCGGCGGGAATGACGCTGTGTCAAATCTGTGTGACAGATTTAGGTGAAAGCCGGCGAGGGGGGGGGGGGGGGGGGAGGCGGGGGGACTGCATGTAGACAGCGGCTCTGGGCTGAGTCAGGCGCCCTATGGAAACGCTCCTGCAGGCTAAAGAGAGGCCCGGGCTCGCCGCCGCGGCTCGCCGGAGCTTCCTGTTAGAGACCCGCCCCAACGCCGTGGCAGGACTGCCATCTAGTGGCCGGCCTTGGTATCTTTTTTTTTTTTTTTTTATTTATTTTTTTTAAGAGAGCTGGCAAAGTAATTTAATTCCCGTGAAAATACGAAATCCAATAACCCGAAAATAATATCGCTGTGTGTTTGAAAAAAGGTTTTTACGCTAGCCACGCTTTCGTTTGGGCACTTTAAGGCCGCTGCGACTGCTGTGGAGATGCGGTCCGGCGTGTGAGCGAGGCTAACGTGACTGTATGGAAAAGGCATTGTTCACAAACCCCCAACGGTGGCCCTGGAGCAGGCGGTACTGGAGGCCTCCGCTTTCGCTGTGAAACGGTTCCCTCTTTTGACCGTTTCCGGAAGTGGTTTCAGGTCCTCGCCGGAGAATCCATGCAACCCGCAGAAAGCGAAGTGTTAATGGTTGTAATTTGAGCGTGTGATTGTAAGGCTAGAAAATCATACAGTACATTCCCTAATTTCATGAAGTACATTCTGTGATTGAGCTAGAGGAAACGTTTAAATTATCTTGGCATTTCCTGCACATGATTACAAAATCGTTATATCGAAGTGGAAAAACTTGTGTTTCCATTGCTATTGTGTAACATTGATACTTTCAGTGGATTGTTAACTCATTAATTACTAACAACAGCAATGGCATAGCTAATAATATAACAAATCTATATATTCATTATCCCCTTTAATTGGCAGTAGTTCTCTGTCAGTACTGAATTATATTAAAATAAACTGCTTGAGTGCTTTCCCTGCTTTTTTGTTTTCCCTGCATAATCTCAATATTGTCTGTAACTGACATGTGTTAACAACCATGTCAAAAATGGCTGCATGTAATATAGATCAAGGGTTTCCAGACTAAAAATAAATGGTTACACTTTAAACATACTGTTTCTCATAAAAGCACGCAGAATATATAATGCCTTTGTAAATGTGACACAATGGCTTCATATATCAAACATAAGCAAATGTGACACATCACAATCTCATGCAACGTCATGTGACATAGCCAAAGACCTCACCGGGAAAATGGTTACCATCGTACATATGTCGTAGTTTCCTTCATAAAACATTACCTGCTCCTTTTAGTAGCATATTACAATACATCAGAAAGTACAACATAAGTTATAGCTCTGGTATTAGGGGGGAAAGCCATGAGGTTTTTAGACAGAAGCACAAGTGGTGCAGTCTGGGATATCACCTGAGTCCAGTGGATGACCAATCCTAGAAAGACTTAAGGTTGTCATTTGAGTCAAATGTAGGTAAGAAAGTTTGAAGGGTACCAGACTTGGGTCAAATACGTATTTGTTTTGGATTCAAATACTTTTCTACTCTTTACTGATGTTGTCTGGTGTATTGGAACCAATTAAATACTCTCAAAAAGTGCAAACCCGACCTTCTGGTCATACGGGCAGGCTCAATTACACCTGGCAATCAATAGAGCACAGAAAAGTATTTGAATCCAAAACAAATAAGTACTTGACCCAGGTCAGCTAAGTACTATTAACTATCATGGCATAGCTGCACAGCCCACTTTTAATATGAGAGATATTTACTGCCATTGTGACAGCAGCCAAGGGGACTAACTTCCCTCAAGTTGATCTGGACTGTTCCGTGACATTGGTGACATCATGGCTTATGTCCATTAACCTAGCATCCTACATAAGCACATTTAATGTCACCATTTGTAATGTTTAACCATTAGCCAAGTGACATTGTTGTTTATGCCACATTTGGCATAGCATGTTGCAAGAACATGTCACCCTTAATGAAGCATGGAATTCACTAATGGAAGTTTTATGAAGCCATTATATAATTTTTATGAAGGCATTATATATGGAATTTATAATATAAAATTTGCGGAAAAGTTGATGGATATACTTCAAAACCATGAAACCAAAGTTTCAACCTCTATGGTAAAAAAAAGAAAAGAAAATTAAATAGGTCATAGACTGACCTCCAGTGGTGAATGAATAGAA
Source organism: Anguilla anguilla (assembly GCF_013347855.1). Classification (NCBI taxonomy): domain Eukaryota; kingdom Metazoa; phylum Chordata; class Actinopteri; order Anguilliformes; family Anguillidae; genus Anguilla; species Anguilla anguilla. The sequence continues at coordinate 7,892,144 of NC_049215.1, read as the reverse complement.
CTGCATGTTACAAGAAATGCACTGCAGGAACTGGACCAGTTCTCTATACTAATATTCAGTACGGCCACCTTTTTTAAATTTGTACTTTTCTACTGTTTTATCGTTTTCAAATTTACAAATGCTTCATTCTGACAGTAACTGATGGTTTTCTCCTTAGACTTATGGCAAAAAATATGGCAGCAGTGTAACTGAAATTAACCGACAAGCCTGGTGTAAATCTCCAGAAGAATGCTGAAATCACATGACAAAACGTTAATTATGCAACATGACCACTATTTTGCCATCTGCAGATAATGTGTCATTTCAATACAAAAAGGTTATTCCCATGTACAAAGAGCATATACCTAAATCCAATCTAGGTAAAACAATGTCTGTCAATATAAACACCCACAACACAACAACACAAAACAAAATAATAAAAAAGCAACAAACTGCAGCTTTAAAACTCATTTCACTCATATATATCAATAAAGATGTTTTCAACATAAACTAACAAGTCCTAACAAAAACAGCATATAATTCTAAGATAAAAGTAACAAAAATATGAATATAGATAAGATGCTAAGCACCTGGTGATGTCTATGGGTCACTTCAAGCAGTCATCGTGTGCAAAGGATACGCAACAAAGTAGCCTACTAAACATGACCACTTTCATTTTCATAACATTAAAGGTGCAGTAAGTTTGGAGAAGAGAGCGAGAGGGAGCTAGATTTTGAAAAAAACATTTGAGACATCTCCCTCTCAGCATGTAACATTCACATTTACAAACAGACATTTATACCAAGAAACATACACTCATTCACGCAACAGAAAGGCTGGGGAGCTAAATACATACATGCAGATAAAAACTTGAGGCCTATTCAATCAATCTTGACTTTTACAAACCTATCCACACATATGTTTGGCCTGTTAATGTACTGTATGCAGGCCTAGAATTTACCAGAATGTGAATGAATGACTTATAGACAGGGCTTTGTATGCGTGAGTGGCATTTTTGTACGTTAAAAACGTGTTTTTCATGAGTTAAACATTACTAAACGCATCTGGAACTGCAGTGTATGATTTCTTTTCATTTGTGCTCATATATAGGCTAGCTATAAACATAGCTAGCTAACTACAGATAAGTTACAAGATACCACCGAATGTAGAGCATGGCTATAATATAAACAGTGTGCTAAATACATCAGCTAACTAGCTAACATGTTCTAACTAAGTCAGCTACACAGTTTGTGGCGATAACAAATTCCAACAGTAATAGAACAAGCAAGATCATTACCTGTCCAGGAGATATACCGCAAGCTCAGCGTCACTTCTGAAGCCCTTGAAGTTCAAGTCCCTGAGATCTCGCCATCTTTTCTCTCGCTCGGTTCAGTTACTTTTTGGTCTTAAACTTTTCTTCAACACTCTTTGTTTTCTCTTTTTTTCAGTATACCCCGTTGTAGTCAAAGGCGGAACTGCTCATTTTGGCAGGTTTTTTTTCTCTAGCAATAGCACAATGTCCGCGGTGTTTCTGCTGTGTAGCCCGCGCTGTGAACTTGAAACATAATTGACAGCTGGTAGGCAAGCCTCCTTGCAGAGAGCTGTTCTGATTGGTTGTTAAGATTCAGGCGCAGCAGAAGTTTAGAATGAATGATTTCAGAGCCTGTGGCAGTCTGAGGACGGATTTTTTTTCTTAGACCTTATAATTTTTTGATATTTGTCGCAATGTGAGGCAAATTTAACCAAATAAGTTTTCTAAAAAACCTACATACTGTACCTTTAATGTCTAAAAAGTGCTGTAATTCCTACATGGTGAAATTACAGTGCATAAAACATTACTAAAAGCTGAAGATGTGCACTTTAACTACATACAGTACGACTTGTTTGATTACAAATCTGAAATTATGGAGTACACAGCCGAATCAAGAAAAAAATGTCTTTTGCCCAAATACTATGGAGCTCCCTGTACATCAACAATTTGTATAAACCTAAATGGCTGCCTGTAAGCCATTTAGCAAGGCCCTTTTGTTTTATAAAATGGTTGTGTTTTAGACTTGCCTTACAATATTCCACATAAATCGATCAATTCAAATATTAATGATCTTACAACACTAGGAAGGCAGCTTTTTCCAGATATGTGCCTGTTGAATTACTTTCACACGTCTATAACTTGATATGTGTGTGCAAAGTGCCCTTGAGGATTTTAAGGAGAGTAATGCAAACCAATACAGTGAGTAATATATGTCTCTTTCCATGCAAAGTAATATGATAATATGACATTATATTTTTGGGAAGTAAATTTTCCAAAAAAAAAAAAAAAAATTCAAGTATTGCTCCCAACACGGCTAATCAACTACATGTAAGTCAACCGCAGCTTAGCATCACTGTTTGCATTAGAGAACGGGGCAGAACACGGGCAGTTTTCTACTGCAGAGGACAAAGTTCCAAGCACTCTTGCTCAACATTTCCTCAACTACTCTGTGACTGTAGCTGTAATGAGACCCTCAAAACTCACATGATCTGCCAGTGCTCACAGACAGCATTTCTGCAAGCAGGCCATATCCATGTCACGCCATTGGATAGAACTGCCTTGAAAATGAATTTTTAAAAAGGCCTAAAGGTAATGACGTGAATGGACAGCGAGCTAAAATGGAAGTGACTAACAGTGCCGTCCAGAAGTACTTTCAACGCACAGCAGTACCTTTTTTATGAGGACACTTGTAGGTATCTTTTAAAAAAAACAAAAAGCAAAGAAAAGACAATGCAGGCGACCATGCATTAATGTGGTAAAATACAGTATAATGCAGTTCTCGGCACGGTTTTTATGGTTATAAGGTTGTTAGGGTTGTAGAGTTGTAAGACTGGCTCATACAAATGAACAGCATGTATAAAGCCTGATTAAGTGATTAAGCTGCTATTCTATTTTTGAGGTTTTGGTAGGACCACAGTGTTTGGCTGTGCTATGGTCTGTACAGCATGGTGTCTTGCATATCTCGTTTCCCCCTCTGAGAGGGACAGACAATATCATTTGATTTGGCACACTTGCTCTTAGTCCACACAGTGTCAGGGGATTCAGGAGCCCCCTATTCTGACCATAGGAATGCTCTCTCCACCTCTGATCCCCCCCTCCACAAACATCAAAGGAAATATCCTTCAGGCAGTTAGAGTCACGCAGGTCTTGCAAACGTATACAAAACCTAGGGTGTCCTGGAGTTTTCTCTCCTTTAAAGTTTTATTACTTTATTACCTTCTGGAGGGAACACAGACCACCCAAAGTATTGGGGTCCAGAGATCAGCGTGACCAGAGAATGCCTTCCGGGGACCATGGTTCCTTTTGTTTTAAAGTTTGAATGCAATCTGTGACATTTAATTGAAATCAGTGATCTGAAAACCTTAATGTCAACATACATAATGATTGTTGCAGCCTGGCAGTTGAAATCCTCATTTTTGAAATCCAGTTTCAAGCAGAAACCGACATGGTGTGATTTGGTTTTATTACATAGAAAAGATTTTGTCTTAAGGTGGAGGTTACAGCTGGCTGGCTTTAGCAATTATTTATCAACAAATACAGTATCACCTCTGTAGCTGGAAGCAGAAGAAGATCACATTAAACTTTAATAACCCAGTGAACATTTTTGTGATGCAACAGTGATACACCGTCTAGGCCATGGGTGTCCAATGCGTCGATCGTGATCGACCTGTCAATCGCAGAAGCCATGCTGGTAGATAGCCGTGTCATTTTAAAAAAATCATCCCATTTTCATACGGCTTCTGTCTGACAGACAGGTACACTTGATTGATGTGAAATGTGGCCAATCTGCTGCTGCTGAGAACTTTGTTACATTTGTTACATTAAGCGTGTCCATTCATTCATGATATGGTCACGTAAATGTCCAATATTATGTCATAGCAACATGATAACTTGCATTTTGTATGGGGCAGAGCAGTTGTGGTGACACAATAAATTGGGTCGATTTTAGGCGGGGAATTTCACTTTAACATGCAACAGATAATTGTGTGAATCTAAAAGCTGGGATTTTGTCCAGATATGATATTGCTGTAATGATTTTACTTTTATGCCAACACAGGTTTCTTTAAAATTTGGCTCATATTTTTATGTGATATTAACAAAAGTTGCCAATGCGACTGGCGCAGGGAAATCGTGGTGGTGACACGATCTGTTCCATTTTAGATCATCATTCCTTCACCGAACACAAGAGAAACTTGTGAGACTTGAGGCACACTAAAAATGAGGTTGTCTGCTGAAACCCACTTGCAGCACTTTTCACAGTTATACTTAAAAACTTTTATAATTGAAAGCACAAAAGTCTGCACCATTTTAGTAGATGTGAAAACACATAGAGTTACACTACACTACATTACAGAAGCAATCCGGTGCAGTCATCACATAGTATCCATTTTAAATAAAATCAAAAAGCACTGAATGGACAGTGAGCACAGACAGACAATAAGCTCAGCAGTAACTTCTGCTCTTGTTGCTGAGTGATCAGGGAGGAGAGGCCGGTGAAGAGCTCATAAAATCTGCATTGCAGACGGTCTCCAGAGCAGACTCAGGAATGGGAGAGAGGAGCCAGCAACACTGCAGCCCTGCAGCTGCTCAGACAGCCGACTCAGGCAGCATTTAAACTCGTCTCTCGCCCACATCTGCGCAGAGAATCAATGCGCTACAGCACCAGTGAGGGTCTAAAACAGCACTGAAACACAGACAGGCCCCAGTCAGCATGTGTTCAGCAGACAGACTGTCTCATGTCCTGTCTAACACCGAGCTGGACTGCACGTGCCCACCAAGCCCAGCCAATAGGCTTCATCCCCACAGTAAAGTGAGTTTTACCTGGACAAGACGTACAGTTATTAAAGCCCTGTGGATTTGGGCAGAAAATGACAGGACTACTGAGAGAAGAGCCGTCAGAGAGAAGGAGCCGGAGCACTTGAGTGGAGTGGGCGGAGCTTCCCACACGCTGTGATTCTCTGCAGCGACTCAGAGCAGCAGCGCCTGCCGCAGCGCTAGTGCGCACGGGAGCTAACAGCACAGCTCACTCCCAGCCTGGCTCACGTCACAGCGCACACCACCAGCAGCCCAGCTGGGAGACTGACGGGCCCTTAAAGAGATTTCTGCCCCGTCACTGAAGTCTCTGACAAGTCCCACACACACACACACACGCACACACACACACAAGCACAGACACACACACACACACACACGCATACACACACACACAAACACACACACTCTCTCTCTCTCTCTCACACACACACACACACAAGCACAGACACACACTGACACACACTGACACACACACACATGCAGACGCACACTAGCACAGACACACACACACTCACACACACACACACAAGCACAGACACACACACACACACATACAAGCACAGACACACACACACACTCACAAACATACACACAAGCACAGACACAGACACACACACCCACGCATACACACACACACACACACACACTCATACACACACACACACAGACACACACACACATACACACACACACACCCTTCCTACTCCCTCCCCATCTCAGACACCCACCTACCCGGCTGAGCGGCTGAGTCCTGCTCAGGCTTGAAGCCCTGGGTCTCTGTGCACGGCGCAGTCTGTCTGTAATGACAGCCTCTGTAATCTGATCCTCCAGCAGGGAGCTCTGAGCCAGCACGTCCCTCTCCCTCTGCTCCTCCATTGTTCCAGCCCGCACCGCCACTGCTTTCTGACAGCCAAATTACTGTGCTCTGGGAAATGATTGCTTTTTCTCACATTCTTCATATCTCCCCTGCTCTTCCTGTCTCCTAAAATGCTCAAGGTCCGTTGGACAAATTATGCACCTTGTTCAACAAGAGAAGGGGAAGCTGCAAAACAGATTGAATTTTAAAGGGCTGTCAAAAGAGTATCACGATTGAATCAGCAACTCAAATTTGTAGTTAAGTACTTTGCGCCCGAATCAGTCGCTTCCAGTTGAAATCCTAAACTATGCGACATGAATGCTGTTAAGGAGATAAATGTGTCTCTGCTGGGACCTGAGCAGCATTTACACTGTGGAAAACAACAGTTTATTTACAAATGAATGCTCTTTGAGTCATTTTCTTGTGTTTATACAGTAGATACCTTTCATATTCCACCGAAGGAGTGGAGATCAATGTCAGAAATGGCCCTGTAGTTTGGCCTGACAACGCAAGTCACTACAGTAAATATTCGTATAGACCTAATTGTCCAAGTCATCCATTATCTAACCTGCTAAATATTCCTGCTCAGAGTTGTGGGGTGGCTGGAGCCTATCCCAGCATGCATTGGGCGACAAGCAGGAATACACCCTGGTCACCAATCCATCACAGGGCACACACATTCACTTACGCACTCCATACCTATGGGCAGTTTAGACTCTCCAGTTTGCCTAATCAGCATGTCTTCGGACTGTTGGAGGAAACTCATGCAGACATAATGAGAACATGCAAACTCCACACAGAATGGAACCTGAGACCTTCTTGCTGTGAAGTGACAGTGCTGTTCACTGCACCACCATGTGACCTGTAGTAAAAAAAATTAGAAGATTAAACGATTGTATTTGTCCTATAAGACAGGATCTCTTTCTTGATGTCCCAGATCATCCACCATATTGTTTATGCTCAAGGATGCATTCATGCTATTCTGTCCAAAATTAGTCTCTCAGTCTTTTTTTGTGCTAGTAATAAAGCTCTATGGTGTAACTGTAAGAACTTGCAAAACATGGCAGAACCATTGAATTGCAGGTCTTGGTTGGGTTCTGATACTTCATGTTCTGCACCTGAAATTGACTGTTATTCCAATTTATTGTTTGAATAAACATGTTTCATATTTAAGTTTTAGTTTTAGATACACGTCAGATTTTGCCAAGCGAAATTCCTGGTAAATACTCATTTGAATAACGAGTAATTCCCAGAAATTTCTCTTGGTAAAATCTGATGTGTATCTAAAACTGAAACTTAAATATGAAACATGTTTGTTATTTTATTCTGTCGGGGGACATGTAGCATGGCAGACTTTGAAACTAGTGTTCAGAGTTTGAATCTTGGTGGAAGCTTCAATTTAAATGCCACAGAACGGCCTGAGGTCGCTGCTCCTGTTAACCTCCATAAGTGGACATTTCTTTGTCTGAAGAAACTGCCAGCAACCATCAACTCACACAATCCACTTTGCGAACAAGGCCCTTGTTTCCCCTGTGAAAAAACATGGATGATACTTAGCCCCCCATAGATTGCAATGAAAGTTGTCCTAGATTAATATTTAGCAATATGCAATTGATTCGTGGCAACAGAATACATCAACATCATATTAACTATGAACGTTAATTTGAGATTAATAAACCAGTAAAGGGGATTGCAACTGTTTGGTCATCAAGAAGTATGGGAAATAACATGGGTCTTGAGAAATAAAGAAATGCCGAGAATAAACTGAAGAAAAATATGGGGTTGGCTGGGTTAAATTAATTATGAGTGGTGACCTGGTTAACTACTGTTCCAGTTGATCACAATTACGACAGGAGAAGATTTTGATGGGGTTCATACACAAAGGGAACCTAGAACATGACAAACAATTAGCCTGTATGAGGCAAATGGTAAAAGGTACCATTAAGATGAGGTTAAAGCAATGTAAATGAAGAAAGCCCTGCATGAACACCTAACGATTAGGCTCACGTGATCATTTGAATTACAAAATCTGTGCATTGCATGAATATTTGAGTACATGCATCCACAATTTTAAACAATGTTCATAAAATGTGAACAATTTTGCAATGCAAATAAAATTTATTTTATTTCTCACATAGGAGAACTCATGGTATTGAGTATTTTGTGAATTAATCACTGCATTGTTAATCAAGGGAAATAATTGAAAAAGACTAATAATCAGTTTAAGGGGAAGTTTGCAGCCCCTTCAGTTTTCAGCTTAGCATCCACCACTGCTTCCTGTACCAAGACGGTAAATAATTAGTGAAATCTGATGGCGTAGTGCATGGTTGGTGCAAATACAACAGACACTGTGGCCTGCAGCACCTGGAGCTCAGTAGTGGGACATGAAATTCTGCCGACATGTATTCCTGAGACAAGGTAGACCTTTCCCCTTTCTGGCATGAAAATGACATTTCCATTGATGTTCTCGTATTCAGGAATCCATGCCTGACCAAAGAGCTTCAGTTTTAAACTTGAAATGATTTTAGACTTTGCACACCGATCAGTGACCTTAGACTTTGATTGCCAATCAGTAGGTCTCCAATTTTCTTTAATCCGAACTGCGGTGGCAGCCCCATCAGCAGCTTTGTTGGTCTCCATTTTCTGTCGGGCATCATTGCATTTGATGATTGTTGTCTTTTCAAGCCATGTCTGAGTTGGGAGAGGCGTAACCAGCATGTGACATTTCTTGTGCTGTTTTTAAATTGATCAGAAATGGATCAGATCATTTGGCACAAATTGGGATTTGGAGCACATCCGTCACTTAGCAGCATGGGATCTAGAGTTTGTCAGCCATGTTGGATTACCACTGTTTAGCACTTGACTTAATCGAGGATTTTAATTTGATGAATGTCTGGACACTTCAAAGATAAAAAGGTACTGGTGAAAGGTTTGTGCCTTAGGTTGTGCAAATAGTTTACCTACCAAATAAGTTGTTTAAGCCAGTGTTCTCACAGACTGTCCTAACTCACGAGATGACCGGCCTTGATGCAATATGCTAATCTACACCAAATTAGCGCACTGCTATCGGCAGGTTTTTATAAGCGCGTTGATGTCAGCAATAATGCTCTGTTGACACAGCAATTTTTGCCGCGTCAACAGGAAAAAATAATCGTGATAAGATGGCATTTTCAAGAGGTTTGACATCGATGGCTTTACATAGCGTGCAGCACTATAGCCATCGTGCTGTAATGACTTGCTACGTCACTAGCCTGCTGTAATTATCAACCTTTTTATTTTTTTTATTTTTTAAATAAATTCATGAAATGCAATTCCTACCCAATTTCTCTACACTGGTGGTGCTAACTTAAAAGTTGCACTTTAACTAGTGCAAGCAGGTTTACCAAATATGGTACAGGCACCAACCTGCCCGGTCAAAATAAATTCATACATGATGAAGTGTGATGAATCTTTCTCTAGTCAGTAATCCATTTCCTTGGGTATTCCCAAGAACAATGTGGGAAATTCAGGGGTGCTACTCTTTCGTAGCACCCCTGAATTTGAGCTTCTTGAGTGCTAATACGTAGCTCCCCTTGTGGAGAATCTTCATCCTGCTAAATGTGAGTAAGTGAGTGAGTGAGTGAATGAGTGAGGTACAAGCCAGGTCCATGAGGTGCAAGCAAAAAAAAAAACAGGGTTATATATATCCTCCTCTCCAGCAGGGAGCAGCAATGCTTGTGTTTTTTTGTAGAGAATCCCAAAGCATGTTTTCTTTTTGAATGCTGCTTGGACATTTGAGGGTTTTTCTCCCTAGTTACTAATAAGATATTGCCAAAATATTTACATCTTTCTTTCAGAATCACCCTCAGAAAAATATAATTAATCCTTTTTTTACTGAGCTGAAAAAAGGGGATTAATTTTTTTAAAGAACCTCGTGGACAATGCTTGTATCGAATTTGAATTGTGGTCTTATACTGCAGAAGGTAAATATTAATCTCCTGCTTGTTGGAATGCCAACTGCAGAATCTTTAAAAACAGCCTCATAGTACTATAATGGTGTGACTCGTTAAGTTAGGTAAACAGGACAAAACCTGGTGAGCTAGCAACAGTATTGGTGAAAATTATGCAAGATTTGTTTATTTTATTTATTTGCTCATAATTAATTCAAAAGCCAGAACAGTAAAAGTGAAGTGCTGAAGTATATTCCAGTTTTACTGGAATATTGCCTATCTAGCAGCAGTGCATTTGATTAATGTTCGTAATAAAGTAGCTGCTTTATTTTCATCTGTTGTGTCAACTACTGTGTAGTTAATATAGTACTAAAGTCACAATTGTATTGGAATTAAGTTTATGATATCTAATTTGTAAAATTTGGCAACTGTACATGAGGAACGTTTAGTTGATTTTATCTATTAGCTCTTCACAGAGAATAAAGGCCTATAACTGTAGGATAGTTCCTGCAATGCTGGGTTAATGAAACGCATCTATAGTACATCTATTAGTACACACGTGTATAAAGTTATATGTTGCAGTGTATAGAAAATATGAGAAAAATGCATCTTGCATTACCAAGTTACTTAGCTACTCATGTGGTTATTGAACTGCCTTTACTGAGAAAAAAACAAAAGCAAAACAGCATAGTAACTACACCGTATTACAGAGGCACATACTACTTAGTTTGTGACCTGGATGCTGTAACTGTTTGAGTTGATGTGCTGCCATTTGTTTGAATTCTATCACTTAAAAGAGTTTTAGCCAAAGGCTGTATTTTCTATAGCTAAGGCTGAAGATGAGCATGGAACCACATTAAAACAAAACGTTTTGTCCCAGGATAAGTGACACAAAGTTAAAAAAGGCAGCATGTAAATAAGCTGACTCTTGAAAAAGAAAAGAAAATTTGAACAATAAATATGATTCATCCTTGTTAGTTGTGGACTCAGAGGCCAACAGGAATTGAATTTTTTACCCTGCTTCCATCAAATGGGTGACTAGCTAGGCCGCTCGCCTGAGATAGGCCTCTCTGTGACAGAAAGGACCCTTCACACAAACCTGTGGAATTGAGTTGCTGTGTTGCGGGTATCAGAACAGCACAACAGAAATATGACAAAGTGTTTGGCTCTGATTAAATAGATGTAATTCAAGTGCACACAGGTGGGAGGACAGAAAATGGGGAACATTAACTTTAAGAGGGCACACACAAGAAATATATCAACTACAATTTACAGCCACAGAGGAAAACACAGCAACACATTTCAAAATGCCTTCAAGCCTGGAGATAATGGAAACTGTACTTTTACTGAACTGAATATCTGTCTTATAAATCTTAGTTTTTTATGTCCTACACCTAATATAACTCCTCTAAATTCACCTGTCTAAGTACACATCTACTATACTGTTAAATGCAAAATAATTGGGACAGTGACACATTTTCTGCTGTTCTTGCTCTGTACTCCAGCACATTCAAAATAAAACAATGGTTATGATGTTAAATTGCAGACTGTCAGCTTTAATTTGAGGGTATTTATATCCAAATTAGGTGATCCATGTAGGAACTACACCCATTTTTATATATACAGTCCACCCATTTTAGGTGAGCAAAACGAATTGGATAAATTAACATAATCGGAAACTAAGTCATTATATTTAGTACTTGGTTGCAAATCCTTTGCATTCAATGACTTCCTGAAGTCTGCAACACCAGTTATCTTTCCTGGTGATCCTTTGCCTGTGCTGCAGCCATCTTCAGTACATGTTTGTTTCTGTGGTGTTTTGCCTCCAGGCTTGTGTGGATTCACATGGATACAGGATGGGAGATTGACTTGGTCAGTTAAGAGCATTTCACTTTGGGGTTCTGTACGCTTCAGAATTCATCCTGCTGCTGCTGTCAGCAGTCACATCAGCAATGAAGACAAGTTCCAGTAGCAGGCAGCTATACGTGCCCAAGCCATAATGCTACCTCAACCAGGTTTCACAGATTGGGGGTGGGGGGGGGGGTGTTCTTTTTTCTCCACACTTTCCTCTTTTTCATCAATTTGGTACAGGTTACTTTAATACTCATCTGTCCATAAGACTTTGTTACAGAACTCTACAGTCTTTAGACCCCTTTCAAGAGCAGGTTTTTTAGAACGTCAGATGGTCTGCTTCGTTGGCATTGACACTGATTTAGTCCTCATATTGAGTGACAACAGTAACGAATGCAACAATTGCAAATTCCATTCCTAGAATCAACTCTAGGCTTTTTGTTTGCTTTCTAGAACTTAAGATGCAAAGAACCACAGCTGGCCACGAAACAGCTGGGCAGCCAATTATGCAGTTACTTTTGCTCCCCTGACATGGAAGGCCTATGTATTAAAATGGCGGCAATTCCTACATGGATCCCTCAAGTACGGGAGTCCAATGTACTGTCATACGAAGAGCCGAAACAACAAAATTGTGTCACTGTCCCAATACTTTTGTATTATATAACACAATATTACATATGTAAGTTCCAGTAAAAGAGCAGCATGGGACTTCAATTTTACTGTTATAGCGTTAATTAAGAGTAAACAAACAAAATACCTAGCTTACCATGTTTGGTCCTGTTGACCTAACTGTGTGTGTGAGGTGGGGTGGGGGGGTTGGGATAGGCCTCGACTACACCAAAAGGTAATTATTCCAATGAATAAACTGGGTTTCTACTTGATGTGTTCTGTTGGCCAGTAGGGGGAGCTAGCCTCCTATGTAAATACAGCTAAAGTTCTCATTCGATCTTCCGAGATAAATAAGGTTGTTTGTAGAATACAAATGTAAAAATACAAGGTGGTATTTAATGTAGACTGTCTCAAGGTAACTGGTAGCACAGTAATTACCCAGTAAAAAAAATACAACATCTTTCTTACAGATGTCCATCTTACCTGACATGCATAACATAACCACGAGAGAAGGGAATCATGCACAGACAAATTATGTTCAAAAAATGGCTTTGATCTTCTTGTTTTGAAGCATATCTATTCCCCAGACAGCTGGCTTTACCTCAATCACTCTGAAGATATCCTTCTGGACATAACAGTCATTGCATTTTAATTTGTGGGAGATGGATGCTGTTAACAGGCTTAGATCCAGAATGCACTTTATTGGCGGTCAGGTTGCACACCTGGGAAACGGCATTATCCTGCTCTTTGCAGCTTACTGCTTCAGCAGCTCAGATAATATGGAAAGTCGCTAACCTCGAAGCTTCCTCTTGGGAGCCATTACAGGAAACGCTATGAGCCTTCATTAAGTAGAAAAGTACATTTTAAAGACAGGCCGGTGCAATTTTAATTGGCCGGCAGTGTTGGTGAATAAAGAGGTCAATATTGCTGAATGCCAGAGAGCCGGGAGTGTCAGACATGGTGAAAAGAGAAGGCAATAGAGTGAAAACCTCTGCAATTTGCACGCTGCGAGTTACGGCCGAGGATGAGCGCGAGCTAAGAGCGTGCTTTTATAAATGGATTTTGCGAAGCTGTCACTGCATTTCAAACACGAGGATGCAGGGCTGCCCATAATCTTGCAGGCAACAGCGTACGACTTAAAAGGGGAGGGCCAGTGCGCAGTACAGCGGGGAAACCTACTGCAGGTGATTACCCTCGCTGGTTATTGCCGTAGCTGACACGCACTTTGGGCCTCCTGTCACCGGGGGCATCGCTGTCTCCTCTGCAGTTAATGATGGACTCCCAGATAACGGCCCTTTCTTTGTCTCTCTCAGGGCCTTTCTCCTCTGGAGTCCTGCTATTGTCAGGAGAAGGAGAATGAGATCCGTGATGGTGATTATTCGGTCTAAACCTGCCGGCCCGTCCCCCCGGGAGCTCATCAGCTGCCCCACCTTTATCCCCGTTTCTGATTGCGCAGAAAATACTGGAGGCGCTCCGCTGAACGCGAGGGAGCCGTCGCAACGGTACAACTGGGAAACGGAAGCCGAGGTATCACAGGTCCGCTCAAAAACGAGGCGTATAAATGATGGTGTATAAATCATTTGCCGTAGTTCCGGCCCACTACTGAAATACCAAGACTAACAGACAGTGGAACGTTTGCTTTCCTTTACAAATATTGGCTTTGTACAAACAATACAATAATTCTTGATTAATGCCTTCGGAAAGTAAAGGTGCCTGGCAGGCGTCTTTGCCCTTAAACATTCATTAATACAAGAACAGTTAAATACGGATCAAATTTGATCAAATTCAACCATTGAGGCACTTATTTACTTTAGGTTACGACTGGCTTATTGAATACTAATGAGCTATACTCTTCTGTAAACATAAATTCAGGTTGTTTGATTTCCACTGTCAACATAATTTATAATCTGACAAAAGCAAGCAGCTTCGTTAAAAAATAATGCTAATGTAAATATTTAAACTGTATTCCTTTTATGTCTTTGATTTGTAAGGCTAATATGGGTGTTACCCACACAATAAAGTGCTCTGCTGCGGAGAAGTGGAAACGCCCAGGCTGAAGAACCGTCCTAGCTGCAACTAGGGATTACAAAAAAAATCTTGGAAATTTATTTTGAGTCACCGTTCCCTGGAGTCAAAGCCTTGCTGATAGCATGGCGCTTAGATTTGTCATTTTCGATTTGCTCATCTGTCACAGATTGAGTCCTGAGTTGCCAGTTCACTGTCCGTTGGGTTCCCCACTCGCGAACCGAGTGGCGGATAATCCCTCAGCCGACAGACCCGCCTTTTCACTGCAGGTAAAGCAAGTGTGGCCTCAGCCCTCAGACGGGGGATAATTGCGCTGCGCAAGCGACCATTTTTGTTCTTCCTCAAGAACTGCTGGCTCAGAAAAGCTGAAAGCGTCTGCCCGGCCTTCAGAGGCTTCACTTCAAGGCTGCCGATTAAAGCGGCCCATGGCGGAAGTCTAATTGAATTTCTGTGTCATCCCCAGAAAGCAGTCTTCTTGGTCATGTGTATGTGTCGACACACAATAAACCCCTTCCCCCCCCAAAAAAGAAGAGAGTATTGCCAGAACAAGTGCGTGAGTGTTTGGTACACACCAAAGGAACATTTACTGGACTTTTTATCATTATAAATAACAATAAAACTGATTATGTCTGCAAATTTTAAATGCACAAACTTGTGAGTTACTGTATACTAAAATAAAAATAGTCAAACAACATTCCCTTCTAACTTCATTTTAACAGCATGCAGCTCGCAGACAAGTTTGCCATGAAGAAGGCAAAAGGTTTCCCCAGGCAAAAGGTACTCTAAGAGGGGTATATTTTGTATTTATAAATTTGTTATGAAGAAAAGAACAAGATCCTGAGTGGAGTCAGAAGTGATTCAAGATTCAACTAGAGCATAGAGAAAGTTTAAGCAGCGAAGTAAAGTCTAAAATAAGAGCAAAGCAATGTTAAGAAATATAAAACACATGGGAGCCGCAATGACGTGGGTTAAAAAGACAGAAACAAAGAATAGCGCTCTTTGCTTTGTACCTGCAAAATGTAGATCCCCAATTCTTACTGGATCGAATTCTGCTTCTTCTATGCAAAGCAACCTGAAAATCTGTGTCTGAAAAAAAGGATGTACACCTCCACCTCTTCAATCAGATAATTCAAATAAAAACAGTCGGCTACAATGGTTACAATGTTCATTTGAACTTAATCTTAACATACCCATTTGCTTTAACCAGTGTTAATGTTCCATCTCTTCGTCAGACAAAATGTCGTGTTGTTTTAAAACCAGCTGTCACGAATGTGCCATTTTTTTCATCAAGGCATCAACACCAATAATTAAATTTTGAGATAGGGGACTCCGTGCTCCTCTGAAAATGTACTAATTATTTACTGCATAGCAATCAACAGCACTCACTCCACGGGCTCTTGGGTGTTGGCTACGGGGACACTGTACAGGCTGGGGTGCCTCTAGCATCTTGCTGTCCGGGTGAGATGGCTTGTACAGCTATCAGAACTCACTGGGAGGAAGACAGTAAGTAGGCCTATCCCTTTAAAGTATCCCATCTGACATTAGCCTGGCTATAATGTAATCCCCTGTCAAGTACGTTTCTAGGTTGCTGTTTTTTTTCTTTTCTTCTTCACATTTATATGCACAGATTTGTATTTTTGTATTTGGTTTTGCCGACATCAAAATGAACAACACTATCCTGTTGAAATAGAATCTAATATGAATACAAATGCAAATTACATCTCAGACCATGTCTGGAATCAGTACATATCATCCTCTGTATTAGTGTTAATCTATTTGTGTGCTTGTTCCGCTCAAACTGCAGAAATTCAAGGATGCACAGACGTCCAGTCATTCAGGTATAAATGACCGAATGGATTTGGTTCTGCTACAGTGAACGCCACAATATCTGCATCGAGCTCCAGCTCATTTTGCCCGAGATATTTTGTTGTGTTGTAAGATTTCAGAAAGAAGACTTTTGATAATTCTTGTTCAAAACTCAATCTATAGCGCAGAGGGGAGCTCTTGTCTTTTAGCACTTAATAACTGCTTCAGTTTCAAAGTGTAACCGCTGGTGGATACGCAATGAATTCTCTGATTTTTATCTTTAGAAATGATAAAAAAGGGAGGTGTTGTGCAACCCGATGCTAATTTTTTGCTGAGTGGCAGTGAAGATAATATTAATTTGCATAATTTGGATGACCACGCAGGCTGAGATTATTGTACGGACGCGGGGCCGTCTTTTCCATTGTAGCTCTGAGAGCCCGTGGATTGCTCATTGACTCACCCAGCAGTCGTGTTTCCTAGCAACGTCTCCTGAATGTACTGTACTTCCACATCTCGTGGGTGCCTTTAATAATCTGCACTGCTATTTCCATGTAGGGTTTGTTAAAAGATTTATGATGCCGTTGAAATTGTGCACTTTTAAAAGCCGCCCTTTCACCGTCGGTCATGTGTAGATTCTGCGTGTGTTTGGGATGATATCGCCACAAGGTTTTTTTTTAATTCTTTTTTCCCCTCCTAATAATGACTGCAGTGGTAAAATGTGATGTGTTCCTTACAGAGAGCAGAGCTGTAAAAGAACCCTTAATGGTGTGGATGGGATGAGTGCTAAGTAATCGCGTATTTCCGTGTAGTTTTAGCCTGACGTTTAACAATTCTGGCCGGTAAAAATGTGATATAAAAACTCAGTTTGACCTGGACCATTGCATTAGCAGCGGAAAGCCTCAATGGGCGCATCCTCTCCTTTCTTTCTTTTAGCGAGGGAGAAATGCGCGTGCGTCCTTTTGAAACCTCTCTGTTGTTGTGGTAATTATACCCATTTATCAAACCTACACAAATGCTTGACATAACATGAATATGTGAGCATATGTTGCCTTCACAAGCTTTCTTTGAAGTTCTGTTGCAATATCTTCAATGCTGCAATTGCTAAAAATAGTAAAGAGATAATTATTAAAAAGGACAATTAAATGAACATTGTATGATCCATGTTAGGGCAGGATGCGCACAGTTGTAGCCTACATCTTCCTAATTAATTAGCGGGAAATATTTAGAGAATCAGTCTGACATCGGCACATGGAGAATGGAGTGTTGGCTATGAAAGGTCATCTGTGTGTCAATGATGAACCCTAGCATGAATTGTGATGATACAGGTCACGTCAAAGTGAAAAATGTATTGTAGATAAACTGCTACCTCATCACGTGTCTGACAGGCAGTATATGTTTCTTCTCTAGCAGGAATTCATGATTCCTGGCATCAAAGTAAAGTGCACAGATAGGCTGTGTGTGTGTGTGTGTGTGTGTGTGTGTGTGTATGTGCGTGTGTGTGTGTCTGTGTGTGTGCATGCATGTGTGTGTGTGTGTGCACCTGTGTGTGTATGCATGCATGTATGTGCTGTGTGTGTGTGTGTGTATGTGCGTGCGTGTGCTTGTGTATGCACATGAGCATGTGTGTGTGTATGTGACTGCGCATGCGTGTGTGCATGTGTATGTACTGTAGGTGTGTGCACACGTGTGCATGGGGGTGTGTGCGCGCACGTGAATGTGTGTGTGTGTGTGCATGCAAGCGTGCATGCATGTTTTGGTTCATCTTTTTCATTATCCGGTGCGATCTGCATGCTGGAAGTTCACGGCGCGTAGCGTTGTCGGTCTTAATTGAGCCGCTGGCTGACCGCGCCTCGGTTCTGAGGATGCTCAGCTCTCGGAGCTTCGTCAGGAATACGCCGCGCCTGTTGTCTGCTCTCAGCGGCCTCTGTAAACGCACTGGTGCGCCGCAAAGCAATCAGCCCCGCGCCCCATTAAGAGGGTCAGCCGCCGCTCCGAGTCACGTTGTGTAGCGCGGTCCTGTAACAAGCTTTCTTAATTCCAAACACCTGGCCACTGTAATGCTTCTCCTGTGTGGGGTGTGGGGGAGTGTGGGGTGGAGGGGAGGGGAGCGGGGAGGGAACCCAGCAGCTAATCAATTACGTTAATTAGCCGAGCGCTCAGTCGGAGAAAAGCGTGCACGTGCTCGCAGTCGGACTCCAGGACCCGCACTGGGGAACCCCCCCACTGCCCCCCACCCCCCCAGTCAGAGTTCAGCACCCTGACACCAGTGTGTAATTCTAATATAATAGATGTCTAGCCCATAGAACACATTCTGCTGCTTGTGAAATCTGTGGTACTTTTAGCGGCTGAAGTAATGTCTAAATAATAGCTATATTATGTGCATGCTAATATGCATCATTTTTAGCCAGGATATTCAAAAATTCAAAATATTACTTGACTATATATAAAGGCTGTCTGCAGTCGGCTGAATGTGGCTGCATTTCAAAAGTGGTAATTCTGAGGTGAGATATTACATCCACGAAGAAAGACTTATTAGTCATTTAAACGTGATTCATTTGTTTTAGCCTGTCCCGATTAAATGCTCTGATACAATCATCTGTGTTCATCGCAAAAATACAATTTTTGAAATATAGGTAAACACTGCCATGTATTTTTAAGTACCTAATAGCCAGCTTGCACATTTGCTAGTTTCAGAGAACAGAGCTGCTGCAGGTCTGTAGAACGCCATGGGCTTGGCAGGCACCAAAAATATCTGAATGCAAGCATGAAATATTGAATATCCAGTATCCATAGCGAGTAATGGTGGCTATGTTTTAGCGATCCAGGGCAAATGTAGCTGATGGTGCTGTGTTGATGCTTCGCTGTGCTGGGAAAGCTTCCCCTACCTCCATCGCTGTTTTCCTGCTTTACACAGTGGGGGAGGTCCTCTGCACCCCCTGTCACCAGCACTCTGCCAGTGAGGCATGATGGGTATCAGTGCATTTTCTCCTGGGGGGGTGGAAGGTGGGCGGTGGGGGAGGTGAGCGCACTGCAGGGCAAAACCAATAAAGGACTGCATTCAATTTTTCATATCTGCGTTCATGTACAGTAATGCAAATATTATTGTTTTCCGCATTTGCATGAGTCCTTCAAATATCAGAGAAATTTCTGGAAATGGCAGCAATGAGGGGCCCAGTGATGTTTGCAGGTAGAACAAGCTTTAGATTTGAGGCTCCATTTCGTCTAGAAAAATGGTGGAAAGCAAGTTTTGCTTTTATGTTTTGCATATCTGCAAAGTACTCAAATTTGGTGTTTGGAGTTACTATTCTTCATACAGTTCTGTGAACATTTCCAGGAATATTTTGGCGCTGTGCAAATTTGTATTAACAGTTGTGATTCCATGTCCATGCAAATAGCCAGCCTATTCTGAATATGAATTCAGAACGCACAGATTCATAATTTTCAAGCGTTCCACATTGATTGCATGTGAACACGGCGCTCTTGTCTTCTGTAAGGAAGTCTCTTATAGATCTGACCTCCACGGGTCTGTTGATTGCATTCATCCATGTACTCAGTTCAGCGTAATTAAAGTAGCCATGTCCCCCGGAATCATGAGCAATTAAATCATGTTCCCTTGCATCCCTTCAAGTGCCGCGTGGAAGAAAAGATGCCTCCTGGTTCATGTCAAACAAAATTGCATTTCAGGCATCACTCTGACTCTTCATAAATGATATTTTTCAGATGAACAAATTCTAAATGTCAAACCCAAACAAATTATTTTTCGGGCCAAAATAACGCTTATCTGATTGATAACCATTCGTTAATTTTCTTCCACAGCGTAGAATAAAAACAAACAAACTTTATCTTTCACGTCTAAAATGCAGCAAACATTATTTTTTAAAAATTGGGACACGCTTTGGGATTGTTAACCGCTGGTAAAAACACACAGGAATACCGCTGTCTGCAAAAGAGAAAGCAAAGCACTCTGGAGAAGAGAGACCCTTGTTCTGTCATGTCTAAAATGCACATTACTTCTCTGTCGGTGGGAACAGATGTCGGGGAATCTCTTTTGCATGGCTTCACCGTCGGCCTGGCCAGTTTTGGCTGCTGCGCCCGGCTCCCGGATCAACGGGTAACGGAGCGGAGTGCACTCCACAGCTCCGCCCCCCCCCCCCCACCCCCCCCAGGGTCTCGGCCCCCCGTTCCTCCCGCAGCAGCTGCCGGGGACAGGCAACGAGGGGCAGAGATCCCCACCATTAGTCCCCCTCTGCCAGCGCTGCTAAGCCAACGCCGAACCTTTAACACGCTGTACCTCTGAGTTCAATCTCATAACAAAAGCACAAAAGCAACAGGGCACTGCTTTGTTGATGTGCCAGCGTTGTTCCAATGTGATTTTTAATTTTTTTTTAAAAATATGTCATTGTTTTTAATACTGACACTCTCGGCGATTAAATGCCTCAAGTGATCTTTGGCCCGTTCCTTTTCATGTTCCATTTGTTTTGACTATCTGCATTGTCTATCGATAGCACGCTGAAAAAAAATTCTCTAACAATTCCTGTATTCAGTAAAACGAACGTTGACTGAATGCAGTCTAAATTCATATTTCACAGCAAAGACTAGACTGCCTGTACAATGTGCACGAGTGCATATTGCATCTTATGGCTTAACGTTATACAGCAGTGGTAACCAACCCTGTTCCCATAGATCTACCATCCTGTAGGTTTTCATTTCAACCCTAATTTGGCGCACCTGCCGACTAATTAGCCACTCAACAAGCTCTCTAGCTGCTGAACGATGGTTGGTTACCCCGGTTATCCTGCACGGACTGACCATCGTCAGAGAGCACGACGAGGACGCTAACAGGTACGACCGCTACAGTACGACATTTAGACTGACTGCCTTCCCCAGGGAGGAGTGAGTTCTTAATTACTTTAAAGTGGAGCGGATCTTTTATTCATAAACACGTACGCGCCCTACGGAAGAGCCCCAAACCCACAGCAGGCAGGCTCTGTGGGACGGAATTCTGGCACATCTTGTACAGCCTGGCCCAGCCACT
This sequence comes from Anguilla anguilla, assembly GCF_013347855.1. Lineage (NCBI taxonomy): Eukaryota > Metazoa > Chordata > Actinopteri > Anguilliformes > Anguillidae > Anguilla > Anguilla anguilla. The sequence continues at coordinate 7,871,208 of NC_049215.1, read as the reverse complement.
CCACTGAAGCACATGCACTCGCTCTCTAGTGCTTCACACTGGATATTGGTTTCCAGTTTGGTTACCAAGGGAGACCACCGTTTAAGCACAGAAGTGAGATTTGGGTAAAACGAGAGAGCCTTTTTCATTTTGCTTCATTTCATTATTGATTGCTCTTGTTTTTAACATCTCTCTCTCTCTCCCTCTCTCTGTATATATAATGCTTTTGACAAAGAGACACTGTTTTTTTCTTTATTTGGTTCCATTTACATGAGGATAAAGTGCAGAGTCTCAGCTTTAATTGGTATATTTATAAATTTTGGTTTCACCGTGTAGAAATTACACGACTTTCTATACATGGCACCATAACATTTGCGACACACTGTATAAAAGAATGTTGGGCACAGCGACACGTTAAACCATAAGTACGACATTACCTGTGCAACATTACCACAGCAGTAAGAAACATTTCCAGATTTGTATGGGCAGCAGCTTCAAATAGAAATCCAGACTTCACACTCAGGATCACCTCAGAACGGAATCTGCCACAGAAAATGTTGCGCAGATATTTTTTTCAAACACAGACATATGTCAGAAATCTCTTTACAACAGTGGCCGCCTGCACATTTAATTGTTCCAATCTTCATATCAATAACCTATGCGCCAATAATTGGCCTACGTGAAACTGAACATAGATCAACTTCAACTGTCAATGAAATTATCAACATGATTTGGATACCACACACTCCCCTCCCCCCACCAAAAAATAAAAATAAATAAAAATTGAAAAGAAGAAAAGGAGCACGATTTTTTTCTGTTATTCCCTATTTGCCCCATTATATGATTTAATTAAATAGTCATTTGAACTGCGTGTAATTTTCAAATCTCAGTGACTCTTAGCCTCCCTTTGTCCCATATGCAATTAAATTATGGGATGTGGGCTTTCTATTGAGTGCCACACATCCATCTAAATAACAGGCTGCAGGGCCGGCGGTGTTGTCAGGTTATATAAAGAGATTTTTTTTTTGTATTTATTTTTCAATTCTCTGGCTGTCGAAAGTACATGAAATAAGTTCTGGGACAAAGGCAGCCACCGAGAAGCCAAGAGGCAGAACGTTGCCTATGACCACGATAAGTCAGCCATGCGAAGTGTGCTTTATTAAGGATGCATTTTTTCAATAAAAACATTTGATTAAGAGATCTCATTGTACTTCCAGTTACTAACTGAAGACAATCAAAGAACCACACTCAGCTTCTAAGGTATACATTTTTCTTAATATGAATAAAAGATTGGGTATAAGTCTACAGAAGACTACAATGGATATGTGCTTTTACTGTTTTTCACTTTTAATTTAATGAAGCAGTAATATATGGTTAATCCCCTTTCCATAAAAATGCTTATTAATTACTATATATTATTAATGGCATACTGTGATACTCTATGTCCATACTCTTACAGTCAATGTTATGTTCAATTACAAATGTTTATTTACAGTAACCGACTCGGGGGTTGCTGCAAGATGTGCAAGTTAATATATGCAAAACATAATAAAAATATCAGTTAAGGCTTCGTCTGCCTGTAGGTCGAAAACAAAATGCCATTCTCATGAATAATCATAAAGAGCTGCTCCATATACGGGCATTAATTAGCATTCCCGCGTGCCTTTCCTTTGTGCCGCAATTTCTATTCTCGTCTTTCTTCTTTCTTTTTCCCGATTTGGGACGTCCAATCAAATTTGTAAGCCAGTCCCCCCCGTCGCAACGTCATTCGCCGGTTCAGGAAGGTGCAGAAATGCACACTTTTCCTCCGAGGTGATATTCCGTCAGCTGCCATTTTGTTTGTAACTCAGCGGGCCACCTGAGTCATGCAGTCATCGTGTAAAAATAAAACTTAATGGGCACATAGCCCTGGCAGGAAGCAGGCAACTGATTGACACTCGCGAAATGAAGTGAATGCGCCCATGCCCCCGCCGCCCCCACCCCCCCCCGCCCACTGTAACCCCCCCTCCCTGGGCAATGCCACGGGCGGTTATGCGCCGCCCTGGGGGGGCTGTCAGCCACAATCGGCGTTGGTGGCGCTGTCAGAGGCCAACGCCGGACTGCGAGGCGTGACGCTGCGCCGAACACAAGAGCTTCGGCAGGATAGGACCGCCCAGCAGACCCAAAGGGTGGGCACAGTTTCAGTGGAGGGTGCAGGTTCTTGAGTATACAGTGCTCTATCCAAACGTGCCTTAACGGACCTGTGTTTTGTAGTTGTTCCAATCACCTTTGGTATGCACTTATTGTACGTCGCTTTGGATAAAAGCGTCTGCCAAATAAATGTAGTGTAAAATGTTCTGAATACCCCCCAAAAACATCCCCTTGATTTATTACCATTAAAAATAAAACCATAATACTTCCATAAAACAAATTATTTCTGTGAATGTGTGCTTACCAGTAAGACTGAATGTGGCGGGACCGTGTGTTGGCCTTGCACAGCTGTAAGAGAAGGAAGTTGGTATATTTGTTGTTTGCAGCTGATAATGGCTTAACATTTCATAAAACGCTATCTTTCTGTCTATCTGCTATGCCCTTCAGTATTAATCTGGCTGTAGACTGATTGGAAAAAATCTAGCACTGCAGTTTGTTGAATTCCAGAGGGAGAAAGGTATGAGGCCTCTTTTTTTACTGTAGCCTACTCGTCAGAATAAGAATATAGGGACATTTTTTTTAATGTAGCTGTTCAATAAGAAAAATAAAAAAAATCAATACATGCACTTATACCCGTCAACCACCACCACAGTGACTAATTACACTCCACGTTTATAGATTTCAGGATTATTTTTGATGGATTTTCTTAAAGGAGAGCATGTGGTAACTGCCCATTAGGGCCATTTTCCTCACTAAAGCCTTCCTCTTTGCGCCATCTTAACATTTTGATCTCATTTTGCACTGACTTTGTGGGATCAATTGTATTAGAACAAACCTCATTTGAATTCCCTCACGGAAAAGAAAGCCTGCACATAATTACAACACATGAATGGGTTGTTAAAGCAGCGAGAGAGATAGAATGACTGTAAGTTGATGCAGTGCCGCGTGTTAGTCACAGTTGTCAGACGTTACAACTGAGACATATCTGATTGACTGCTTGCGTTTTTTTCTGTTGTTATGAATACGTATATGCAGTATACCCTTAGTTTTGTGGAATACAATACATTCTCGTCTAAAATTGCTAATTCAGACAAGAAAAGGCAATGACATTCAAACCAAAGGCAAATTATGACTGTGTGTGTACAGTAGGCGTTGAAAAGAGCTATTTAGTGTTTAAGCACGTTCCCAGGGGGGTATTTCGGTTGTAACCCTCCCGAGGATCATGGGATAGCGCTAAGGCTGGCGCAAAATACCTGCGTGCTTTTGGAGGCGGGAAAAGGGGATAAATCTTTAGCCGTCTGATGTGAAGGCATGGCAGGTGTTAGCATCCGCAGCGGCACTCTGGAAGAGGATGACTGAGTTGTCAAAGAATACTGCTCTCCCGGGGCCTATGCTGTTGGGAGGGGAAAGGGGGGAGGGGCGTGGGAATGGGGGGGAGGGGGGGGAGAGTGGGGAGGCGGGGCAGTGTGATGTTTTTTTTTCTGAGGTGCCGAGCTGCCGTGGCCTTTGCCGCAAGCTGCGGCACATCCGACGTGCCGAGCCGCGGGTCGAGCCCGCTAGCGCTCGGCGGGCACTTAGCACCGAGGAAAAAGCCAGCCGGGGGAAAAAGGTTAACACGTGACGGCAAATGTCACTCTGCGGTTTTCCCCGCGCGCGATTCTCCGCGTGTGTATATTTGTTAATAAGCCTTGTAAGCGGCGGTCTATTGAAAAAAAGCCGCCAAGTTTTGCGGGGAAAAAGGTCAACGGCGGACAAAAAGACGCTGTGCCGGACTGAAGAGGCGGCGCCGTGGAAACGTAAACCCCCCCCCCCCCACCGCCGCTCGTCGCTGAGCTGGGCAACTGCTAATTCCTCCACTGAAAAAGAAAAAAAGAACGGGCCTGTTGTGCGCTGACGATGTTATTGATTGAGGTAAATGAAACATAATTGCAGGTCTGGAGCACGGAAATGAAGAGGAACAGATGGCCCGCGCGCTTTATATCCAGGCTCGTGCGGCCGTTCTCACCGCCGGATGATGTGGCTGAAATGCCCCCCCGGGGGGCTCGTGAACGCCCGCCACGTCGCCTGACGAGCGGAGACTCGGCTCCTGTTTTAATGCGACTGTTGTTTATTTTTAAAAACCCCCGGTCGAAACCACAGTCGGCCGATAAGCGCATAATGTGCATCTATGCGTGTTTGCGTGTGGCACATGAATACCTGCGTTTAAATTTCATTGTAACCGAAATTAAAATATCAAGTACATGCATCAATTTAAATGTGAAACATCAAGTATGCATAGTTATTTGTATTTTCATTTCAGGTGAAAACTACTGAGCTTATTGATGCTAAATTGGAAGGTAAAGCATTGAACATGATCTTGTTGTGAAAACATTTAGTTGATCCTTGAATTTTAATCAAATAATATATGCATTGCTCCAATTTACTAAATCATTTGCTGGAATTTTCTACTGCTAATTTTAGTATTTGCAATAGCTCATTGAAAAACATGTATTCAATCACGATTTTATGTTTGATTGCATTCACATTTGCCATAACTTTTGGTTGTTAATCTTAATGTGGGTATACAATGAGCAGATTACCTTAATGGGCCTGAGCCTGCACACTGTGTATTGGAAGGGAACTTATCCCAAAATGACGACCAATGTGCTGCAGTGCATTGGTCGTCATTTTGGGATAAGTTCCCTTCCAATGCACAGTGTGCAGGCTCAGCCCCATTAAGGTAATCTACATTTTTTGAACCAATGCACCTGTGGTGACTTTTTATCCAGTAACGGTGCAGGTCTACTCTCTAGGTATACAATGAGCCCCATAATGTTTGGGACAAAGACATATTTTTCTTGATTTGGTTCTGTACTCCACTTGTATCAGAGTGATGACAAGAGCAATGTGTGGAGGCCAAAAGGAACTGCCCAAAGATCCAAAACACCGCCGCACATCTGTGGAACAGGGAGGTGGGGGTGCTATGGTTTGGGCATGTATGGCTGCCACAGGTACTGGCTCACTTGACTTCATTGATAATGTAGCTGCTGATAGCAGCAGCAGAATGAATTCTGAAGTGTACAGAAGCATCTTATCTGCTCAGGTTCACGCAAAAGCCTCCAAAGTCATTGGATGGTAATTCATCCTACAAAAAAATGATCCCAAACGTGCTGCTTAAAGAAAAACAGGAGTTTTTTTAAAACCAAAACTTCTTGACTGACCAAGTCATTCACCTGATCTGAATCCAATTGAAAACTTGAAACAAGTAGGGGCTGAAGATGGCTACAGTACAAGTCTGGCAGAGCATCATCAGAGAAGATACTCAGCACCTGGTCAAGTCTATGGGTCCCAGACTTCAAGCAGTCATTGCACGCAAAGGATATGCAGCTAAACATAAGTAGTAAACATGACTACATAATATTACTATGTCCCAAACATTATGGTGCCCTGAAATCGTGGGGCTATGTATAACAAGTGCTGCAATTTGTACGTGTCTGAAATCTACATCTCTATATATTTCTACATTCAATTCAATTCAATAAACTTTATTTATCCCCGAGGGGAAATTCATTGCTGGCCATATGATCAGTCAACAACAAAAGCAGACAGGATGCAATAGAAAACAGGCAGGACACAATACACCTACTAGTTTATAAATATACCCTTACATAAAAGCTGACAATGTGCACTTTAACCACATGTGATTGTTTGATCACAAATCGAATATTGTGGAGTACAAAGCCAAATCATGAAAAAAATGCTATGTCTTTGTTCCAAATGGTATGTATATTAAAATTCTGAAAAATAAAAATATTAATTTTTTACTCAAAATTGGGGAAAGGAGAAAGGTGTTAAATATTCATCTAAATAAATGCATATTTTTGTTTTTCTCGTCATTAATTGATGTTATTTCTGAATTTTCCATGCTGTGTGAAGAATAAATGAGTGCTTGCAAAGCTAAGGACAAACATTCCTTAATCCTGACCTGTAATTATATACTTATGATTAAACATGTACAGGTATCTGGTTAATCAGAAAAAGTAGTAGGGACATTCATATATCCAGCTCATGCCCTTAAGAGTTTGGCCTGGATTTAAACAGTTTGTGGAATCAAAGCAAGCTTCTTATTTTTTTTTTTCAAATTGTCACATCATTTCAAGTAGAACAGTCACCGTAACGATGGAGAGAATAAGAGAAAGAACACGAAGAACAGAATGTAATACCTGCTTAAATCTGTTCCTCAAAGTTCATGAGAAATGACCAGAGAGATTAGGCTCCTCCTAGGCTCTGCTATACACTGCATAGTAAAACGCAATCACATTTGGGTCATCCCTGATCTCTCCAGAATGATCTTCACCACGGCTGGATCTAGGGGGAGGTAGTGGGGAGACCCCAGATTTTTCCGCTGCCTTCCCCAAACTTTGACCATTCATGCTCAATAATCAATTTCTTTCCATCCACTCCTAGAAAAAACACTACGCATTTTCCAAGTTAACATTTCTCACTTTATTTCCTACTCTTTCTCTGCTCAGGAGGCTCAGCCAATCATAAAATGCTCTGTTCAAAATAGAAAATAAAATAATATAACTAGATACAAAATCATACTGGCAAAAATACTGGCACAATCATACTGCTTGCTGCTGTGGCTCAGTTTTCAATGACTGACAGTGATGCATATCCAGTCCCTTTTATGGACAGCCATTCCACTGTGCTGCAATCTTGCATACACTCAGCCATGCTCTAGAGTCTCTGAACGTATGGAGAAATACTTGGGAATGTAGAATTTTGTTATTATTTGCCAGTAATATGAAGCTGTGTTCTATGGTCCTTGTTATCCTTTTGAGAGTAGCGGGTGGCATTAGAGAGAAATACTGTTGCTTTATTATACTTCGAGCACCAAGAGAGTGTCCTGCTTATTTGGGCTGCTCCCTGCTGCCACACTGTCACTGTGACAAACTGAGGGGAAACTGCCACAAAAGCACTTGGAATTGTCAAGTTTTCTTATTAGTTTCCAGTCATATGAAGTTGTGTTCTATGGTTTCATGTCATCATTTATTGAGAGAACTAAAAAAAAAAACATTTCTGGAAATTTGCCATGCTACAAGTGGATACTCAAAGAATAAAAAAGGTCTGTGAACTGTATGGCACACACTCTGCGCCCTGACTAAAAAGACCCCCCCACCCCCCACCCCCCCCCCCCCCCAGTCAGAGCAGTCTAGACCCGGGGCTGTCCTTCACCCTTGTGTGCTAGTGTTGTTCACACAGTCCTGACACGAGGAGATTGGTGGTGTGGAAACACTGACACAACATCGGCTCAGCGATAGCAATGTTTGGCCACTGAGCTGCGTCACTTCCACGGGAGACTTGTTCACACTGTGACAGTTCTGAAAGACACGCAGATCATGACCGCGCTTTGCACAACGCACAGCTGTGATGTGACAGCGATAACATTTTGATAAGGCCTTGGTGTCCACGAGAAGACGCTCTGCGCTCCGAAGCAAAGGGTAACAGCAGCACAGCCAGCAGCCCTTGTTCCCCCTGACGGCCGTACGTCCTCTTAATGAAGTTAGGGAAAGAGAGTCGTAACTGAATTTTACTGGCACAAGCTGTTTACCGAACGCAGAGGAAGTCGGTTTTAGGCTACTTCGCTTTGCATGCAAGGCATGGAAATGACAAAGCAAAGTCCTCTTGGGTTCATAAAACTGTCTCACAGTCATTTAACATGAGAAGATAGCATTGCCACGGTTACAAGGTAGGCAGACGCATTCTTTTGACCTTCAGACCAAAATAAAATAAATCAGTCCTGGCCTTCAAGGTGTAGAGTTCCATCTAATCCCCCCCCCCCCCTTTCCCCAGTGTAGGCCAATTCCTGCTTCATTTTCTATTAGAAATTAAGTGTGTTTCTCTCTATCGCTGAAGATCTGCAGTATGTGTAAAAATAGCTTTCTAAATATAAAGAAATAGGACAGTGGGAAAGCCATCTTTGAAGGTCAATGTTAAAGAAGTGCAGGAAGACCTGAGTGGATTTTTGAAATTGAAAGCCACTTTCTTCAGTACCAGTATGGAACGGTACATCCCTGCTTGGTACTGAGCCATGTTCATAAGAAAAACTCTTAAGAGCATCCCTTGATTAAAATGATAAAAACTGTGATGCAGACCTACAATTAAACGCAATGGTTTTGGAACAGTGACACAATTTTTGTCGATTTGGCTCTGTACTCCTGCACATTGGATTTGAAATAAAACAATGAACACGAGGTTAAAGTGCAGACGGTCTGCTTTCATTTCAGGGTGTTCTCATCCGTATCGAGTTCTCCATGTAGGAATTACAGCCCTTTTTATACATAGTCTCCCTAGGGGAGCCAAAGTAATGGGACGAATTAACATCTGAAATAACGTCGTCACATTTAAAACTTGGTTGGAAATCCTTTGCATTTGATGGCTGCCTTTAGGCTGCGACCATAGATATCCTGAGACGCTGGGTATGTTCCCTGGTGGTGCTCTGCCAGGCCCGCACTGCAGCCATCTTCAGCTGATGTTTGTTTCTGTGGTGTTTTGCATTCAGTTTTGTCTTCTTCGGGACAGGAGATTGGCCTGTCAAGAACATTGCGCTTGTTGGCCCTGAGAAACGCCTTGGTTGCTTTACAGTAAGAATGTTTGGCATCATTGTCCTGCTGCAAGGTGAAGCGCCATCCATAGTTTTCGAGGCACTTGGTTTGACCTGAGCATATCTGTTCTGTTGAAATGGGGGTTTTCTTCATAGTTCATCCACCACAGTGGTCTTCCGTGGTCTACCAGGCAGTGGCGTCACTAGGGATAGTGACACCAACACGGGTGTCGACCGGGAGGGGGGGGGGGGGGTTTGGGATGTTGTTGACTGGGGTTATGCATTCAAACGTCAAAGCGCTTCTCGTCACATTAATACCGCTAATTAAATCAACCGGCAGAAAACTGCATCGGAGAATTTAGCTGTTTCGACTCGCCGCTACACAAAACACTGCACAAAAAATGTATTGCCAATCATTTCGGTGTCACACCCCCCCGATGGTGTCACCCGGTGCGGTTCACACCCCCCGCACCACCCTAGTGACGCCTCTCCTACCAGATCATTTGCTGATGCCGACCTCGCCAGCACCTCCTGGCTTCAATATTTCATTTTGACACACCCAAGGTTACGGCTATTTCTCCGATCAAATTATTTGGATTTTTTTAGACTCATGATGGCCTGCTTTACTGGCACTGACAGTTATTTGCTCCTTGTGCTGATAAACAACAGCAATAGACTCCAATAGCAAATTCCACACCTAGAATCAACCCTAGACCCTCTGTTATCTTTCTCGTGCAGTGAACTCGTGATGCAAAGACACACGGCTGGCCAAGTCGTATATAAAACAGTCAGTTATAAGGCTCAAATTATATTGCACAAACATGATTCTCATTAGAAGTTCTTTGACTTGCAGGTCTTTCAGGCTTATAGGCAGAAACAAATAATGGCAGCAGATATAATTAATTACCGAAGCATTTGAATTGTATCACACATATTATAAAATAATTACATGAATATGATTGATGGCCCTATTATTAGAGGATATTGCATATGCCCAGCATGAAAAAAAGAACCTATCATAAATTAACTTAAGTGCAATACTTATTTTTTTGTAAAAGTACATAATAAGCACAGCTTTGCAAAATAAAAGTTATGCCCTCTTGAAGTACACACTGGCATGTTCCTCAACAGCAACATTCTCTCGGATGCTCGGATGTTCCGGAATCCAGCTTGCGTGCCAGGATCCTGGCATTGCATCAGAGTCCTGTGCCCTAAAAACAGCGGCATTAAATAGGGTCGTTTTCTGAGGCCTTCGGCTGAACATGGATCTATGAGAGCAGGTTAAAGTGGTCTGAAAGCAGACCCACTGTTTGTAGGATGCCTACTTCGAAACGTCTCCTCCGAGATTTCTCCCGTTGTCATGGTAACTCGGGAACTGTTTAAATGAAAATACAGTCTGTGTGATTATGAAAGAAGCGGCAGAAGTTTCATTTTTTTTATTTGCTGTCGTCAGGCACTGAACGTCACGGTGGTCAAGGTAAGCGACAAAGAATAATAATAACAATCATGATTTACACACTATGGGGTGTGGTACCTAGTTGTATGACAAAAAATGGAGAGTTCATTAGAAAATTTATGAAGGTGCCCAGATACTGTCTCTTGGAACAAAAATTATTTGTGTCACAATATAAATGCAATCATAAAAATGATACATTTAATCCATTAAGCAGAAGAGGACAAATCCACTTCAAGCATGTACCATTAGAGTGGGTGTATTTGAAAACCAAAATCTGAAGAGCCCACCAGTCCTTTGTCCTTTGTACTTTTGACAGATTGAGAGGGGGGGGGAGGGAGGGAGAGAGAGAGAGAGAGAGAGGGAGGGAAGGGGAGAGAGAGAGGAGAAGAGACAGGGAGGGAATGGGAGAGAGGAGAGACAGAGGGATGAGAGAGAGGGAGGGAGGGAGACAGAAGGAGGGAGAGGGGGCAGAGAGGGAGAGAGACATAGGGAGGGAGAGAGAGAGGGGGGAGATAGAGGGGGAGAGAGAGAGAGAGAGACTGGGGTGACAGAAGGAGGGGTTAGTGCTCTGCTGTGTATTGGAGAAGCATCACAGGAGGTGGATCATACAGTCTGATGTATAAACTCAAAGGGACAGAGCACACATAGCAGAGTGGGGAACTCTCTTCAAATATTCATCCAGCAAGAAATGAAGGACCACTGCCAAAATGTGCACGATTCGAATGACTGGAAAACAAGGGACACGTTCGAGAGGTGAACTACTTAGCGTTGAAAGTTATCTTCACTGCATATAAATCTGTTTATATGCGAAGATAAGCATTTCTGTTTTAATAATCCCCAACAGATATATTAACATCAGACAAACTGTAAGCTGTTTTTTATATATTTTTTTTTTAAATTCTTTGTTGTTAGATTCAAAATGAGGTACATAAACGAGTCTCTCCATTACATTGAGAACATAATTTGATTCGGAGGCAGCTCACTGTTGCTAGGCAACAAGAGCAGGAAAAACCATCATCATCAAGTATTTAAAATGCATCATTAATTACTAATTATCACACTAACTTATAATTCCTTTAAATAAATCTTATATATAATTTTACCACAAAAGTGCCCCAGGCTTTGTAAGTGTATAACCTAAAATCAGTAGTGTTTATTTCTTGCCAATGGATTCATTATAAAAAGCTTAAGTCATATATACATAGTAAAGCGTGCCATCAAAAATAGTTGTTCACAAAAATGATGCTCGACAGCATGTTTTCTTAAATGAGCACTTCATCACTAAAAGGCTCTCAGGACCCAGATGCAGTACCTCGCGCAATACATTTTAGAAAACACACCTCTTCTATATCCCAATCCTTTTTCACGTTCGATAGAATTTGACTCGTTAGAGAGGCATGTGTTTGGCAAAAAAAAAAAAGGAAAAAGAAAAAACTGTGCAAGGAGCAAAATCCCTCGATTGCTTCTAGCCCGAGAACCGGCCCCTCCCCCCCCCACCCCCCCACCCCAAGAGCGTTATTTTTAGCAGGCTTGGGTTATCTAAGCACTTCTTTTATTTTGATCCCAAAGGCTCAGCTTGAAGCACCACAATCATTTGCAGCTATACAGCCAGTCCGTACACCCCAGCAGGAACCCGATAGCTGGGCGTAGTGTCACTTGCAGAAGAGCTGCCGCATTACGACTTCATGACAGTAAGCCTTTACGCGCACCTGTCATTATATTCATATCGCCGCTCAATAAGGGAATGCAAATACGAAAACTAGCTTTAAATGTTCGTATTGATTGTCTCGGAGAGATTGGCTGTACAGTGATTGAATGCATTAAGTCTCCATGATCACCATTCACCTTTCGCACTGTTGAGAGAATCTGAGCAGAATTCAGGTGAATGCAATGCCTCAGATTGCGCAGGCACCAGTTAAAAAGCCGTTCAGCTCTCAGAGTTAAGCCTTGGATGTCACTGGGGGGGGGGGGGGAGGTTGAAAAAAAGTAGCTTACGTCTCATTTCCACATGATTAGTGTTTGATTCAAGATCTTGACTCAAGCACGGGATCTTGTGTAATAGTAAGACATTACATGAGCGCGTATCTTTTAATGATACATCTGATTTATCAAGGGAAGCTCCGGTATGCCACGAATCACATTTATGCTTCGACGTCTCAGGTAGGGCTCCTCTTAAAATGAAATCCCTGTCTCACTGGGACTGGGCCGAATAATAAAGGATAAAATAGAAAATAAAATAGGCCTACTCTATGAACACTCTACGTGATTTATTCTGTACTGGGCCGTGTACCATTGCCATTTTTACTTTTTGTTCACAAGTTGTATCTGCTTTAAGTTTGCTTTGCTGTTCCGGAATAAACTACCCTGTTTGATGAATTCTTTCTTAATAAAATTTGATTGACAAAAAATTTTATTTACTCCCCTCCAGTAGTTCACAGTTGAGAAATCACTGTACGTGTTGTTTATTGTTTGCTTTTCAGACCAAAAAATCAGCTGAGGCATAACCATTTGAGAGCTTTTTTTGAGAGCTGATGCTCAGTAGTTCATGAATCTCGGAGGACGAATTAGTTTTGCGCGAATTCACATTTCGGTCTATAAATAAACTCACCAATTCACAGCTATGAACGCTGCCCTGGAATAAATGTGGCTAATGTGAACGCTAACAAATTGAGCGTGAGGTGAACAATCGCATAAACAGTTCCACAGATTTCGTACACGGAACCGTTGGCGTGGAATGCACTTTTCGCTTTCGCTCATCGTCACTGGAGGCGGCCTGACCTCTGTGGCGGTCCGTTACTATCCCGCGGAGGAACCGGACCCGACCGGAGACCGCAATAACACGGCGTACAGCAAAGCGAAAGAGTCGTGAAGCGAATGCCCGGAGACCGACGGGATTTAGCGAATGCCATGCGGAAGTAAAAAAAAACAAACAGAGAGCTTCACGGAAACTGTGGACGTAGCCGAGGCCTCGTACAGCATTTCTGGAGCCGTGAGCAGGGATGGACTGGAGACTGTCTGTGTAACTCCTACACCACTGAGAGCTCACCCAGATTACATCATCTGGGAGACACTTCACTGGGTCCGTCTGGGCTTCCCAACAGAACCTCCCTCTCACATGCTGTAGTGTGTGTGTGTGTGTGTGTGTGTGTGCGTGAGTGTGTAGCTGCCCATCTTTCTGAGCGATGGGCCAGATGACAGTATTTTAATTTTTTTTATTTTATTTTTTTGATTTGTGCCAAGGTATCATGGAAATGAAAGGTCACAGACCAGTTCTAAGACTGTCTAGCAGAAGTGAAGGCACGTGGCATGGCCTCCCACCGCTGTTACGGCAGAGTCTTTGAGATGACACGCAGACACGTGCAGTCTGTCAGCTGTTCACCAGAAAAGACAAAGTAAAAAGGGGAAAACAGAAGGTACAGTGGGGTGCAAACGAGATGTGCAAATGAATGACAGGCTCTAATAACAGTAACACCGGTAAGAATAACCTTCTGCATGGTTCTGCTGCTCTCTCTCTCTTTCTCCCCCCCCCTCTCTCTCTCCTCATCTCCCCCTCTCTCTCTCTCTCTCACTCTGTCTCTCCCCATCTCTCTCTCTCTCTCTCTCTCTCTTTCTCTCCCCATCTCTCCATCCATCTGCATGGCTTTTCAGGTGATTCACTTCCTCACAGACTCAGGTTTGATTACTGCCATGGACATGGACATGAACAGAGCCGGATTGCGATACAAACAGTTTACTCGACACTGATTTTGATTTGCGCCTCCAGCTGGATGCTAGCTACAACTATTGTTGAAATTTATCTGTAATACTTCAAAGCACAACGACTATTAAATGATTACTTGCACAAACTAAGGCCAAAATTCATAGCTAATAACTCTTTTTCTGGAGCTCTATCTGCTCAAAGCCACTCCTAGAATTCTTCTTTTTCGGTTCAGTGTCTATATATCACTCGATGAGAGCAACATCTTCTGATGTTGCAGTACAATATCCCGTTTGTTTCAAACCTAGCATACATAACAGTTTGTCAAATGCTGGGGTTCAATAGCATGACTGTATTGTCTTGCAAGCTAAACTGTCATGAGCGAATGATTATGTCCTGGACTATACACATTGTCTTTTATTTTCCATTGGTTATAAAATTTGTGCCCTTCAGTTTAACTCCAAAATAAGTTGTCTATTGATGTAAAAGCAAGAAGGGTGCCTATGACTGCCTTAATTTATTTTATTTCCAGAAAAAGCGTTGGGAAAAAAATGAATAAGAGAAGGTCATTTGAATGGAACAATTTATGAAATGCAGTAATCAATGGCTAGAGAGAGAGGGGTAATTTCTCAGAAGTAGGTTCTGTGTGACTAGTTATCTCTCAAACTGTCAGTCCCAGACAGTTCTTCGGTATCATAATTATGATCATGCATTCTGTCAGACTCAATCTGTCCAATTCTTGCTACAGATTCTTAATGTCATATAGATACAATAAATAACATACATTTTTTATGATCCGTGTTGTTTTCATTTTATGATAGTATTTTGTGCTTGTGTGATAATCATTATTATAAGTTTCAATGGGCTCTTCAATGTCATGGCAGACTAAAGCCAGCTGTATTATTGCATCATTCACAGTACCATATGTAAACAACAACAGAAGATTAAAATGAAGCTAATCTCCAAAAACAAAATACAAAAAAAAATGGTAAGCGGATTTGAACACCTGAGTCAGTAAAGCAGTAATTACTTTTAAATAGCATCATGCTCTACAGTGGGTGGTAATGAACACGTACAGATGTGATTTAAAATGAGCAGTGCTATTTACCTTAGCGTCACTGCATGTTAGCCTGTCAGTAGTTCCACTGCTTCCGCACAAGCTCCTGCGTGCATTTTGTCTGTAAATCGAGTGCGTCCCCTGCAGAAACAGCTGCATTAGTGTCTCTTTCCACTGTGGTAAACTCACGTATACTTCTACAGTACTGAAGGAAGCAGGCTTTGCTCAAGACATGGATGGCTCATATGTTTCAGAGCTTGTCTAGGAATGTATGTGATGTCTATTGCAATGTCACACAGGTGTATTGCAATGTCAAGTCACGAGCAAAGAAGATGGGTGAAATATTTAGAAAATAGCCAAATATAAGTATTTAGTCTGACTTGACTGCAGACAGCACCTGCAGTCAAGTTGCAAGACTTGGTATTACTGTACGAAAATAAACAATGTGACAACTGGCTCGATAATTATTTAGTAGACGGAGCGTGCTCTTGCCACAGTGTTGGCAAGGTGTCCTGATTTGTGGGCTGCCGGATCATGGGCTATCGCCGACAGACTCAAGTACTGTAGCTGAGCATTGGCTGGGTTCCTTTCTGTTTTGCTTTTGTGATAATCTCTTCAACATTAGGCAAATCACTCCTTCACCAATATCCTCCAACGCAGTCCAATAATTGCCCGATAATTAGTCCCTTCAGCATTGTCATTCACGAATGATCAGCTGACACCAAAAACATTTAATCAATATCTCAAATCTGTACGTGTTGTACTTCTATTAAAATGTAGGAATAAATGAGGGTTCAAAAAAATTGGAGAAAACATTTCTGTCTGTTCAATCCAAGATGGGAATTGGGCTAGCCTCTTTTCTGCCATTCAGTTCAAGTATGGTAGAAATAAACTGTCATTTTGAACTCTAAAAATGTTTTTAGGCCAAAATATCTGGTTCAGTAGTTTAAATTTAGAAATGTGCTATAATGTCACATGCACGGAAAAAAATGTGTCAAAGCGGTTACACACAACTCAGTAGGGGATGGTCCAAATTTAGAAGACCATAACTTGCTCCACCTTGTAAATGACTTGAATGAATAAAATAATCAATTAAAACAAATTAAAATATTAAAATATGTTTCTTGTTTTCTACACAAAGATGAAGGGGAACCTTATTTTCTGAAGCTGTTTTGATTCCGTGTGGTTGATAAGAGATGCAAATGTGAAAATTAAAATTACCGCATCTCGTGTCAAGTGATATTTCTAATCACCCTGCTTCAGCTACACGTTACTCACCGTGCCCGTGTACTAATGAAATTAATTTAATTAATTAACATGCAGTTATGAAAGTGGTATATGTCGTGCGCTCGATTCTCCAGACTCAAATTATCCCCATTAAGGACCTCTTTTCAGGCACAATTTATTTAATATGGCACCCGGTGATGCGCAAATGTCTGCTCCAGCTGTTTCAACGTTCATACAATTGAGCAAAATGCTACATTTAAAACCTCCCAAAGCCATTTTACACCGGCCGGTCTGTACATGTCACATTAGATCAAAGGAAGAAGGAAGTGACATCATAATTATTTAGAACATGACATCCGCAGCTCTCTTGAAAAGCGGGAAGGTTTTCACCATCAGGGACACCCGGACATTTCGACGACACTCCGTCCACTCTGGCGCTAAATCTGAGCCACATTTTCCTCTCACATCATGCGTGACATCAGAATTGATCCGTTCAATATTAAAGGTGATGAACGTTGAATTTCAGTCAAAAGCGCGCTTTTCTTGGCTCAAAGAAGATATCACAGGCCTCTAACATGAAGGGGTTAATCCCCCCCCCCCCCCGGTCATCGCAAATGTGCGGTATGCACCTGAGTAATGTACAACAGCCTGTTCGCACCGAAATGCCCACCGCACATCGGAGGGGCATGGATTTATTTAGCCAATTAAGTCGGGGCCATCAGTGGACGGCCAGACAGAGGCATCCAGATTGGGAATTAGGCCAGGCCACGGGAGGACTCCCCAGCTTGCAATAAGTGCTCGGGGATCTTTAATGACCACAGCGAGCCCGGGCCTGGCTTTAATGGCTCACACAATAGATGTAAAAAATGCAAAGAGCAGGGAACATAATGGCTTATGTGCTCATGGGAGGCCGGGTGACGTCAGAAGGCCACCTTTTCATGTAAATTAAATCGCGTCTCTTGCATTTTCAACATGAAAAGCTGTGCAGCACAGATATACCAGGCATGTACTCTCTATACTGTGCACCTGGACATATACTTCACTGAACTGATCTGCTTACAATATTATTGGTATCAAAATGATACCAATAATAAAATGCTTCTGATCTGTCAGACAGGTGTTTGGGGGGGTGGTGGGGGGGTTCTTCATTATGGTGAGAATTAATTTGGTCAACTACAGAGGTCTTCCAGCGCTCTCTTTCTTCTAGACTCCAAAGGCAATTAAAAGCCTGGAATGAAGACTAGATACTGAAAGCTGTTCTATGCCTGCATTAAGGAAGCACTTGAACACACCATACTAATCAGAAAGACCTGTGAAGCCATTTGTCCCAAGCATTATGGCGCCATGAAAATGGGGGGGGGGGGGGGGTTCTATGTATATCTATGTAAAAAGCTGTGAATCTGCACGTTAACTATATTTCAATTGTTTGATTAAAAAATCTGAAATTGTGAAGTACAGAGCCAAATCAAGAAAAAAAAATACAGACGGCACTGTAAATGTCCAAAATATAAAAATAGATTGCTAACCAGACATCAAGAGATGCTTGTACGTTGTGCAATTGGTTCCAATGCACAGATGTTGATATTGACTTTAGGAGATAAAAGCAGTAGATATAGGCAGGAATGACCTATGAGGTGAATTAATGGTTGGGGACTCAAAGATTTATGATGATCGATGTAATTGGCAAGAAAAGAATAGATAAATGAAGATAAGCATCAAAATCAAATTAACCCTGTGTTGGGCTAGATCTATTCTGTGTGCTCACATTAAGTCAAATCACACACACACACACTACATTTCCAGAAGTACAGTATGTGGACACCTGAACATCTCACCCATATGTACTCGCTGAACATCTCATTCCAAAACCATGGGCATTAATATGAGTTGGCCCCCAGCTATAACAGCCTCCACTCTTCTGGGAAGGTTTTCCTGTTCTGTGAGCTTGTGTGGCCTATCGCTTCACGACTGAGCTGTTGTTGCTCCTATACGTTTCCACTCACAATAATAGTACTTCCAGTTGACTGGGGCATACATTTGACAAAAGGAGAAGTATGAGCAAAAGTATGTTAATGGTAGAGTGAAATCTGTTATTTTTTCAGTATGCTTAAGGCATTTAGATTTGGGATCAAAAGATGAATGTGAGACAAGTAGAGACAATCAGCTTTTATTTCATGGTATTTACATGCGTACATATTTAACCACTTTACAGAGACAGCTGTTTTTTTGTATCGAGTCCCCCATTTTCAGCTGGGCAAAACTATGTTAACGGATTAACTTAAAAGTAAATAGAATCAAAAGCCTGATATTTGGTTGCATAGTACTTAAATGCAATAACAGAATCAAGTCTACGCTCCACTGACATTACCAAACATTTGGTATGTTCACTGGAAATACTTTTCCAGGCCATCACTGCAGCCACTATCAGTTGATCTTTGTTTTGGGCGGCTTCTGTCTTCAGTCTCCACTTCAGCAAGATTGCTAGATTGGATTTAAATCGGGATGACTTTCCACTTTTTTTTTACTATTGATGAGTGCTTCGGTTGCAAAGGCAGGAGGTTTAGGGTCAATATCTTGCTGCAGAATGAAGCACCATCCAATGAGACTGGAGAAATTTATTTGTACACATCCAGAAAATATCTGTCTGGACACTTCCAAATTCATTCTACTGCTGCCATCCTCCGTTACATCATCAATAAAGATGAGTGAGCCTGTACCAGAAGCAGCCGTACATGCCCAAGCAATGACACTACCTGCTTTATATTTCACAGATGGAGCAGGGGGGGGGAGGGCGGCGTTTGGATCATTGCCTGTCCCTTCCTTTCTTCACATTTTTGGATTTCCATCGCTCTGGTAAAGGTTTATTACGGTTTCACCTGTGGATAAAACACCCGGAACTCTTCTGGCTTGCCTGCAGTTTTGGGGGGGAATTAATTTCTGGCCTTTTTAAGCTTTGCTGCTGATGAGAGGTCTCCATTTTTCAGCGTAGCCTCTATAATTCTGCTCTCAAAGTCTTTTTTGTACAGAGCCTTGTGACATTTTCACCCCTGCCCTCTGGAGTCTGGTTTCAATGTCACTGGCTGTTGATTTAGGGTTTTTCTTCAGAGCTCTTAAGGTACATCTGTCATCAGCTGCTTTGGCCTTCCTTGGGCAACCTGTACGGTGTTTATTTCTGAGTCCACCAGCGGTTTCTTTCTTTTTCAAGACTTTCCAAACCGCTGTACTTAATATATCCAGTTCCTTAATATATCCTCTGTTCTCTCAATTGGCTGATCAGTTGTTCTCCACCCATAATTAGTCCCCTGGTCTTCATGAAGGTGTATACCTCTGACCCATTTCCACAGATGAAAACAAATCCAAGACCAGACTGAGCAACAGATAACACCTGTCAGTCAGTCATTCACTTACTTTTGCACAGTGGACTCTGTAAAAATGGTAAAACAACTTCACATGAAAATACCATGAAATTAATTATGTGTATTTTTGTCTCATTCATATTTTGATCTCAAATTCACATGCCTTAAGTATATAGCAAAAATAACACATTTCACTCTACTGTTAGCATACTTTTGGAGGGCACCGCATATGTACATATACATATACATATACATACAGTGAGCTCCATAACGATTGGGACAGACATTGTTTTTTTGGCTCTGTACAATTTTAGATTTGTAATTTTAGATTTGATCAAATAATACATAGGGTTAAAGTGCACAGAGTGCATAACCCCCTCATCTGTGAAACATGGTGGTGGGGGTGTTATGGTTTAGGCATGTATGGCTGCTGCAGATACTGGCTCACTTGTTGTCATTGATGTTGTAATTGCTGATAACTGCGGCAGAATTAATTCTGAAGTGTATCTGCACCAGAGGTGGGTAACCCGGCTTCAAAGAGTAAAAAGACTGACCATGTATTTGCTCCACCAACATGCACTAAACCAGCTGATAACAATAATTAGTTCTCCTATCATGCTGAAGAGTTATGCTAATTAGAATCAGCTGGTTTAGTGCATGGTGGTGGAGAAAATACATGGTCAGTCTTTTTACTCTTTGAAGCTGGGTTACCCACCTCTGATCTGCACAGATTTAACCAAATGGCTCCAAACCCATTGGACAGTGCAAGACAATGATCCCAAACAAACTGCCAACACAACAAAGGAGCTAAAAACAGGAAAATCCTTGACTGGCCAAGCCATTCACCCAATCTGAAACCTATTCAGTTCCTACATGGTGAAATCGAAGTACATAAATGCCCTTAAATGAAAGCTAAGCATGTGCACCCTACATGTAAATTGTTTGACTACAAATCAAAAATTATGGAGAATTATGGAGTTCACATACATACATACATACATACATATATATATATATATATATACACACATACACACACACACACACACACACACATACATACATACTGGGTGTATTATTATTATGTGTTCTTTTTTTAATGACTGAAGAGTCCACCCATTGTAGTTATTTCTGTAAGACGTTGCACACTCTGTGCTGTATAGGTAATGAGTGTATTCCACCATCCCACAGCTTGGCAGATGGCAAGCATGACTGACTGTGTTCACACCAAAGAAATGAAAAGAAATATAGCTCTGTTCAGACAACACTTATCTCAGCCCAAAATAAAAAAAGAGAAAATGCCCCCCCCTCAGGAGGTGAAACAGAGGAAAGATTTTTTTTTTTTTTTTTTAGCTCAAAGGTAATTTCTATTTTATTTGAGCATGTCTAGGCCATAGCTTGCCTTGGCTCTTCCCCTATCTACAAAGTATAGTCTTGCTATCTGAATGATACAGCCTTAAAATGATGCCCTAAAGCTCTTAGCCGGCTAATGCTATGACCAATCTGACAGAATTTGATCTAAAAGAGGTAGGTAGCTGAATGCAGGTGAGCTGAGTATTCAGTCTCTGATGACCTTAAATGCAGAATTCAAATGTTACTTTTTCACAAACACAGTTTAGAGAGTTAATTTTGGCATGCGCTCAACTGGTAAAACCATTAGCATAAGGACATTTTTTTTTTTAAACTTTGATTTGAAAGTGAAAGTAATGTATGCCGGTGTGCATATATCTGTGTGTGTGTGTGTGTGTGTGTGTGTCTGTGTGTATCCATGTCTGAGAGTGCGTGCATGTATGTGTGAGTGTTTGTCACAGCATTTTTCTTCATTGGAATGCTCAATCATAACTGTAGTCATGTGCCATCCCAGCCGCATCCTCCATCGAATCTGAAGGCTGAACGCTAGCACACATTCTCTGACACGCATGCAGCCAGCTGCCATGTATTTTCACTCTGCAACCTACCAGGACCAGGCGCTTACTAACCTGCTGGAGAGACACAGGTGTCTAATCACCACTGAGCGGTGAGTCAGGGAAAATCCTGCCTCCTGCTCACTCGCCGGGCCGAGCTGCAGCCAATTACGCGCTTCCCTGAGGGATCCCTGTCCACAGCAGACACAAGCCAGGTCATAATTTGTATCTAGGGTACGTTACGCCAACAACTAGTTATTTCTTCTGAATACAACAAAATGGTAGACCCCACTTGTTACCGTTAGCATTAGCTGATGAGACAGGCACTATCGAGAAGCCTGGGTAATTGTTAGCACTCCCAATACATACCCCCCCCCCCCCCTCTAAATTACCCACGCCCTTATATGTTTATCGGCAGTAATGATAAACCGAACCCATCCTGCGCAAGAACCCGAATAATTCCCTGAGCTGACTGCTCCCCGACCGTGCAGCGCGTCAACTCACAGGGTCAAGTAATTCCGGAAAGTTAAGACCAGCAGGGAGAATGTATATCGTAAGACAAATGAGCTTTGACATTCAATTATTCTCAGCTTGCTCTCAACAGATGGAATCCTTACGAGCCCAGTTCTGTATCTCCTTAAGTCTCCTGTCTTATGCCTCGCTCTCCGAGCTGAGCTATGGACCGCCATCGAATAGGCCCATCCTTATTATAAACGTGCAACATCATTGTCCTATAATTCTGTTTTATTTGCATCTCGCAGTTCTAATTCTGTCATCTGTACAGTATGTGCATACACATGAAGTATACATGTATGTCATTATGTACAGAATAAATAATTCCGAACACATTTTTGAAAACATACATACAAACTTCTGAATTTATACAAGTGGTCATGTTTTGTTTTTTTTTAAACTTAATACATACATCAAATAATGAATATATAGGTCAAATAATGGTTTAGAAATGAATAATGGATGCGTTAAATGAAGTAATTTTCTATGTCCCCCACTTATAATCATTTAAACAAACAAAAAAAGTCCAAATTTGAATTATTCATTGTTGAATATTTTCTTACAGCTCTTATAGTTTTATCATCTTTCCCCACGCAAAACAGCACTGGGGACATTGAAGATCAGTTTGCAGGACAGTGATTTTTTTCCACAATACTTGGCATTGAGCATGCTAGCAGAGCCATCCAAGGTCGGAAGAGAATCATATCTGTCACCGATGTGACCTGAAGACACCTGGTGAGTAATTAGGTCTGCTTGTGCAGTGATAACCAGAGGCACTGGAGTCAAGTATTAGCCATCATCCCAAGGCAGGATGTAACCAACTGTGTCTTGACACAGTATACACCCCCCATAATTGCCAAAAACCCAAATTATGGCTTGCAATGTCTAGGGTACAGGGCTTAGCATGTGCTTAGGGACAGAAGTCATTCAGAAAACCATATATACTGTATGTATGTCATTTACAGAATATAGAAAATTCAAATATATTCAAATACTCTAAAAACAAAATATTTAACGTCACACACAATATCTGCACACAAACGCGCGCGCACACACACGGTGAATGACACTTTGAACCTGTTTAAACCAGTGATAAGATACATTATCACCGATTTAAACTCACCTTAAACCATAGTTTCATCAAAGAATTGTGAAAAAACGTTTAAAATGCCCAACATAACAGATTCAATATTGGTACAGGAACAAAAGATTATGACCACAAGACTGAAAATTGGCCACCCTCAGGAAAAAAGACAACATACTGTAAATATACAAGTAGCAAAATGCGAGTTGAAAAAACCTAAACCCAGCCAAATTGCCATAGTTTAATACAGGATTAATTTATACAGTACTAATACATACAAGTCCATTTAAAACCTGTGTGTTTGTACAATAGATATATTGTCATGCCTGGATATCTAGGTGTTTGGTAGACATTTCTATTTGCAACATACAGTACATACAGCATTTAGTTTTTCGCCATGGGTTTTACAGTGCCATCAAGAAACACAGACCTGCTGTGTAGTCAGCTTGGAAAAACATTTTGACAAACCGAAACAAAAGACTGGCTAAAAAAGAAATAGCCTTCAGTAGAGATTTCCTGGAGCTTCGACGCCCCATGCTATGAGAAAGGTGCGGAAATTTGACACTTGCTGAGGGCTTTGTAGTACGTACATTTATCAGTTCATTTGAAGTCTTATGGCTCTGCTTCTGAATGACTTTACAATGAGTGTCTGTGGGAAAATTAAATACACAAGTTAGTCTTAATGGACAATGCCCCACCTCCATACAAAGAAACCTGCCTTCACAATTTCCATCAAGTAAAACAACCCACAGCCCAGTCCACATAATGGTTTGTGCTTCCCAAACTGTTTTGCGTGAAGAAAATATTTATACATTTGGATTAATTTTTTTTTTTTAAATAGATAAAACTGCAAAGGGCCATACGATTTTATGATTAAGATTGGTATCCCCCATTGGTGTTTCTATGGGAAAAGGGATGGGGGGGGTTGACATTTTTGCTTTTATCCATTTCATTTAGTCAAGAGGCTGAGAACCACTGGCACAGAAGACTGGTGGTGAAGAGAGCCGCCATGCTCTGCCTGGGGAGGGCTCTGGTTCCAGGGGCCTCATCACCATTGAGTCTCAATAGAGCGTTACAGCGGTGACGTCTTTTTGTAGTCCAACCCGGATGTTTCTTCCGCCATCGGTTCCCTCGGAAGATTTCCAATGCTTTTTTTTCCCCCATAGGGATTTCCTTATTTTCGGCACAAAACAAAATCCCTATGGGGAAAAATCCCATGGCTCAAAAACGAGAACTTACTTCTGGGTTTTAGGACTACAAACTGTAACACTCCATTTCAGAAAGGAAATGGGATCAGGTTGTGTAACGCACTGATCCATCTCGATGGCTCCTTCAAGAGATTTGGAGCACAGTTTCACTGCTCGAACGGGAGGATAGAATTCATTTTGACTAGACTGTGCTTTGATCACTGTATCGTTTCATACTGATTGTGATTCCTGTTCCAAAGCCATACAACTTTTAATTTAAGAAACTGACACTTTATTCTCTGAGTGAATGTATCATATGATTAACCCATTTACATCCACAACACATTCACTGATCAGACCACAACAGACTATTTCAGAATACTGATTTGATTTTAGAGGAAGTCGAAAACAATTACCTACTGACTTCTGCTGAGGAGAAAGGACATAAGAGTTATATATAGTCCATTACAATCAGCTAATTAAAAATTGTATAGTTTTATCATTCAAAAATATACAAGAAAACCTCTTCAAATGTATTAGTTAATGAATAACTGCATATCAGATTTTATCTATGATTAATGTAATTTTGAGTGATTTAAATGGATTAATTCATAACAAATGAAACTGATCAAAACTTTATGATCTTCATATACTTTTAGATTAAACTCTTTGATCACTACTGACCTATTATATGGATGCAGAAAGATTATTGTGACTATATCGATATTGCTTCCGTTCTATAAAGGACCATTTGAAAATATGGACTCTTAAAATTGCGTGGTTAGATTACAAATGCTTTTATTCAGTTCTGAGAATATCCTTCTTCATCTAGACGGATGGCACAAGGCAATTGTGAGTGATACTCTCTTGTTTCATGATATTGGCTTTCGTAAGGTGCAAATTATGCAGTTTAAAATACCTAGTGTCATCCAGCCTTATATTTATGCCCAACCCAAACAAATGCCATATATTTCATTCACAATAAAATAGTAGCTCCTATATATTAAATACAGTAGCAAAAATACAGCTGTGAAATAAGACTGAAATAAACAAATGTAATATAGACTAAGCATTTGATTTCAGTGTCTCTGTCTAAAGACTATAAGCATTAACATGCATTCAAAATAACGGTTCAAAAAACACAAATACCACACTGAATGACCAAAGTAATCAACTCAAATGAATCGTTTGAGCCTTTCACCACAAGACGTAACCCTCAACAACCTGTAAAACGTTTCCAGTTTGAGTGTGATGCAGCTCTCCAGCGTCCAAGATTGTTTTGTTCACTATTTATTGTCTGTAAAATCGTCGTTGTGTCTATAAATGCCATGCCGGGAAAAAAGAAAAATATTTGTACACATATTGTATTCCATGCGCTTGTGATACGTGCATGCCAGTTTGTGCTAATTTTGCAACCACCTGAAAAATTCTGAGGTCTCTTATCAAAGCATGTGTACTTACACCCAAGAACAGTGCTGAATTCCATAACCCTAAATTTCATAGTGTGTGTGTGTGCTTGTGTGTCTATATAAGGGATACTGACTGAGGGGCTGGGCATTGCGCTGTTTCAATGCCCAATGCAGAGGTAGTACATTTCCGTCCACAAAGGGCATTCAAACCACATATTGCCTAAGCCCTAGGTCATTATCCCGCTTATACAATGGCTTAGCAAGAAAGCAAACTTGTAACCAATGCATGCTTTTCTACTGCAATGGAAACATTACTTAAATATTCCAGCAAATATCCCAAACCTTATACTACTCAGCAACAAATGTGTCTCTCTAGTCCCCCTCTCAATCGGCCTAGCTAGCAAGCTAGCTTTATTAGCTAGGTCATTTACGCTCACCATCGAACGGTTACCTAACATTAAAAATGCAGTTTTGTTTTAGGCCAGAATGGTCTGACAGCATGTTTATCACAAATAGATAGCTAACCAGCTATTGAATTATATTCCAAACACAGGCTAAACTATAAACATAGTCAAGCTAAAACTAGAGTAGCTATTCTCTAGCTAGTCAATCATGGACATCAAGCTGACTGTGCTTATGTTGGCAGTGGCTGGATGCATGTTTAATGTTTTATCAAGAAATACAATGATTCACTCAGAATGGTGATTAAACTTTTGCTGGCACTACTTCATAGCCAGGCCTATGGCATTATGGAAAAATAATGCACACCTGCCATGGAAAAATAATGCACACCTCCCGGTCAATCAGAATCGAGTATTCAGCCAAGCCGTTGTATAAATGTGTGTGTGTGCGTGTGTGTGTGTCTGTATATATGCTAATGTTCTTCAATGTGAGCATTTTGTCCATCTTATCAAATTACAAATAGTCAGTGGAGGTGTGCGCATGTCTCGAAGGGCAGAGACAGGGGTTTTTACGTAAAGCGGTCCGAATTCATTTTTCTTAGTTTGGGGGGTAGGTGTCCATCCATGCGGCCCCCCGTCCCCCCGCCCGCCAGCTTCTGCAGCTTGGGCGGTAAGTCCGCCACGGACTGGCTGATGGGCTCGCCGATCTTGCTGCCCTTGGCCCCCAGCTGCTTGTCCTCGGACACGCCCGGCACGGAGCTGATTCGCTGCAGCTTCATGGGCAGGTCGCCCAGGCTGTAGGTCATCTCCGAGGCGGTGGAGCTCATCCGGAGAAGCTTCCGGGGCAGCCCGTCCCGCCCCGTGATCTTCTGCAGCTTGGACGGGAGCTTGGTGGTGGTCTCCATGTCCTCCAGCGTCTCCAGGCCGTCCAGGGAGCTGTTCTTCTCGCCACTGTTGCACAGGGAGGGCGCCATCAGGGGCGAGGAGATGAGCAGGGCCTCCTCCTGCTCCTTCACGCTGTAGGGAGGGGTGGGCACCTCGAACGTGGCGTGGAACTGCGAGTAGTCCACCTTGAAGAAGCCCTCCTCCAGAGAAATGACGGGGAAGAAACGATGTCCCCAGAGAACCTCGTCCTCGGTGTAAGAAGTCCGCGCTTGGCAAGTCATGCCTGGGAAAAAAAAACAAGGGACACAGAGGAAATGTTGGGAAGATGCAAATCTGCAGGTTTCGAGTCTGAGAAAGGCCACAGATTTGCAGACTAGTTCCAGCTCGACTGCGCGTTCTTGCTGCAAAGAGAATATACTCTATTCAACATGAACTGACTCTACTGCATCTTTGTTCTGGAATGGATGATGTAGCTGATTTTGCATTACAGAGTGAGAAGGGAAGGAAGTGTAATTCAGCCCATGGTTGTAATCAGCAATTATCAGGGCCAAGCATGTCAGCAGTCATGTGATTCAGCTGCAATATGACATCACCAAACATAGAGTGGCAAGCACAGACAAAATACTTCTTTGATAGTTGGGTGCGCATAAAGGAGACTTTAACAGAGCAATTTGGAATTGAATATGAAAATGTGTAACACACACAATATGTACCACAAGGGATCACTTAATGTCTACTATCACGATGCTCAAAAAACATTAGTGAAAGTAATCCTTGTTAATCTGATAGTATCAGGTCAGACCAGTCCCTTATTGGTTGTGTTGATATTCCCATAACATTCAATAAAAGTGACATTTTTCCAATTTCAGCAAGGTTAGCATAGTTGCACTATCTTGGGCAGTTTTCCATGTCTTAAAACTGGAGGTAGGCCTAATATTTGCATACATTTAAAATGAAATGGTATAATATTGCATCCTGAATGGATTACAATCATTCCCAAAACTTAGAAACTATGGCTTTTTAGCAAACATCTTCCCAATTTAGCAGATGGAAATTCATCGCAAAGATTTTGCATATTTGCCCTTCTCTACACAAGAGGTGATTTTTTTTAATGCAATACAATTTATTATCATACCAATTCATCAAGCCACTTCAGAATCTAAGGATGCTGCGATCCAATTAAACCTCTGGCAGAATGCCACATGACTACATTAAAGATTCTTTACAGATTCTTTTCACAATGAAAAAAAACCCAACAAAATCACATAAAAGTTTATGAATGACTACATAAAAGAGGTGCTCATTTTAATATCAGTTGTGTTTAGAGTGATGATAAGCAAATAATTGTAAATGAAAACAAAGTTTTAAATACCCAGCTGTGTTCGGCCTACTGCGTAATGACTGCAATTTAGCACAAGATCTGTGGTGGGAGAAAATGGCGGTAGAAGATCCGCTTTCAATGTGCGAGTACAAAGGTCTGCATCTGTCTTTAGGAGTTACAACATTAACAAGGAAAAAAACAGTCATGTGTGCCGTGCTGCTCCAGGCCTTCACCCTACAGAAATGACAGACCTAGGGCCGTTCATTAGCTGAGAAGTTCTCTTTGTGCCTTTCTTGCGCAAGCATTACAATTTTCTTTATTTACACTATTAAATGCACCCATGTTAAATAAAACTGAATTTAATACTAAGAGGATGACTTAGTTTACTGGTATTTCCACACTGCTGGTGGCACACATTAAATTACCTACCTGTGTGGAAGATAATCCCTTATTATTACCCACTGATGGGTAATTCATTGAGATTTAAATGAAAATACGGAGGTGAAGGTCTAATCCCATCTCCAATTCAAACACACAGCCGAAAGGTGCAGAAGCAGAGCACTCACACTGCCACACAATCCCCCACCTGAGTTTGCACTTAGTAGCAACTCTGCTTCTCTCACACGACCACCACGTTTCTCTCACACATCCTTAGCTCTTTCACTCATGCACATACAAACAGACACTGCAGAGTTAAGAGAATAAGGAACGTGTACAGTATGATATTACAGCTGCCGGTCCTATTCACATTCAGAAAGAGCGGACAGCTTCACTGTAACATTTAGAATCCAGCTATCTTTGCTCACTGAGAGAGGAAGTGAATCTTACAGACAGGATGAATCAGCTTCAGGTGGCTTAAAACAAATGTTGAAATTTGTCAGTGGAGCCTTCCAAGTGCAGCCAACCTTTTGCCGTTTAGAGATTCAGTCCACATCTTGACCTTGGCAAGGAACTAAGATTAAGATGCTTAAATCATGCTATTAAATGGTACACATTCACAATAGGGCAAGTTTTTTTTTTTTTACATTAAAAAGCACTATATTTATGTTTGGCATTTATGAATTTAGCAGATGCTCATCCATAACGAGTGCATCCAAAAAGGTTGGTCAAAGAGCAGAGATGACGCAATATTATCATGGTTACAACAAATAGTGGCAGCCATTACATCAACCATTCACATAACTGATGTGTTAAAATGCAAGCATAACAACCGGCTTGATAAAGATTCAGCACCACGACTGAGATAATGTTGGACAAGTAATCTGTATTGTAAGAACTGAAATAAATTTAACTCCGAGTGAATGATGGATGTACATCGTCAGGTTGCTAGATTGCGTTGAAGAGAATGCAACTGCACAAAGGGAAAAGCAATTTTCCTCAATACACATAATCATGACAGTGGTGGAGGTTCCCAGTAAGGATCCTAGCCAAATAAGAAATCCCTTGTATGGACATCATTTAAATTGCGCTGTAATCATATAGGATATATTTCCGTTACTTTTAGAAGGAAATGTGTATATTTGCGGCTACCTGCAAATTGGGCACGTTCTGCCTCTGCTAGAATGCCAGCCTTAATGGCTGAGCGCTAAGCACCCCAACCCTTCTGCTTCTCCATTTTTAAGAAATTACGACTACGGCTCGCAGTAAGACGGTTTTGTGGGCTCATCTGGGAAAAACGGTCTCTGAAAATGATTCTGCAGTGTTCCAGTATGAAATCTGCCTGAAACCTTTATGCTTTTCAATAATTCCCAAAGTCCTCATATGTATGTAATATATGCAGAACAACACAATACTGGCAGGAACTACTGAAGACATATGAACATCAGCATTTGAAACCTAGCAACACGTTTCGTTGTAAGAATAAAGAATGCATTTCCTAGCAGATTTGATTCTTAACTGCTGTGAGGTACAGTATCAGTGTTCATTTGTTACAAGAAAGCTTTTGCATATGCTTGTGCTGGGGGAGTATTTTTTTAAGTCGCAATCGCATCTTCTTTTCAGACTCTGATATGCAAGAATGTGAACATTCTGCAGTTTTGGTGTATTCTAGCAAGTATTTGCCCCCCCCCCCCCCCCCCCCCCCCCCCCCCCCCCCCCCCCCCCCCCCCCCCAACCCCCAAGGCTGACAAACTCACTTTACTTTTATTTCCACTATATTTCCTATAAGATGTTTGGAACAAGTTTTTTGGTGTTCCTGCTTAAATATCTGTCTTCTCATCAGAGCAGTTCATACATACAGTATTAAATGCGGAATAAGCTGTTCTGGTATAGAGGCATTAAAAAGCAAAACCAAACAAGGAAATGATTATTCAGCTGGCAGCTTACATCCAAGCTCCCTGCACTCCTCTTATTTAAGCCCATCTGCTTTAGTGAATTCACCCCTATATAATTTCCCCGCAATTACAGGGTAATTTCCACGTAGGCAGCTCTAATAAGTACAGCCGAATTGCATAAACAATTAATTGTATCTCTCGAGTTCGTTCCATAATATAAGCACATATTCCCTTTTAATTGGAAAACTGACTTCATGCGATTATTAAAAATCATATTCAAACGACTGAGCCCATAATATGAGCAAATTTAGCAGTCAAATTAGCAAAGCATATCACAATTTACAAGAAGACTCGGGCGCATTTAATTCTAGAATAGAACTGCAAATGTGGCAAAGTGTAGGTGTTTTCTCTGCATTATATAATCCAAAAAATCATACCTGACTGGAGCTGTGTTTCTATGGAAACTAGTCCTACCAGCATGAACATAAGCGTATCATACCAAGGCTGTTTAGATCTCACTTTTGAATGCGGCTCAAGGCAAACATTAGCGCACACAGCTCAAGTTGCTACCACAATTTCCAGCCGATATAAAATTGCAACTGTCTGCCTAAATGACCAGGATGGCCCTACCATTCTAACAATAGACACGCGTTCCCAGACAGTCACATGCTAACGTGCTAATGCTGGCCTAGTAGCGCAGCTGTTGTTGTTTATAACTGCTCCTCCAATATAAGTATTTTGGTGGCATGAAAACAGGAGCATCGTTATCATTCAGTTTGTCATATCTGTCATTATTGTCAATATACTCATCTGACCTCCTGACATAAACTTTGCGTTTTATAACAAGAATTTTATTTGCCGTGTCTCAGCTGTCTTGCCCTGCCTTGTAATGTGCCCAGGACCTGCATTTACAGATCATGAGATTATGGTATTCAGCATTCTCTTTGCATCTTGAATCCACCTTTAATCAACCTCTAGGTAATGTTTATCCAGACTGAACTCGTTATTATACTGTATCAGTCACAAATAGCATGATAATGCTATTCCAATTGTTGTCCAATGCACGGTTTTTTGAGTACATCAGCTATTTGTACATACTGTAGCTGTGAATGTAGTGACCACTAATCAAGAAAGGATTTAAATAGCCAGAACAACGTACTGTCCCTGCAAAACAAAACAGAAAACAGAGGATGGTAAAATATGGTTATGATAAAAGAAACAACATACTGGTGAATATATAGTCATCCACAAGGTAAAATAACATGGCTTCTGCCCTAATAATGCGAAAATGAAAACAGAACATGAAGCAGAGATTAATTTTTCAATGATGAAATAAAGCTTGATGTGACAAACCACACACATAAGTGAAGCAAAACCCATTACTTTGTCCAGAGAAAGCAGTCAACATATTTGTTTAATCTGAATATGAGCACAAACACTCATTAGCTATGCAACCAAGAAATACACAAAGATAACCACACACGCACAAGAAATCCAGGCGCAACACAGCAATAATGCTCTCATCCTTCATGATTATGGAGATCCGTGATCTTCATACAGTACCCAGTCCCCAGTTGGGTAAACAAACATGGGCAGTGTGTGCTGCTGAGTCAACAGATTAATAAACAAATGAAACCCAATCCCTAATAAAATACTGCACACTGTTTACAGGCTATACGTTTATTAAATAAATTAAAATCACTTCTGAACTTGTGCATGCATAGGAGAAGCATTATAGAAGTCATAACAAAAAGTTTATGATGCCTTCTGAAAATGGAGCTTCATCACTGGATTAGACTCTTATTTTTTTCATACATCTCTCTAATGGTGCACATCACTTCAAAACAGGCAACTTCATTGTTTTATTTAACACATACATTCTGTAGCAGATAAAATTACATAAAAATATATACCATACTGTATATTTCATAGATAAGAAATCAGCAGATCAGTTATTCACAGTTATGCAATTTGTTCAGCTACTGTTTTACTGTTTTTTTATTGTTTTAAAAAAACAGTTGTAAATGTCTAAATTCATATTTTTATTTGTCATTTTTTATTATATTGGAATTATATAGTGTTCATAATGATATTGTAAATAGCCACTGATCTATTTATTGATTGATTATTTAATGGGGTGCGCTGGGTATGTGTTAAAAGTATGAAGGAGAAACAGATTGAGGTTCACTGTTTCTGTAGGCCTGCGCCCAGAAACCGACACAGCCGGGGTGTGTGCGGGGAAAAACGAGCCGCACGCGCTCCCTCCTGGGTGGATGAAGCTAAGCCAGCTTCCGCAGCTGGAAGTGACAGCAGAGGAGAGCGGGAGGCGCCATGAAGGTGACGTGTAAACAAAGAGACGCAATCCGGGGGCCTGAGACGCAGGGAGAACGCACCTACTCGCTCGCGCTGAAGAGGAAAACAGAGACAGGAGGACGGCGGCGAGGCCCAGAAGGAGATTTCCAGCGCTTTCTCTGCGTTGGCGCTGCGAGCTCACTGGCATTTGAGGAGCGGTAAGCCTGGATTTAGCCTTGCCAAGATGGAGCCACAATGGCAGCGAGGATCATCTGCTCGCTCCGCGTTTCAGCCGAGCGCATGTTCATCGCCACCGAATCTGCACCGGCGCGCGCCGTCCGTCCACACGCTCGGATACGCACTCAAACATGCGTACGTGCTATGCACTGCGTTGAGTATGACACCAACCAAATAGAGACTACTTCTGAGAAAATATCTTCTAAAATGTAACATGGGAAAGGAACAGACTTCCCAACACAAGAACCCGTAGTGAGAAACTGGATCTGCAGTGTACAACATGTGTACATGCCCACATGCTCACACTCCTGCATGTACACACACACCCACACAGACACGCACACGCCTGTACGCACACGCACACACCCGTATGCAAACGCCCACGTGCACACACACACATACCCACAGACACGCACACACTTGTACACACACACACACACACACACACGTTTGCGGGCGCACACACTCAACTGTACGCACACATCGGTTGGATAAGCTGCCAGCGTGCTGACAAGGGCACTTGGGGGGGGTTTTATCAAACAAAAAAACAAACAAAAAAAAAACATTTGATCTAGTCAATGACCGCAGAGACCCCATACCATGACTCTGGAGGCTGCTGGGTCCTGCAGAGTGAGCTTTGATCCCGCAACCGTCCAATCCAGCCACGGATCAACGGCGTTACCCAAATGTTGGAGCGGTCCTGCCCAATCATGTCCCGCTAGGGCCGAGAGTATGCTGGTCTCATTCCAACCGATCGCTACACCTGCTGATCTCATTAATTAACACACCTTCGACCGCAGAGGAGGGAACTAATTAGTGAGATCAGCAGGTGAAGTCATTGGCTGGAATGAAAACCTGTGAACTCTCGGCCCTCCGGGGCACGTGATTGGGCACCGCTGTGTTAAAGGGACAGTGTCATAGTTCACTTTCTGTAGATTTTTAGCATTTCAGTTTCAGTGTATGTTTTCAATTAGCCTGGACAGGTGATGTGGGATACTTTAGATATTTATAATAAGTTTCTAATCATGTTGGCTCTACAATGACTGGTATAGGGGCTTTCATGGATTCATGGATTTGTGGTATAAAGAAAAAAAATACACTTCGCACAAACTGCTTGTACTGTGATGTGATTCCTTCAGGTTATACATGAGCATTATTTTTCAAAAATTATGTTTAATCTTATTTTCGGTTGGAACTATTTCCAATGTTAAATGCAACCTGAGACTGCTCTGCTCAATGAAAGAAGTGCCGCAAAATATAAAAAGGATATTTTTGTTAGTAATTGTGAATAAATGCGATAAAATGAATGTGTTTCTATGCACAGCCTCTGGGAACATAACATTGCTGTAAATGCTGTTTTGGAGTTACCTGAAGTGCTTTTTTTATTTTTTACTTTAAACCACAAACCCCCAAATCCCCCTATACCAGCCAGCCAGTCA
Organism: Anguilla anguilla; assembly: GCF_013347855.1. Taxonomy (NCBI): domain Eukaryota; kingdom Metazoa; phylum Chordata; class Actinopteri; order Anguilliformes; family Anguillidae; genus Anguilla; species Anguilla anguilla. The sequence goes on along the minus strand of NC_049215.1, from coordinate 7,836,775 downwards.
TCTGTAAAAATGTCCTTCATTGCACACAAAATCTCTCTGGGCAATTCAAAAAATACACAAAAACAGAAATAATATATTTTTTTTAAACTCCAGAAAGTGAACTATCCCTTTGAAGTGTCATATCGACACAAACTTTTCACTAGCTGGAACATCATTTCTGGTTGCCTTTTAGCACATTATTTCCTCATTGGGAAACATGCAGCGCCGGGTGAAAAATACAAAGGAACACAAAAATATTTCTGAATACAAAAAACAGCAGAAAAATTTGGTAGGATTACAAAATGAATAATAATATGATAAATTACATTACTGAGAGTAGTACAAAGCACTCACCTATCCCTGATGAAATTAAATACATGTTTACAGCAGGTAGGTCAGCTGAAACTACAGAGATATGCAAACCCTCAGGTAAGGGAAACTCTTCAGAGGAAACTTTTCACTGGAAAACATCCGAGTTTCAGGGATTCTCATCCTGGCCCTGCGGAGTCTGAATGAATTTAGAAATTCATGACTCGCTTAATTTAGCCACTTCGCTAATTTCGGGAATGAAAAGCTGAGGGATGCTAGACAATAAAATAAAAGGCTAGGCTAGTGTAAATGTATAACACACTTTTCACTTTTTAACAATGAGGTAAAACTGCCCATGTGCAGGAAAAGAACACAAAAAAGAAATATTCAAAAGAGAATCAGATGCAGTGATTGGCAGCAGGGTCACACAATGCACAAAGTTAGCTTGTGGTTAATGATTGATTTTATGTATTTATTTTTCCACAGCTGGGTTTCATATGTATGGTACATGTAGTGTTCCAGCAACAACAACAAAAACAAAAAAATCTTTGTTTTTTCTCCCCCTAAAAAAGTGGAAAAAACCACATAGGAACTCCAGCCTCAGCAGACTGAAGTGAACACTAGCAGGAGTGAAGAGGATTTGCAACCCAGAGCAGAACAATCTGAGAGAAGGAAGGGCATGGGGGGGGGGGGGTGCGGGTGCGGGTAAACATACAAAGCTTCGATGTGTTGAATGCAATATTCCAGAATGTGTGTATTAGACGGGAAATGACTCACTTTGCAATAAACTAAACTGTTATGAGCACAGTTTTACCTCAGCGACAGATAATGCGTTTCTATGGTGACCATCGTCAAGTGCTAATGTTTAAAGCACAGAAGAATACGGAGCTGGCCTCAGTGACCTCCTCCTTAGGAATTATCCTCGGCAGACAAATAGAGCTCTGTGCTCTATAAATGTTTCCTTAGCCTTGCCTGAATTTGCAAAGGTCATGTCCGGGGGCTTCCGCTGAGACAGTTGGTGGAGGAGCGGGGCGAAGGAAATGCGGTTCGGAGAACGCGAGCGGCAAACGTACAGTATCGCTTGGGAGAAGATTATGCGAAAATGTGTAGCTGCGGGAGTTGGCCTGAGCGCACAGGGAGGTAACGTAACAGGCTCTAGGTTGAGCGGAGGTCGTGCCAGTGTCAATTTTGTGTCTCTAAATTGGACAAGGTCTGGAATAAAAGCACAATATCCCCGCTGCATTTCGCCGCACGACTATCGCAAATGCGGTATTCGAGAAACAAAGCAAAAAATCGAACCGGTGTCCGTGAAACCAAGTAACTATCAATCAACGGTGGTGCGCAGGAAATTCAAAAGACCGCATACAAACAAAAGCAAACATTTCCATTCAGCAGCTCATGTATAAACCGCGCCAGTACAATGTCACAAAAATAGAAGCAGGGATGACAAAGAATGATCTTGTAAGAAATGACTCTGAAAAACAACATATAGTCGAGGGCCAATGTGCTTTCTCCCAAAGAAATGTGAATTTCATTTGTTATTGAGTTTTTGTTTTTTTCACAACTTGCAAGTGAAGCTACCCATAACCCCAGCCATAACCCCCCTAAAAGAAAAATTCCTACAGATAGTCAGATACAACCGGACAGGGAGACAAGCCAATCAGACAGGCAGATCAATTAGACAAAACCAACCAATAAGGATAGAGACAGACCAGGGACGACATACTGATATACACTTGCACAAACATTTAAATTCCGTGTGCGTGTGTCTCTGTGTGTGCGTGCGTGCGTGTGTGTGTGTGTCTGTGCATGTGTCCATGCATGTACATGGCTGTAGATATGTTGTATGTGGTGATTCAGTTCAATGGTAAATTGAGTCGGTTGAGTACAGGGATCCAGATTTTGTTGAAACTATGCATTTGGTTTTTTCCAAGAGCCTATTCGTTTTCCAAGCGTAATGTGGTCTATTAATAGATTTGCCCATTGTGCAGCGTTCAGTTTACGTCTTGATTTCCAATTCAGAAGAATTGTTTCTTGGCGACAGTTAAGGCGACTACAGTGAGTGTGTCGGTACGGTCTGGGGTATTGGGTACGAAAGTATTTCCAAGTAAACAGAAGGTGGGATGCAGAGTGGAAAGCTGCCGTCTGGAAACAAAGAGGTGAAACGCGTGACATCCTTCCAAAACCGCAGCGTTAGCGGGCAAAGCCACATCGCGTGGTAGTGCGTGTCTGCTAGTCTGAGAGCGAAATAAGTGCATATGTCAGTGAAGTCAGTGAAACCCATTTTGAACATTCTGTGGTGGGTGATGTGTACTCTGTGAGTCATTTTGTATTTAATTAGTGTATGTTGTGGGATGAGGTCATGGCGAATGTGTTAGAACAGATTCTAGTCCTGAAATTGGTATCGACAGAGATCTGAAGATGTTTTTCTCGTAGTTTAGCGGCAATGGAGACGGTGGAGTCTGGTTGTTTTTTTTAGAGTTACAGATTTATTTTCTAATAACGGGGATGAGGGAAGGCTGTTAATGAATCCAAAATCAGCATAGTTAATGACGACCTTATTAGTCCTTGCTGATACAATGTTTCTGGACCATGGCTTGTGAAAAGTGAGAAGGGATTTATTACTAAAGATGTGTTGTAGTGGAGGGAGGCCTTTGTTTTTTTCCAAATCATAGAGGTGAGAGGTTATTTATTGACCAGGAAGTGAGGATTGGACCAGATTAGGGTGTATCTGCAGGGTGATGGGTCGAATTTTCAGAGTTTATTTATTTTACTGTCAAAGTTGTATAGAGTTTTTGAAGCAAATTTTTTGCAGTGTCTGTGAGGGAGAAAAAGACCTGATACTTGTAGGTCTATGCAGTTCCATTGTTATAATTCTAACTATGAGTTGTGTTGGTGTTTTTTTTTTTTTTTTTTTTTGCTCACCCAATTGGTGATATATTAAAGTTGGTTTGCAAAATAATAATGAAAATTATGGGGCATGTAAACCAATGAGGAGTTGGTACAACTGGGATCACAGATTTTTAGAAGAATGGCCATTTTTATGGTAGCTACGCGTCCTATAAGTCTGAGTGGGAAGTTCCACCAGCAGTGCAAATTGTCAATGGTTTTCAGTGAGAGGCTGAAATTCAGGTGAAATAACACCGATGGCTGAGAGGAGATTTCAAAGCAATAAGATACTATATGTGATATTGCCAGCGTTGAGAGCTAAACTTGTTTGTTTTCAGACTGCAGCTCTTAGAACCAATGGGTAGTATTGTTGATTTAAACCAGTTTATCGAGTCATCAGACATGTATTTAAAAAATGGTAATGAACTTGAAGGTTTCTTGCAGTGAAGTAATAGGATTTTCTAAGAGCAATACATCACCCGTATAGAGGTTGATCCTGTGAGTATATTTAGAGGTTTGAGTTCCAGTTATTTATTGGCTGTGTTGAATAGCAGTAGCTAAGGGTTCAGTAAACAGTGCTAAGAGTGAAGGGTGAGTGGACATCATTTTCTGGGACATTTAGACAGTGTCAATCAATATTGCCACAAACCCAAACACTGGAAGCACAGTGCAAACCTTCATCACTTGGGGATTATTGGACAGTAACACAAAACCTGGCAGTCAGTTCTCACCGATCACTACAGAAGGCTCTGGGTGCTTCTATATAACACGCATGACTTGACAGATTCGTTAAAAAAATGTAAAATTCATTTCTCTCTGTGATGTTAATCTCTGATGCTTCTTGACATCCAAATAAACATGGCAAATCTGGGGACTTTATAAGCACAAGGATGTAGATATGACACATCAACAGAATGACATGTTCATTTTCATAACACGGAGCTCAACCAATGAAAATTTTTTAATGTTAGCTGTTAAATTTACGGTACATTACATTCACATTTTAAACTGTTATAGTCAAAATGAAGGTCAAAAGTTTATTTAATCAGGGCATGAGTATTGTTCTTTGTCATTCTGCAACACACGTCATATTCTGTCTATGTACTTTTACACAAAATGTATCTAATGATCCCTCTGGTGAGTCTTCACGAATGCAGCCAGGGTCCAAGCACCCTGGCATAGAACCTCCAATTTAACTGACTACAGCAAATTCATAAGTGCGTATGAATCTAAATGAAATTCAACAAAACATAACGATACACTTTTGGACCTATTGGTCCAAATAAAAGCTATTAAAAAGTACTCTGGAAGGAAATGGGAGAGCAAAATCTCTTGGAAATACATATCTGTGGATGACACAAAAATGAGGCAAATAAATCAATTAGGTCAAAGTGCGCACTCGGCTAACTCTGGGCTCCGCTACATGCCTGGGTCAACCACGTAAGCCATCTTAAAATCAAAGGGCACTCTCGGTTCAGAGCCTAACTCTCCATTCACGAGTCACGCCCTCATCACACCTTAAACGAATCATCGCCTGATTTCTGGCCCGTTTTACATCAAGTACTTAAGTTTTATTAGGGCATAATGTGTCAACGAAGAAGCACAAATTAAATTATTCCACACTCTAGGCAGTGATTGGAGAGGTCTTTACTGCTGTCAAGATGGTAGAAGGATGACTTATTAACTCAGACAGAAACCCCCATCCCAGTCCCTCCAACTGAAAAGCACAACAGAAGATAATCACAATAATAATTCATCCATGCGTCCTTGTGCTTTACTGACATAATATTTTATTTTAGTATTGTTAATATCAGTCCCGGGGAAGAACTATTCAACTGTTCCTTACTTGTATTTAACTTGAAATGACATCTGACCCAAAGCAAGAATATTTTTCTTCGCAAGGCAGTGAACAGTGAAGTAATTGAGATACAGGACTACAACAGCAATACCCTAAACACATTGAAACTTCAGCGTTTATTATCCTTTGTGGGTGAAATTGCATGTAATCAACTCAAGTTCCCGACAATGAAGATCAGTCTAAAATTCTTAGAGGCAGCAGTTGTCTCAGTATTACAAAGTTGTAAAAGTAAGTTTGGGGGGGGGGGGGGCAGTGTGCTCCTAAGCAGTGTGGCTTTTTGTATCCCCCTCATTATATTTTAATGCACAACCCCTTCTAAGCACCTGGCTGTGGTCATGTGACTACACCTGGTCCTGTGATCATGTGACTCCACTCCTCCCCCTGTCCCAATCATTAAAGGCCCCATATTATAAAGGACCAAAGGTACTAACGTTTCCCAATAATATAATTTTGGCAATTTTATATTATTCTTCAAGGTATACCAAACATGTTAAGGCTTTATAAGAGAAAAAATGTTGCAATTCATTTTTAAATTAATCCTGCCCATACTCCCAATCCCAGAAAAGCAAATAAACAAACATTGCATCTGTAAATCTACCGGTATATCGTATATGTTTGAATCAGAGTAAAATCTCAACCAGGAGCCAGTTCAAGAATCAAAGGCCCAGCAGGAAGTGTCCAAATAGTAATTGTGATTAGATATAAAACAATTACTATTTGGACACTTCCTGCTGGGCCTTTGATTCCGGAGTCCGGACTTTTTCCGGACCTTGGAAGGATGTGCAGTGACTTTCTTGCTAGCGGACAGCCAGAGGTGGCACAGTTAAAATGGCCTGTTTGAAATCTCGTCATATTCAAATTCTCGCTTGCTTGTTCGTTCGTAATTATGCCTTGCTGCCGTAGATGCTAAATCATGAAAGGCGTAGGCATTACCTCATTCTTAGAAGAGGCTGACCAAGAGCAGATTTATGCAAATGACATAGTTAAAAAGGCTATTTTCACAGGGGCCCAGTTGTGACGTAGGAACTGGAGCCAATTCTGAATGGACCATTTAGCCTGGTGTACAGAAAAATGTGAGGTAGAACTGAGTTCATATTTTACCAGCACATGAGCACCATGCCACACAGCACAATCAATGCCTAAATGAGGTTAACTCCAATTTCTGAGACATGGAGCCTTAAAATCATTGCTCCTCTACCCTATATTCCAGACAAGGGTCAGCTTCAACTCCGTCACCCTGTGATGCAAGTCCACGGCATCAAGCCACTGCAGCCGTTAGGCAAGGCAGTTATTCATATTATCCACAAAGTAAGTCATTGTTTACATATTCACCCGTCAGAAGAATACATTTCAATATTACTTTTTTTAACATAATAAAGCATCTTGGATAACATGTTTCATGCGTTTCATGTTTCAGTGAAAATATTTTCAAAACTTGTATTTATTTCATTTTCACTGGATGTCCCCTGTAGTGTAGCTTTCAGCACAGTGGAATATATGGTTCTTAAGATTAAGACCAGAGACTCATGTCCCCTACAGGGGACTAAAATTAATTGTCTGGTCTTGGGAGGATGTCTTATTGGATTTCTCTGTTTTCCATATGGGATACAGAATTACCATGCAATATATGCCACATTAAGTTAAAATCCACTCCAAACACAGAACTGCTCTCATCCTAATGTAAATAAAACCGTTATTTGTGTAAAATATAATTCAAACAGCCCCCCGGGCAGCTCGTTCCTCTACCAAGGCATAAAAGGATTAATGGTGAACCAGCCTAGATTACGTTAGAAGGTATCTAAACAACAGATTTTGAAAAAAAAAACATGGAGGATGAGAGAAACGGAACCAAACCTCCAAGCGCAATTGTGGCTCTACCGGTGAGATTAAAATTTTTCGTTGTTACTATTATCGCTCCGTTCGCCCAAAACGCGTTCGTACCAGGCCGTCCGACGCAAACCCCCCTCCAACGACGATTTATTACCCTCCCCCAAGGACCTGACAAATCTCTAAAGATCCAATTACTGTGTTTACCCTTGGAAATGACAAACAGTTTATCTGCGGGCTGTAATGCATCCTTGATGTCATAGTTGGTTCCTCATGTTGTAAATTACGCAGAGCTGTTCTGAGCTATAACTACTGTACAGGAGTCATGAATTCTGCCGCTCCCAGCATATTTCCTAGTAACAACAGAGATAATTTGTTCCTCCTATTCTAATCATTTATTCTAAATTTAAAATAAGCCCTGACTCACCCCAGCTTGGACACATTGCTTACATTTTTAATATTATCCATTTATAAACTTGAATGAATGACAAGGCAACCCAGCTCATGCACCTCAGTCATGGGCCCAACAGCTGCGCCTCACCTGTGAACCAAAGTGCCTGTATTTGGCCTTCACAGTAAATCAATCTGTATTTGGCCTTCACAGTAAATCAATCTGTATTTTGCCTTCACTGTAACTCAATCTGTATTTGGCCTTCCCTATAAATAAATCTGTCGCACAATGATTACTGTATCATTTTGTGGGTGCCATGTTTGCCCCTGACCATACAAAAAAAATTAGTTGGACCCAACTCCACTGCAGCAAAGTCCACAAGAGATGTCACCAACACCATTCCACCATTCCACACCAACACCATCCACCATTCCTGGCAAACTTCAGTGAAGAGTACAGAACACACGTCCACCACCTGGATCGCAGATATTAAAAGAGCACTCCCCTCCTATACCGCTAAACCGCTGCTTCGCAGGTCGACGCGACCCCGCGTTTCTGACACAGCGTGACCCCGCCAGTGCCAACGGGACCACAAAGACGCAGCGGGACCAGGTGTCAATCTCGGGGATGTGTCGTGACTTGTGGTGTTCCCAAATCGAAGCCTAGCATTCACTGGCTGTATTGGGTTTTGATGTCTTGCCAGTTTCAGCATCGCTTGAGTGTAAGCACCCTAGAGGGAATGTGAGAGGGCAGAGACTTGCATTTGCCATAACACAGAACCCAAGGCTTTTATTCGTTTGATAAGGAGGGAAAATATCCGTTGCTTTGTTTCTACTTTTTTTTTTTGCTTTGATTTATTGACTTTTTTTATTGAATTAAATCATCTTTATCAACTGCGTGCCCCAACACAAGTCAAATAAGCCAGCGCTATGCAATGTTAATGTAAATGAAAACTGAAACTAAAACTAAAATTAGCCGTAAAAATATATTGGTAAGCTTAAATAGAAATAAGAAACATACCTATCGGAGAAATTAAAAATAGAAAATGTGCCTCAGAATTTCTAATAAAAGGCAACATAATTTTCTTATCATTTTTGCAGAAAAGATAAAAGCGAGCTGCCTGTTGGGCTTCTAAGCAGTATCAGCCAATAGATGGCAATAAGCTAAATTATGCATTACCATCACACTAACTGTACAGACTTTCCGAGGTTCAACAAAACTGATGAAACTTTGCTGGCTATCGAGGCAGAAGCCCACGTGCCCAGTGTCAGGCGAAAGCAACCAATGGCATCCTGGGATTACTTCTGTGTTACAAAGTATAATCAAGAATGTATTATCAACAGTGTACTGTACCTACGAACACCTGTTTTTAAAAGTCACCAGACGTTTTTGTCAGGTTCATGGTAACATCATTTAATTGTTAGAAGAAGCATTTAATCTTGTCTTTTGTGCATGGCAATATTTACCTCACCTATTTTAAATTGAGGTTGTTTTTCATTTGAATACAGGAAACATACCATTGACTTAAAAACTGAGCAAATAATTTAGCATCATATTGCATTTTTGGCATTTAGCAGATGCTTTTATCCAGAGCAAAATTACAGAATAAGTGCTGTAAAAGTTCTTTACAAGTGTTTATGTTCCCACTTTCTTTCAGCTAAGGCAAAGGTGCTTGATTCTTATTGCAGTATAACTGAAACAAACTGACTCATCTCTTGAAGCTAAAACAAAAACTAAATCTAAGAACCACATAAGTATGGATCTCCAAAATCTAAATTGTATAAAAACTGACAAAGATGACTTCAATCTGAACTGAAACAAAACTGAATTGTAAATATTTTAAAAACTAATGACAAAACTACAATAGCCTTGGTTCTATGCAGTCAGGCGTATAATGGTCAGCCATAAATTATAAATTAATGAAAAATCAAAATGATAACACCTACGCAATACACACCATCGGCCTCACTTAAAATATATAAACTCCCTTCAGTATGACACATAGATTTGTTCACCATGAGTTAATTAATATTTTTAATGATTCTTTGTTTATTTTCCATGTTTATTATTAGTCTAATGGAATCCAGTCATAGTTGATCCTGCCAGCGGCACTCAACCTGAGGTTGGTTAACAAAAAAAATAATGAAAATTCTGCTGAGCCAGAGATTCCGTTAAGTGACAGAAAACACCTCTTCCTCATTCATCTTCGACCTGATCCAGGAACTAACGGAGCCGGTGCCAGGCCCATGATTCCTTTCTCCCGCGCGCGACTGGACGTCGAACCCTGACGCCCAGCAAGTCACCAAGCCACGCGCCGCGCCGTTCCCACAATGCATCACACCGCGTTGGGTCCCTGTGCGCAAGTACGGTCGCTTTAAATAAAGCGAATCCGCGGTACGCAAAGTACCCACTAGAATATGAACATGTGCCGAAACAAAAGAGAAGGCTAGACGCCGCACAAAAACACTGACAGATCTATAAATACTCAAACGCGTCGAGCTAGAAGGGAGCTTTTGTGCGGCGCGCTGCATGTTGATTAGCCCCGCGCCTTTAGCGTAGGATAGATACTCCGCGGGGAGAGGTGTGACTGTCTGCTAAAATAGAATCCCCCGCCCGCCCGCGCGCCCGCCCGCGCGCGCGTGCAGGTCCGGGCCGCATTAGCCTTAATTGGAGGCTCCTGCTTTCACCTGCGCAGACGCCCAACTTCCCCCGGCTGAACCGCCGTTAACGCTTCGAACCCAAGAAGAAAAAAAAAAAAGCACGGGGGGCCGGTGCATTTCCGGCGAGCGCGGGGAGGAGGCGCCGCGCGTGTAATCGCTCCCGATTAATTACGGCGCGTCTCTCCGGGGACCCCGCGGCTTTTCAATAAGCCCCACCAATCACGGGCCGCGCCGCTCTCCCGCTCACCCGAGTTTCGCGGGCCGGGCCAGACGCGCGCGCCCAATTCTGCCGGCGCGCTGATTCATTTGCCTCAGCCCGTTGTTGTCTTTCCACATAAAACGTAGCATTAATTTCCAAACGCAGAACATTACCAGCCACTGTCCACATGAATTATCTTCTTTACTCGTACATTTTGTTTCATCCGGTAAATGATTACCATAAAATGATACACGGTGCTACGAAAATAAAATAAAACTCTCCTGACACGTTATTGGCTGCATTATTGTAACTGATACACACTTGCAGTGTTTCCATAAGCATTGCATGTGATTTCAAACCACAGAAGTCAATTCCAATGATGCTCAAGAGAGAAAGAAACGTGTTCAACACAATACATCTGCATGAATAGTGAACATTTGCTCTCTAAGCACAACTGATTGGTCAAACATTTTTACCGATCTTTTACTCATTGAAACAAATACAAAGACTGGTGATGTCACCAAATGATTCATGCAAAAAGTAGGACAATGAGACCTCTGCATTGGTCTTCATATCGATTCTTCCGTTTAAGGTAATAATAAGACACGACTGAAACAGATGTCTGTGGGACTCAAGCTCACATGCACGAAAACAATCAAAGGACATACCTTGAAAAGCCAGGCTAAACGCACTAAACAACGGCCTCTTATTTTTAACAGCAGATTATCCCAGCAACCGCGCTTTCAGCTGGGGCTTTTCATCCTGCACTTCAGTAGGCCCAATACCTCACATTTCTAATCAGACTCATTCAGACAAGAGAGCCGTGTGGATACGAATGCTGCAGTCTCAATTAACTGAAAATTTGAAATTCATATTTGTCTCCTAATTTCCAACACGCCGCTTATTATTCCCTCGACGGAAAGTTGAAGTATTGTGTGGTTTTGGTGCAATATTTAGTGCAACAGTAAACACTGCAAAGACTCAAGCTTAATAGCGTATCAAAGAAAACTCGTATAGACAATCCCTGGAGATATAAGGACCGCTTAAAAACACTATCCGTTGAATAATGCCCCTAAAGGAGACAGGCTTGTTTACTGTGAGCAGAGAGTTCGTGTGTGAACAGATACGCTGTGCTATATAGGCATTTTCATTTGATGACTCCAAAACCAGGAGGTTAATCTGCTTCTTTTGACTTATATACATATATTTATTTATTACAATAAATATATGTTTTCACATGTACGTGTATACACACAAATAAATATTCACAACTTGTAAAATCAATTCCATTGCACAAGAAGCATCCCTACACCGCCCACACACTGTGCCATAATGAGGTACCCACAAACACAACAATGGCAAGATTCTATTTTTCATCAAATACCAGTGAATCATGACAAAATGGCTTACAGCTAAAATGGAGGGGGTAAAGAATGTGTGAGCAGCATCCAGCAAGGGTCTGTCAGTACATTACCACAGGAATCACGAGAGAACCTGGAACAATCCTTTGTACAGTCCCTCCGTTTCACGTGCAATTTAGTGACTGATTCAGGCCATTTCATACGTGTTGTTTTTCATGGTTTTTTTTGGGGCAACTTTGTAGCATTTGCTCTCCTCATAGACCAGAATGGCTGACCATCCTTCCACGGTCAAATATGAGCAGAAATGAGCAGCAACTTTTGTTTTTCGGTACAGTCGGACGAAGAGAACATTTCACGCTCGGTCTAAGGCTTTGTGCTCCGTGCACACGGAGCGCCACAGCAGAAACCACGGTGCTAAATATAGCAACGCAGCAGCCGCACAACACTTCTCAAGATTAATATTTAACCAGCGCATACATCACCACATGACACAGGTACCCCTTCTTAATGTATTTGAAATGGGAAGTAATATGTCTGCTCCAACTCTAAATTAAGATTTATTGAAAAGAACACAAATATAATATATGCTTTATAATTGCTTACTTTTCCTTTTTGCCCCGAGGAAAATACGTGAGTCAACCTTTAATATAATTTTGAATACAATCAGTGAAAGGCCTAAGAAGGAATAAGGATCTACAAGGACAACAAATCACCTTAGAAATGCTTCCTGCTATGCATGCTATGTAACTACAGTAATTACTTTACTTGCATAAGCAATACCCATGTTGATTTCTGCTACTCAATGGCCACTGATAGTACACAGACATATGCACAGATAAGAACAACAGAATAAACATGTCCGGCAGAGATTAGAAATGCATTCAATATAACAGCTATTGCATTCAAGAGACATGTGTATTTAAAAAAGAAATTGCATGCATACCTCACAGTATATATCGTGCTGTATTTCCTATTTAATTGCTGAAAACAGGGCATTACAATGCAAAGCTGACTTTCAACTTTCTGAAAATCTAAAATATTTGAAAACACACATAGTTACAAAAACATCATTTTCTGTGGCCTAGTATGACTATTAGCCACATCAGAATGTAACAGAACACACCTTTTCCCTTTGCTGAAGGTACAAAGGAGTTTGAGCACATTTGCAAACTAATAAGCAGAGGTTTCCAAAGGAAACTGAAGGAGACACAGACTCATCTGACCCCGGCGAGGCTTGAAAGTGTCACCGATAAGACACCGAAGGAAAACCTCACAGAAACTGTGACCAAATCGTGAAATTCCAGCGACTGTCGCTCAATACTAGACCCGAATGCTGAGTAAGCGAAATGTCCGTTCCATTTCACAGTAACGTTAGGCGGTTGAGTGTGAGGTCTCCCATGTGCCAGAATCACCGCTGAAGCCCGTAAGATCGTTTCAGTGCTAACGTGTGGATGGAGCACGTTGAGCCACACTCCTCAGAAGCACACTGATGGCTCGGTTACAGCACCACTCCACGTTCAGTGCATCGACTTTCAACGGACCAGCGAACGCACTGGCATCAGAGGACATGTTGTAAGAACCGTTCATTTAGGGTTTCTCTCGAACTTCTAAAAAAGCACATAAAAAAGCACATAATCCATTAACAAAAATAAATAAATACAATAAGACTCAAATTGTTGTGTTTGGAGGATGTGAAATTGTCAGGGACAACACTGCATTCATCATCACTGGGCACTGCGCAAAGGAATATTATTAGAGACAATAATCGCAGAACTGCGCTGATGATAAAAATTCTTATTTCGGTCCATCACACATGACTTGAGTCGTCCGTAAAAGGGAAAAGCTCCGATGAAACTCTCCTGATTTAACAGTGCCAAAGCCAGGATTTGTGTAAGAAATTATATGGTAGCTGAGCATAATTGGCGTGCCACTCTGGCAGGGGGAATTGTGAATCAATTGCAGTCCAAGTAATTTAACATCTGTAAAGTTGGCCCAAAAACGATTGCTAATTTTCCATCAGCGATTCAATGATCTCGCCCGGGAGAGACGGCTCCGGCCTCGGCTTCAGGCTTAACAGGCCCGTTAACAGTAAAATCATCGTTTACTTTTCACTTTGGTTCTGGAGATGGGCTGTGAAATCCATACCTGCCTGTGGTGTCTGATTGGTGTGAGAATTTCATAATGCTATGACTGTCACAACAAAAAAAAAAAAACACAAAATCCATGCTAACTACTGGCCATATAATGTGACATACACTGAAAAGAAACAAAGCATTTTCTGTTTTACAGCACAGTACATATGTATATATTTTATGCTTTTTAGAGCATAAAATATATACATATGTGCTGTGTAGTAGGTGAACTAATCTTGCAAGTAGTTTATTAACTGGATTTAATGCAATAAATGTACATTGTGCTAACTGCAAATACCGACTCAAACTGTAAGTGCTGAGATCTTGAATTTCCAAGGACAAAAAAATGGTTACTATGGAAACAGTTTCAATAGCCTAAACTGAAAGCGTCTGGAGACTAAAACTGTACATAAATTTTTTATTCATATATTGTTTTAATGCTAGGGGATGCTGAAAGTTTCTTTTTTAGCAAGTTATTTTTATGGGGGTGGGATAGGGTTTGTACAAGCCCAACTTGCATCTTGTAAAATAAAAAAATCATGAGTACGTTTGCCAAAGTGATCAGAAAACTACAGTATGATTCAGGATTCTACACATCAACACTTTCAGGTAACTGCTGAAAGGCTATGGTAGTGCGTATGTGGCAACAACACAATGGCATCTCCAGAACACTGGGGAAGAGACCTACATCAATTACACTGCACAATAATATATCCTTTAATACAGACGACCGTGATTATGTTTTATTTTCTTTTTTTACTGCAGATTAGTAAAAATCAAAGACACAATGTTACTAAGCACTTGTAGCCATTTTTCATTTTAAGCATTGTAAGATATCCATTTTAAAAAGACCATTATATAGGTCAGCAATGGGCAGACTGACAGAGATAAAAGTAATGGTTTTCCACATGAAAAGCCAAGCATTTCCTAAAAAGAAATGAGACCAGTATTAAAATCAATACTGTCTTTTTTAATGCAGAGTGAGTAACTTGGCTTGCTAGCGCTTGAAATGGACAATGAGCCTTTTTCTGTTTCTTCAAAGGCTATTTTGTTTCATCAGCATCGTGACTTGAAAGGGAAAAGAAAAAAAATGGTTTGATAAGTTTCTTTATCAAACTCAATGTTTCCTGCCCCAATCTTAGTAAATATGTAAGAAAGAATGCACGTGATGTCACACAAGTACTCCTGTCAAAATAAAATGTTGAAGGTCTTCCCAATAAGTCGTACTTACACGATGGTTACAACCTACTTACCTATGCAATCACGTAATTGCAAAGTCACAGATAAATGTAAAGTTAAGTGAGTCAAAATAATAAGAATTGTGCAGGAAATGCTGATTACAGAAGATCTCTGCCATAAAGGCCTTTATATTCACCATCTACTGTATATGACATATTTCTGCATTATTCCGGACAAATACTTATTCCAAAACATCTCAGACTGATATGATTGCTATGTACCAATGAAAGCCTAGTCTGCAATGCAGATGTGATAGTTAAAAAAGCAACATACATGAGTTTGTGTTAAACCTATGTGCATAAAACAGTCCGAAACTATAATGTGGATGATCTGATATAAAAAACAATTATGGACAAATGAGCAAAAATAAGTCATGTGCACAGGCTGGTGTTAAGCATGCTCTGTGAAAAGTCATTATGTAGATAGGAGGTGTGATAAAAAAATGATTGTGGTCTGGCTGGTAAGCTACTATGTGTATAACCAGACTTGAGAAAAAGAAGAAGTATATAACCATAAAAGGTTTATTTATAGGGATGATCAGATGAAAAGCCAGTTCTGTAGATGAGTGACTTAAAAACACGTACAGTAATATGAAAGAGCGCGTGACAAACGATCAGGTAAAACGGGTAAGCGGACGACTGGGCGAAAGGGGGCACCTACAGACGAGTGGGAGAGAGAGCCGAGATTCGGACAGAGCGATG
Source organism: Anguilla anguilla (assembly GCF_013347855.1). Classification (NCBI taxonomy): domain Eukaryota; kingdom Metazoa; phylum Chordata; class Actinopteri; order Anguilliformes; family Anguillidae; genus Anguilla; species Anguilla anguilla. The sequence goes on along the minus strand of NC_049215.1, from coordinate 7,821,230 downwards.
AGAAGGTTGCTACGTGGGTAAGTAAGTGTGAGATAAAAAGAAAAGTGGTTATACGGCGAGCCAGTGAACAGCTGTCAGATGGGCAAACGGTTGAAGGACCCTTTTGTGTGGCTGCGCACACGAGCACCCTGACGAGGACGGCCCGGTGAAGCGGTGTGCGGTCGCCAGGAAGGGTGGTTCCTGAGCGCGGTTCACGCTCCTCATAACTTACATAACGACTGCCTCAGCTTCTCGACGCGACCGCAATCGCACAAACCCTCTCGTCGCCAAAAAAAAAAAAAACCATTTCCAAAATATTTTATTGTTATATCAGCCCTGTGGGCTGAAGATAATCTCACTCCTTTTCTGGATCACTGAAGAATTCTGTGACACCACAGCAGCAAGACGAGCTCCCTGAGGCGGGCTTAACCTTCTTAAATTAATTATTTAATTTAGCAAATGAAACAGGCCTGACACAACTACAGCCCCGTAAAACACAAATTGACATTTTATCCCGCGTTAAACAGATGTAACTCGCATAAAACGCACTGTAAGCACTTAAGGAAAACAGCAGAAGAATATGCTGTGAATCACAGACACAACCGCGTGTATAAAAACCCTTTTATTGAGAAACGAAGGTAACTTGCCAACAGAAAAAAAGCACTATGGATGCTGTATTTTTAGGCTGGTTGTTTTTAGAATTGCAGGTTAAGCTACGCATGTCATGTGGTTGTTTACTGGAAAAAGCATTATCTCAATAGCCTTCTTTTAAGCGGGCGTATCAACTCTGATGAAAAGCCATACTCCATAATTTAGCAAAAACCATTTCATATCACTCTGCCATCCTGGGCTTTAAATAGGAGAGTAAATTGAGTATTTCAGTTACTTTCCCAAAAGAAAGATTGCCTCATTACAGCAGGGTTGCAGCTTTATAAAAAAAACAAAATCAAACAGAGGCAACAAAAATAGGTTCCCGCTGATTTAATACTGCTCCTAATTGTTTTTACTGTATACGTATTTCCATGCATTAAACTTGTGATACTATCGTCTGGTACTTTGTATCTCTCCAAAACAGAAGGGTAAGGCCTCTGCTTATTGTCCCCAACCAGCAGTGATTCGATCAAGCAAGTGGCAACACAGTCCTAGGCTTATGCTCTTCCACCCTCCATTTTAAATCCAATATACTGTACAGCGTGATGGCATGGACAGCATGCATTTTAAATTATTCAGCACTATTACATAACAAGCTGCAAAGTACATGAAGAAAAACATTCCACAGAAAAACTGTCCCTCGCTGTCAAATGATTATCTCGGTCTAGGACTGCATTGTACGGTCTGTTTTCTTTGGCTTAATGAAAGCTGGGTATCAGGGAAGCTCATACCCTACAAATCAAATGCATGCAGGTCAGGAGCAATTCCGGCTAACCCCATTCAGTGAACTACAACGTCTCACCCGCCATTAGCACTGACAACCCTGTTGAGACACTGACCCCATAATCTATAACAGCAAGATTCATTTCTGGTATGACCATCTTTTAAGAGACGAAGACCAGAATGACAGTAATAAAACAAGCAATATGACAGTACTAATGCAAGCAATAGAAACACAGGGCTATGATTCAAACATTATTTAAATTGGAGCCATTTTTGTTGTAAGGACAGTGTTGTGAAAGGGCTACTCAAAGATATTTAATTTCAGCTATCTGTATTTTTGAAACCATTCACTGAATTTCTAATCTAATGTACCCCTTCACTCAGCTTTGTAGTATATAGGATGACCTGTCTAACATTTGTGGCCTAGATACAGTAGGTGCCTGTGAAGCTTGTCATATCTTTACACGTAGATTAGGAAGGCTGGGAACAAGTCCAAAATAAATCTTAATCATCTCTCACCATGTCACACAGTTCTACATTTATAAGATGCTGAAATAGCCCATGTTACTGCCAGTGAGTGACCTTTGTTAATCTGTAGAGCACAATATAAATATTTCTCCCGTTGTCGACTGGTTATGAAATAAAATGGCAGAACTGTGTTGGGCAGACTTACCTGTGGTTTCAACAATTCCCTCCAGGATAACGACAATTTCGAACTGCTCGGTCTGCATGGACCGCTGAGACAGTTCGTAAAACGGGCTCTTGGTGTCGATCACGTGGCAAATCGTGAGCGGTGAAACGAGGAAGAGCTGGTCCGCCCCGGTGCTGAAGCCCACGTCCAACTCTAGCTGATCCAATGGCAGGAACTCGCCTTCAGGCGTCTGCCGCGACTAAACAAGCGTGTAGAAAGAAAGGAAATATCAGAGTAATCACCGTTATCCACTGAGCCAGACTGACAGCTATTCACATCTTGTCAGAAATCAAAGCCATCAATCATTTGAAGATGGACAGAGTCTGAGTTTTAAAAAGATTTTCATCAAATATATCTTTTTACGAGGTTAAAATTAATTGGATAACATGGGTTTTTATTTTGGATTCTAGGCTCCAAACAAATTGTTGAATTATACTTCAAGAAACCACTGATTTATACAGAAAAACTTGCATTTGCTAAAGAAGTCTCAATGTCTGACATCAATGAGACGCGTCTTCCCCATAAATTATACATGTATAATTACAGTAAAGTAGTATATTGAAAGTAAAGTGATAAAAATAGTGCATGCCTCGCTTTCAATAGAATACTTCGCTGATTATATAAACTAGCCTGCTGGAAGAAAAATTATATAAATACATCCACCACACAAATACATATGTAGGCCTATAAATACCCGTGTATTTCATTTTGTGGCAAGTACCACAACAGATTTGAAATTGTAAACACATTAAACAACAAAATGGCCTGTTTGGCGCTAAGATAATAACGTTTGCACAACAAATATTGTGATAAACTGAACTGTTTATATATATATATATATTAATGAATGCTAAATAAATAAATAAACTGTCCACAAACATGCTGGCAACTGTACTTTCACAAAAATAGATTTAAAAATGTAATAATTACCACTATTGTTCTGACTAATGGATTACCCCCAGTTCGCAGTCACTCTTAAATTACTTATTTGGGTAGCTTTGATGGGCCAATTAATAACTTAGACTGTGCGTAAATGCTTTTCTGGAATAAAAAGTGTTAAATGCATGGAGGAATGGCACTTACTTTCAGTAATTTGCAGCGAATCTGTGCCGAGACCATATGGCTATTGCGTAGGTTGCCAACTCTAAACATAAGAGTCAGTTTCCCATCTCGCATTGAAATAACCGCATGTTCACTAAACATCAAAGTCTCTGCCCTTTTCTTTGGCTGAGACATTTTTATGAACATGCAGCCAATCAAAAAGGCATCTACGATTGATCCCAGGATAGACTGAAAGAGGAACAGAATTATCCCTTCCGGACATTTGTCCGTTATGTACCTATAGCCGTAGCCTATGGTAGCCTCTGTCTCAATAAAAAATAAAAACGCCGATGGAAAGTTGTACACATTGGCAACGCACGGCGTGTACTTGTCATCGTGGGCTCGGTTGAGATCTCCTCTAATGTATGCAATGACCCACCACATCGACGCCATAAAAAGCCATGCCACCGTGTAAGTTAGGATGAAAATGAATAAATTCCAGCGCCATTTCAGATCTACTAGCGTGGTGAATAAATCTGAAAGGTATCTACTGGTTTCACCGCCCAGGTTTCCGTGCTGGACGTTACATCGCCCGTTCTTGTCCACGAAGCGCTGCCTCTTTTTCTTCTTCTCTGGCGCCGGCTGGTTGAATCCAGAGCCACTGGACGAAGTGGTCACTACCTGGTAATCGTCCCCAAATTTCTTTCGAAGTGCAGACATAATACGAAGAAAATAGTCAGAGAAATGATCTCTAGGATTCGAAACTGCAGTCTGCCCCCCCTCAGTACCTTGGTTTTACTTGACGCAGTAGACTACTTGTATTGTATGCGCTTTAACTGTATCCAAAACAAGGCAAGGAGAAGTAGTTTAACTGCCAACCGCTTGAGAAGAAACGGTCACGGTGAAACGCACAGCCTTTCCTCAGAATCCAAATACAAATTCCAAACCGAGGAAAGGAAAAAAATAAAAATGCAAATACAAATATTGTGACATGGGTTAGAATAAAAATCTATCATCTGTCCAGTGGGTAATTACGTAAAAGAAAATAACAGTAGACACTGGACTCGCAGTTACGCTGCACCAGCTGCAGTTTAAGGTTTGAACCGTACGGTAAATTCTTTGGCGAGCCGCTGATTAGTCATCCGCTCTTCTTAGACGATAGATGCAGGTTGGTTATGGTTTCAATGGGAAATCCACACCTTGAGTCTTAAGTTGCGCGGGTTCATAAGGCAATTAACTTCTTTTTCATCAGAAACACAAGAAACGATTACAACGTTAACGGCAGAGCATAGTTTTGACGAGAAGGTTCCATACTTCTGTGATGGGGTTTATGCGTTGGTGTTGGACACGCGTCGGTTCCCAACCCTCCGCTTTTTCTTCTCCTGGTGCGCATAGAAGACGGGCATTAAGTTCATTAAGGATTTCAGTCGACCTTGGATTTCCCGTCCAATATGACTAAATTCCCCAGATCCGTTCCTCACCGTTGCTCACAGACGACGCGCGTTTGCTGTCTTTCTCCTCTCGTGTGGCAATCAGCGCTAGGCATGGGAATCAGGTGCGGGAGATGTAGAGAAGCTGGCTGCTTGGTTTTTACTCTGTTTTTCACTCCACGGCTTCTGCGCACTGCGCGCTTCTCCTGCGGAAATGCACGGCTGCGCTTAGCCCAGCGGTGCCAGTGGAGAGGCATGCACTTTTGGGGCGTGGAGAAGAAGGAAGGGAGGGGAGAGGGGTATATGTCCCTACGCTGATGTATGGCTAAATTCTATTTCCAAAAAACTTTGCATTGTTCGTTCGTCATCTCTTTGTGTCGAAGTTGATATGTATTAAATATATGGATGTAATTTACGCTGTATATTTGCTGTGCACTCCCGAGCGATTTAGATAGCTTACAAGTTTACATTTTTTCAATGTCCACAGCGGGGTAACTAATGAAGCGTTTTGAGCTAAATACCTTATCTAAAGCTAAACTGGTAGTGCAGTACCTGCAGTATTGGGTTAAAAGCTCCCTTTCTTTACCATGCCAAATTGGCACCCACAGGAGCTGAGTTTCATATTTATATTTCAGAAATATATATTGACATATAACCCCTAAGTGGTAGTTCCCAGATGAATGCAAATATACAGTAAAATGATTTTGTAGTTATGTTTACCAATACCAATACCTTTAGCTAAACTTGCACTGAATAATGTTTTTAACAGAATGTCAGGAAGAAGAAAATGTTATGAAACTGGAACTGGAGACATTGGAGATACCGCATTTCCCTCAGAGTCCACTGGGGCAGTGACATGAGATTGCAGGGTCGGGATGCTCGGGGGTCAGGGGTTGATCTGGGGGCTTTGAACCGCCCATCCCCAGCCAATTTAGTTTAAGAACATACACACAACATCTTACAACAGACAGTGTACCAGCAAAACGACTAATTATGCTAATTATTATGCTAATTATTGTGGGATCTAAATTGTCTACATTTTTTAAAGATTTTTTTGTATATATATATATATATATATATATATATATATGTACTGTAAGTATATTTTTAGACATGAAAAATTGTATTAAATGTATTTTTGAATAATTCATATTTTTGTATTGAACTGTTTCTAAGCCTTAAAGCCTGATTAATGGTGTATTTATTTATTTATTTAATAAGGAAGCTTGGTAATAACCTAATATCTATGGTAATAACCTAATTATTAGCCTCTTTACTGATAAACTATCTACATATAGTTATATATAAATAAATAAATTATATATTTGTTCTGTGATGCACTTTATACAGTCAACTATAAGTGAATCATGCACAGCTTTCACTACAGTACACACACATACACACAGTGCCCTCCAAAGTTATTCACGCCCTTGATAAAGATCATAAATATTGGACAAAATCAATAAAACAAGTACTGAGCTGTATTTCTCCTCATAATTGCGGAACATATTCAGTTCTAATGACAATTCAGTGGACTCCACCACAATAACACTTTCCTCACATTATTAATGTCTTAGTGCTGCCGGTTGGCTCATTCGGTTAAGGCACCATGCTGTGGTGCATGGATGAGCCCCATGGCTTTGGATCGAATCTGGGCCGTGTCAGGGTCCACTGTGACGGGGAGCTCCGTAGGGTGACATGCATTTGGTGACTGCCCCACCCAGGATATGGGAAAGGTTCAGTCGGTTAAGGGTCTACATCTCATTGGTATCTACAGAAGCAACTCCCGCTGTGTTTCCGAAATGTCTTACTGAAAAATCTGTTTGTGGCCAAGTCTGAGCTTCCTGGCAGAGGGAACCAGGTTTTTGGCCAAAATGTCTTGGTACTTGTCTTGGAGTTCATGATTCTGTTGACCTTAACAACAGCCCTAGGACCTGTAGGTCCAAACCAACCCTGTGATATCAAACGTTCACCACTATATTTCATTGCAGGGATAACAATCTTTTCACCATAAGTGTCCTTTCCTAGATTTTGATCTCATTTGGCCAGAACACACATTTCCAGTCAAAGCTCCAATTGCATACTGGCATTTATTATTGTCAGATTTTATTAAAAGTAATCATCAGGAGTGTGAATAACTGTGGCCTTTTTAAGTAAAAAAATATTTGAAAAATATTTTCCTCTGAGAAATTGCATGTATATGTGTGTATTTATGTGTGTGTTTATTTTTTGTGTATATTTTTGTTCCTTTTCAAAAAATAAATAAAACACAGAATCTCCTACATCTTCTGCATCACGTCCTCAGCATTATCACAGCAGGCTAACTCTAATGGCATGAGTCTTCGCAGACTCAAATCCTGTCTGGTACAATGAAAAGGTCTCAGTTTAATCCGCTTGCTTGCTAAAAAAATCCACTTTATTTGTTGCCAGAAGAGGTCTAATGTGATATCAAAAGGAAGACAAATATTAGCGGCCTAGCCAGCCATTGCACCTGTGGACTGAATGTAATTTGCCCCCTACTCTGACTGCAAGATTGACTCCGGCCTCCCTCCGAACCATCGCTGTCGGATTGTTACCGGCTGATTGTTATGTCACGCCTGAAAGATAAAAACTCATAAATGCACAGTCAAAATATTACTGATGGGTATGATTAATGGAAACTATGTGGCTAAATGCACCATACCGTGCCTGTGACAAATTTTAGGCACCCCCTCATTCAAAACTGCAGTAATGAATGTCATTTTTTAAAGGCCTTTATAGCTTACAAGTACTTACCCTTATAGTAATTGACTGAATCTGACCGTTGGGGGCATGGTGCCATTGTTTTTTTTGTGCTCAGTTAAAAGACACGTGTCTTCATCAGTAGGGTTCACAGCCAAGAAAAGCACATTTCCACAGTGTGGCCAGGGGCATCGTAGTGGGGGGAAAAGTGGGACTGACTACCCCAGGGCCCAAATGGGGGCAGGGCCCTCGAAAAGTCTGGAATGATGCGTGAGAGACATGGATCAAGAGAGGAAGGGGGCCCACAGAGACTGCTTATGTATAGGGCCCAGATTTTTGTGCCACACCCCTGAGTGTGGCTTTCCTGTTTTTACTCTGATTTCATGATCAGTCACCAGGGACAAAGGAGCCATCCATCATGATAGCTGCCTGCGTTTTGCGCATTGTCGACGGAGCTTATTATTCATATAAGATCAGACTTGGACAAAAAAAAAAAAGAAAAAGAAAAAGAAAAAAAACGTTTTATAACATTCCGAAGATTGGAGACGAGCTCCTGGAGGAAGTGAGGGCTTTTAGAAGTCACGTGTGGCGGCAGCGTGGCGGTGCAATCCCCGCGCGCGAAGCTGCTCAAGGACACAATGATGGATATCTCCTCTATTCCCTATTAGTCCCGGTCACTTCCACAGCCGGGCGTTCTTGCCCATCACCTCCGCCCTCCGTTTTGTTCCTAGATTGCTTTTCTGCCCGGTCGCAGAAGAAGATATCTTTCATAATCTTCAGAGCGCTGCGGCTCGAGCTGAAGCGCCGCCTCTCTCTCCCGACAGCGGGTTGCGAGCCGCGCCTCTCGCCGGAGAAAGTACGGCTCGGGGAATCAGCCGTGCCCCGCGGTGCGGAACGCAGATTTTACCGCTTCTGATCGCCGGGAAATGGGCAAGTTTCCGCGCGTCGGGGTTCCCCCCAGCGGACACGGGGCCCAGCGCCGCCCGAACTGCGCGCCGCTGCGTGTGGGTGCCCGCCCCCCCTGTCCCCGGGAGGCCTTCGGCGCAGCTGATCTCTTTTTAAACGGCGCGTCCTCTCTGGTATTCGTGTGAAGGGAGGCGTCACGTCGCTCGTTCTGTCCTACTGAGCCCTCCGCTCGCGCTATCAGAGGTGACATGGAGCTGAACACATCTGAGCCATGTGTCACAAGAAAGAGAGAGAAAAAAAAGACAGAACAGAGATCATAACTCGTTCTTTTACGGTGAAGTTATATATTGTGCTTACAGTACAGACGGCTCTTAAGTTAATTGCTTTAATAAGGTAGCAAAGTTAGCTCGCACATAAATGTGATATCCATGCGTTGCACATTATCACTGGCTTTTATGCTGCTTTAATGCCTTGATTTATGTGGTAGCAGGGAGAACAGTATTACGAGCGAAGTGTTAAATCTTCTACATGCAGTACAAAGCCTTAGACGTGCGATGTCATGAACCGTGGTCATGCCGTATATCTTCTGCTTATTTTTTTATTTATATATCCGGTTTCATAAAGGATGTGCCTGTCATAGAAGGCAATATGATAATATAATATAACATCAATTACAAGCCCTGCGAGTCTTGTTACTGGACAACTTAATTTTGTAACATCACCTCCCTCCCTGCTGTAATATAACTTCAACCGACTGCATTTTGTTAATAGCACCGACCATTCTCGAGAGGTTTTTTTATTTATTTTTTGGCAAACATGACCGTTTCCAAATCAATACATTATTAGATCACCAGATGTGCGTTTATCTGTACTGCTTTACCGCATTGTCGAATGCATTCCTTATTGCACTCCTTCGGTTGCGAGGGGAAAGATGAAAATACTGATGTGCTTTAATTGCGGCAGTCTATCAAGAGGAGTGGGGGAGAGAAAAAAAACAGAAAAGGGCATATCATATATTTTGTGTAGAAATTGGTTTATAATGACTATGGGGTCAAAAGAGGTCACGTAGTGTGAGTCCTCATCCCCTTTAATGAGGAGAGGCTATTGCACTGCTCCGGGCGCTGTTTTAGAATTGTTAAATGTCATCTTTTCTGAGTGGGTGTTTTCTTTAATTGTCACACCTGGGAATTGGCTGTGGCTAATTTAACACCAGACCCTTCCCTTTTCCTACAAGGGCTCAAAATGTGTGTATTTCGGAAATGAGAAGTCCCAAATCCATTGAGTGCATTAAAATGAAAACAATATTAATAATATTAATAATAATAATAATAATAATAACCGGTAACATAAATAGTGATAAGCAATAAAGGTAGGCTATAAGTAATAACTATGCTGAATTTTGCATGGAATCATAACTGAAGTACAATACAGTAAAGATGTTTCTTCTTGTCCTCTCGTATTGGATTTAGGGTGTTTAATACAGGAGCTTTGGCTCCTTCTCACATGATTTCATGAATATGTTCACCACAGTGTGTGACTGTAGGTCTCTATTATATTGCTAGTGGTAGCACATGGTTTTATGGAGCATATGGCATTTATGAAATGCCCGTAGCAGGCTTTGTGAAAAGAGTTTTGTCACATATCCTCAGAATGATCCATTTTATTGTCTGATCCTTTGCGCCAGAACAAATAGTTCCCAGCTTCACATTTGTAGACTCTACACTGCATAAAAATAACTATCGATAAAAATAAATCCTTTATTATTTATTTTTTAAATATGTTTTCAGTGTTCAGTGAAATTCCCCTTAGCGCAACCATCAGAAGAACTTTATTGTGAGCTAAACTTGATGCGACCGCGGAGCTCGCCATCGCTCCACGCGCACTTAACAAATCAAATGATAATGTAACAGAGACGCAGTGGACTCTGGCAGAAGCAGCAATCATATGCATTATCCGCCACGTCCAATTTAAAAAGGTCGTGAGAATAATTGCTTCCAAAGATTTTCAGACCAGTTAGAGCGACATTACATTGCCGTTGTAAAAAAAAAACAAAAAAAACACCACTGAAATAAATTTCAATCATTGTAGTATATCAGTAAAATTGTACCCTTGTCCTATTTCACATTAGATGCTGATGGAAAGGTTTTTATGGACTTGTGTGTGATCTGTTTCGTAAAAATAGACCGGCGAAGATCAGATATGGGAACTGGAATTGCCTTATGAATTTAATTGAACGACCCCGAGGGAATTGCATTCTTTGCGCTCCTCGTGTCAGCAGAGATGGTACTCCTGGTCCGCTTTCAGACGGTTCAGCCCGCTAAGCTCTAACACTCCATCTTACCCGCTAATCACACGGACCCGAGATACAGCATGAAGTCTGAGGATTCAATCTGAGGATTCCAGCACATCGGGGAGTTTGTTTTTACCCTTGCTCGTCAGTAGACTTTTCTTGTTGACCTGCTTGTTTTTGTAAAAGGAAACTAAATTAAACTAAACTAAACTAAAAAAAATATTTGTTTCTGTTTGTCAATGATCCTTAATACTAAAATATGCATTCTTAAATATATTTTAGCAATACTGGGTTTCAGTCTTGATTGGATGCTGGTACAGACTGTATATTTCAGGGAATTTCAGTGCATGATACAAATCAATATGTGTCATCGACTACCTATTTCACAAGCCATTAATGGAGGTTACCGGACATTACCCCATAAATTCCAGTAAACACTGTACCACACACCCAAATGTTTACTTTGCAGTTTGAAATGTATATATTCAAGTATTCCAAACAAAATATGTTGTAGATGACCAAAAGAGTGACCAAAAAAAAGCAGGGAAATCAAAGAAAAGCTCTTACCTGACCTGTTCTGCCCAAGCTTTCCCTCACTCATATTACTTTTCAAACTGGTACATTTCAGAATATGGAAACTTTTACATTACCGTACTTTTTGCCTTTGTCAATGCATTGTTGCTCTGCACTCCAGCACATTGAATTTTAAATGGAACAATGAATATGAGGTTAGAATGCAGACTGGCAGCTTTAATTTGAAGGTATTTACATCCATATCAGTTGAATTGTGAAGGAATTACAGCCTGTTTTATGCATAGTCACCCAGTTCCCCCATTTTATGGGACCAAAATTAATTGGACAATTCACTGCTCAGCGTTTTTTTTTTTTTTTTGGCCAACTGTGTGTTGCTGCATCATTAGTTTATGCACAAGAATGCAAACAAAAGGTTTAAAGTCGAATCTAGGTTTGTCATTTGCATTTTGAGTCTGTTGCAGTTCTCTCTCAAAATGAGGACCACAGAGTCAATGCCAGTAAATCAGGCTATCACGAGGCTAGAAAACCTGGATAAGTTGATCAGAGACTTAGACAAAACATTAGGTGTACCAAAATCAACCGTGTGGTATATATGTTATGTTAAGAAGCAAGAATGCACTGGTGAGCTAAGTAATAGCAAACAACCTGGTAGACCATGGAAGACCACTGTAGTGGATGACCAAAGAATACCAAACAATACTTTCAGTTACAAAGAAAAGACTCTTTTCAACTCTCAGTCCAATCAAGAACACTTTCCAGAATGTAGCCATAGTAGTGAAACATGGCAAAGAGAGAGCCATGTCTTTGGCATGTATGGCAGCCCCTGGAACTGGCTCACTTGTCTTTATTGATGATGTGACCGCTGGCGGTAGCAGCAGGATAAATTCTGAAGTGTACAAAAACATCTCAGATCCAACCAAATGCTCCTAAACTCAATAGACAGCAGTTCCCCTTGCAGCAGGACAATGACCCCAGTCATACTGCTAAAGCAACTCAATTTTTCAGTGCCAAAAAACAGAATGTTCTTGACTGGTCAAGTTGATGTTTCTCCTCTGGAATTAGTGACGCCATATGCTATCAGGCAACACTAAGGGCATAGGTTGTTTAGGGAACAAAGAGATAGGCCCTCGCAGATAGGATGGATGTGTGTACCCAGTCAAGGCCCCAGAGGGTATTTAAACCAGGCTAGAAGACCTGGTTTCCTGTACTGCAAACTTGTGTTGTATTTCAGTGACCTTCCCGCTGGCCAGTGTGATTACAGTAATCTTTTACTTTCTTCAGTAAAGTGTTTGTTGTCTTGGTGAGTTCCTGCATCGTCCTGACTTTGACTCCACAGGAAGAAGCTAGGTCCTAACAAAGTCAAGTATCTACCAAGTATCTACCGAGTCCAATTGTGCATGCCTTGCACAAGCTAAAGACAAGACTGAAGGCAAAACATCCCAGAAACAAACAGGAACTGAAGATGGCTGCAGTACAGAGCCTGGCAGAGCATCCCTAAGGAAGATTTCCAGCATCTGGTGATGTCTATGGGTCACATACTTCAGGCAGTCATTGCATGCAAAGGATTTGCAGCCAAGTACTAAATATGACAACGTAAGATTGCTAATTTGTTCAATTACTTTTGGTCCCCTAAAATTGGGGAACTATTTATAAGGGCTGAAATTCCTACAAGAATGATCTGATATGGGTGTATTGTCTGTAATTATAAACCTCATAATCATTATTTCTTTTCACTGCATTGTACATATGTAAACATATGTATATATTTTTTCTGGATTATATATAGTAATTATTGTATATAAAAATGAGTGAGTCAATCTAGATGAAGCAGCCTTGTGGTAATGCATGTTGTGTCACTGTCTGCAACCGAGCTATTGATAAACACAGGATGCACTTCAGACTTGATGGTTGTCAGGGGACATTAATCTGGCCCAAGCCAGGTGAGGCAGTGTTTTTCCTGCAAGGTGAGGTCACTAATCAGTACTGAACTACAGCTCGTCAGGAGCTAATTATAGATCGCGCTCATTTAGCTCTCTTGGAGAAAGGAGAGACTGTGTTGTGGAAAGTCTCCTCTTCAACAGGTCTGGAGCCAATCAAAACGAGCCGTTAACTAGCTTCCAAAGCAAACACGTTTTGTTTGCAGTGATTCTGGCGTTATTTTCACTTGTGAGTAAGAAAGTGGTTGGGTGAAAAACGTACAAACATCCTTACAGTATATTTAAGGACAGAAGTGCTTTGGTGCCGGGCCATAGCAGACAGTCAGAGCTTTGTATAAGCGAAGCTGTGGAAATGACTGGGAGCACATAGCGAGATAATACAGTGCATGGAATTTTGTGTATGGTTTAATCTTCAGTGTATGTGAAGAAAAGAGGAGGGATACTCTTATAGGATGAAAAAAGAGACAGCATTAAATAAGGCCCGTATCCTGAAGAAGAGTGGAGGAGATCCTGCTAAGACACACAGTAAGTTCACTGTAGATGTAGCATAAGAGGTAGCATTTGTAAGAAAATTATCTCTATTTTATTATAGGCCCCAGAATGAGTTTTCATCAGCTGTGCTTTGTGGCATGTCTAGGAAAAAAATGCTTCATTTAACAGTAACCAAATTAGACAGAGGTGTCATAACACAAGCTATAAAAATAAGTTCAATATCCTGTGAAAATGGGTGTGATTTTCTTTATTTAACGGTGTGCCACTTCAACAAAACACTGCCTATATTATGGGGAGTATTTAATTATTTATTTATTTATTTTGCTACCGAGTACTGGGAGGATGCTGAAAGAAAATGTGCTATATTTTTAAAAATGTACTTTACTTCCTACATTATTACATTACATTAATGTAAGCACAGCTGTCCAACATTATTCAGGCAAAACTTGTATTTTTCCCAACCATTTTATTTTCTTATTTCAGAGGCCAAAATTTTAATCCACACATTTTCAATTATTTCAACACCCAAACTCATATTTCATGCTAAGTATTGAATAAAAGTATGGTGTTTTCTTATGTCATTAAAGAACCAAGACTTACTGTTTATTTAAAGCACAAAGGATATTGCAGCTTACACGAACGAGGCTTACTTGTTGTTCACTGTGCAGCTGATACAGCTAGCTCCTTCCTGCTAGCTAGCTTTTGAGGATGCACTTACTGTGCTATAATTTGCTTTCGCACTAGGAAGTGTGAGCCAGGCCAAAACACATTAATTCCACATTCATTTTCAAATGTGAAAGCCTCCAAGGGTATATGGTAAAAACCAAAGTGCCATAGCCTTGAAATGCTCATTTAACATGACACTGTACAATCCAAAGAGTTAAGGCAATGAATATAAGGCAGCAATAACAGTGATGAAATTTATAATAATGGGATTTTGGCCAGAAGAAAGACTTAGCAGGCTGCTTTTTTTCCCCTTGGGTTGTTGAACACCCAGAACCTCATAGCTCTTAAGGGGCTGTGTGCTAATAAATGCCTCCAAGGTTAGCAGGCATAGGTCTAACTGGCACTTCACTCTTTAATGTACCATTCATTTGCTGTACCGTATGTTGTGCAATCAAACGCCATACAACATGTACAACAGACAATGCAGAAATAACTTACATGCGCTCAATTCAATATTTATATCGCATTATTAGTCACAAGGCCAAATGGATTCTAAAGGAAGTACTGACTACTCAACCGCTCCTATTGATTTTCTGTTTCTCAGTTTCTCTTGCCATTACAATATATTAAATTGCAGCTTAAAACATTGTGCTCCCCTCAAAGATCTTCTCAGTTTGTCATCAGTTCTCATTTTTTTGTTCCAAAAGATCAGCGGTAATCAAAAGACTTGCTGAGGAGGAGCGGAGAGAGCGAATGGGTGAGTAGTGCAGGAGAAGGTCAGCATGGGCAGCAGTGTAGTATAATGGGTAAGGAACTGGGCTCGTAACCTCAAGATCACAGGTTCGATTCCTGGGTAGGCCACTGCCGTTGTGCCCTTGAGCAAGGTACTTAACCTGCACTGCTTCAGTATATATTCTGCTGTATAAATGGAAGTAGAATGTTGTGCAAGTCGCTCTGGATAAGAGCGTCTGCTAAATGCCTGTGATGTAATGTAATGCATGGTAAGCTGGAGCTAAACTACGCAGCGTGTTGTAGGTTAGCAGGAGGGTTCAGAATTATATCAGGTGTTTCACTGGTCAGAATTCTTGCTGCTGCATTTTGAAGTTTGGTGATTGATCTGATTGGAATGCCAGTGAGAACAGAGTTACAGTAACCCATATTACATTACATTACAGGCATTTAGCAGACGCTCTTATCCAGAGCGACTTACACAACTTTTACATAGCATTTTACATTGTATCCATTTATACAGCTGGATATATACTGAAGCAATTTCGGTTAAGTACCTTGCTCAAGGGTACAACGGCAGTGTCCTTACCCGGGAATCGAACCTGTGACCTTACAAGCCCAGTTCCTTACCCACTGTGCTACACTCCGTTCCATATCTATTCCAAGGCTACTGATTAGCATATTTTGTGCAAGCCAGTGGTGTTCCTCGCAGTCAGTTTTATAGACTACAAATATTTTTGTCGAATGATGACTTTAAATACACAGCTGTAGAGTTTATTGAAAATTTTAAAGCATGAGGGTATTAAAGGAAGTCGATTGGCGGTGCTTTTAAAAAAGTTAACTCTATGAGCCTTGATAGAAGTAGAGAAGCTTTAGAGGAGCCTTCGGAAATCTGAGCGGAAATATTTTTGTGCGCTTACGTCCAGTTTTTCTCCCATCTGGTCAAATTAGGAAATTGCATCTTCTGATTTAAGATACAAACCCTGTGATGTCTAGATCATTAAATTATTTTTCTCTCTCTTATGCCTACAGCAATAACACCTTTAGTCCTGAGGAATTTAAATGCTCCCGCACAGGATGGACTGTAAATTGAGAGGCCACAGAGAAAGTGGCGCTATCAAGGCCGTGTACGTGATGAAGTGCCCTTGCGGCTTAGTTTATACAGGGAAGACAAAAAAGACAATTGAAAGTGAGAGTAACAGATTACAAAAGTGCTATTAGAAGACAGGGCCTTAATTCCTGCGCAGCAGAACACCACGGAACACACATTTGATCTCTTACTTTTCTGACGTTTTGGGGAATAGAAAAGGCAGAATGTTGAAGAACACCAGGATTTAAAATGGCTTCAACTCGAGTCCTTCCGGATTTATAAACTCAATATCGTGGCCCCTTTTGGCATGAATGCGGAATCGGATTTTAAACCTGTCCTCTTCTCTTGAACCAAATGGGATTTTCATCATCATTTAATATTTACAATGAATTTATTCAAATTAGCTGCAGTGTATATAAGCAGGTAAACGTGGAGACAAGCACGAGCTTAAGCACATGCACACACACACACAGTTGCATTTGATCTTCTATTATGTATTTCAAAGTATTTGCAAATGATTTGTCTTGTTTGATCAAGCCTTACGAGTTGGCAGAACAAAATTAATTGTTTTTGCTTTTATGTTATTTCAAGCAGTGGCTGACGCTGCGCAGGTATGAAAACATTGAAGCAATTCATGCTTTTGAGAATAGAGTAGCATGTGAGAGTTATGTATATCTACTGCACACAGTACATGTATGTATGTAGCATGTAGCGTGAATCGTACAGTAGGTAGAATTTTACAAAATGAGCAGATTCGGACAGATTGATTGTGTTTCTGTGAGCATGTGTGTGGTCATGCATTTATGTATGTATAAAACTCATGTGTATGTGTGTATGTGCACATGTATCTGTGTGTGCATGTGAAAGCGTGTGTGAGTGTATGTGTGTGTGTTTGTGTGTGAGTGTGTGTGTCGGTGTGTGAGTGAGAGCATGTGTGTGTGTGTGTGAATGTGTAAGTGTGTGAGTGTATATGTGTGTGAGTGAGAGCATGTGTGTGTGTGTTTGTGTGTGAGTGTGAATGTGTAGGTGTGTGTGACTGTATGTGTGTGTGTTTGTGTGAGTGTGTGTGTGAGTGAGAGAAGGTGAGGGCTGTCCCCGCAAAGCATGTGTAGGACTTGCGTCCTGCTAATGTGAAAAATACAAGTGTGTGCACGTGTGTGTGTGTGTGTGTGTGTGTGTGTGTATGTGTGTGTGTGTGTGTGTGTGTGTGTATGTGTGTGTGTGTGTATGTGTGTGTGTGTGTGTGTGTGTATGTGTGTGTGTGTGTGTGTGTGTATGTGTGTGTGTGTGTGTGTGTGTGTGTGTGTGTGTGTGTGTGTGTATGTGTGTGTGTGTGTGTGTGTGTGTGTATGTGCACGTTTGAGCTGTGGGAGGTTATGGGGGGGCAGGGGTGCCGGGTTTCTGAACCACGTTTCCCGTGGTGTTGCATCTGTGTCCAGTCGGCTCCCGTCTGATCAAAGCTAATTAAACCTGCTCTTCATTCCACTGCAGGTTCCTTCCACAGTAAAGCCCTCAAATTCCTTCTGTCCTCCTGTGTGAAACGCTGCAGAAAAGCTCTTTCAGGGCTTTACACTCTGCTTCTTCTCTACATGTAGGCCTACAGTCCAACAAAAAAATACAGCCAGAGCTATCACGGCTCGGCAGTTCAGAGACCCACACCTATTCACAATCAAGAACACATTAGCCATAAAGAGGAAGACATTAAGACAAGCTATTATCACGTTATTTGTTCTTAGCAGAGCTAATACCCCCCCCCCACCCCCTCTCGCCGACACACACAAATACACACGTTGGATTCTACTGTATTTAGTAAAAAATATCTACGAAATTCAAATTTTCTACTACATATAACAGAATACAATAAATGGAAGCGGTGCTTGCCCGGTGAGTTCGTTTAAAGCGAAACTGAGGATTGCTCAAAAGCAGAAGATGGAGGGTGATCAGAAATAAACGTAAATGTATTCGTGACCACGGAAAATGCGCTGCGAAAAACAAAACAGCTCCATTTGGAATGCGTCCAAGAACCAGCGTGACGAAGCGGAACCGGCTTTCTCCGGCGCCGCGACAATTATCGGAGCTCTAATAAACGAAAAAGGCGGCTGGCAGGTAGCGGCGAACGCTCGGGCCAAAATCAGACTTCCTCAGTTCGTTGATTTTTTTAATCAAATGAAAACGAAGCCAGGACCGTCAAGATTGTACATTTTGTGTTTAATTACCTGGTTCCACTGTCTCCCGCCGCGCTCCGTCACCCGAGCTCTCAGCTCAGCGTGGAGCAGCCAGAAGGCTGTAAAATTATCGAATGGGGCTTATGTGCTGCGGCTGATTCCCTGGACCGAAGACTCATCTGTACACCTCTATATGCCGGTACAGCACGTTCCATCTCTGAGCTCTGCATTTGCTACTTAACCGGGAAAAGAAAGCTAGAAATTCCAACGCGTGGCGCGGACACTCGCATTGGTCTAGTTTGGAATAGCTACAACAAAGCACAAGGAAGGCAATCAAGGAAGAAATCCACATTTTGATTTACTGTGAATGTTAAGTAGGCTAAACGGCACGAGGGCATAAACTCATTTGACCCGCCGTTGCCCAACGCCTTCACCTGGAGCGACTCACAGGGTATCAGAAACTAACAGTTACAAGCGCCCTGCAGTGTGGCAGCAGATTCATCGTAATGCGGAGCTAGCGTCCAATCGGGAGGGGGGAAACTATCGGAAGCCCCGACAATCGCGGCCAACGGCCGCAGATAAAAACGCCATTAGGATGTTATTTTGAGTCCTCTCCCTCCGTAATGGAGCCACTCTCCAGCTCGCCGCGCGGCTATCTTATCCCAGCTCGCTGCGCGGCTATCTTATCCTAGCGCATAGCCCGCGTAGCCCGCGTTCGCCCGAGGCCTCTCGCTCGCAGGTGTAGCGCCGGCCCGTCTCTTATGACAGAGCTCCCGCTACGCAGAGAGATCGCGCCCTGAGAGGGCTCATTAATTACGCCGGAGTGGTTGCCTAGGAGAGCTTTGCAAATATTGACTGAAAGCGCGGCGTATCCGCCCCGTGCAGCGAAGCCGCGCGCGGCGCGGCGTAATTAGCCTATCGGCGAACGCGAACTCCAATGCAAACGCCCAAACGAATGAGTTCGGCAACGTTTCATCTTATCCCGTTAAAATAAGCGCACGCACGCACGCTGACAGCTATGTGGTGCTCTTAATAGCGGTAGCTATAGTTTACTAGCTAAACCTTCCAAAAGGACAAAAATACGAAGCTTGTGGAAATGTAAATATAGTCTGCAAATCAACTCAACTCAATAATTTTCAGGTTTTTTTGTATTTTAATCAGTTTGCTGCCCTATGAACCTTCCTTGAGGCTTATGAAGAAAACAAGTTCAATTTAGACCCTTTTTTTAGTAAATGAAACATAATTAAAATAGAAAAAAACCTGTGGACACAAGCCTGCAAGGGCAACAATTCCTATCAGACATTAATGGGATATTACGGGCTCATTGGCACTTCTAGCAACCTAGGGACAGCTTTCTTCACACACACACACACACACACACACACACACACACACATGCACACACACAGGCACACATACACACACACACACACGCATGCACACACACAGGCACACACACACACACACAGAAAGAGATAGGGAGATGTGTACACACAAGAGAACAGAGATTATAAGGAATAAACAATAGGCACATGAATCAGCTGTATCAAGCAGTCATTATCCCCTCAGACCTGCTGAAAGCAGAGAGAACATTGAGTTATTTTAGTTAGAGTGGGAATAATGCACGTGTGGGTGTGCCTGCATGTGTGCATGTGTGTGCGCATGTGTGTGTGTGTGTGTGTGCGCACGTGCAAGCATGTACGTATGCATGTATGTGTGCATGTGTAGGTGTGTATGTGCATGCACGTGTATGTGAGTGTGTGTGCGTGTGTGCATTCGAGTGTGTATGTGAGTGCATGTGCATGCATGTGTGTGCGTGTGTGTGTCTGTGTGTGTGTATGTGAGTGCATGTGCATGTGTGCGTGCATGTGTGTGCGTGTGTATGTGAGTGCGTGTGCGGGCGCCTGATTGCCTCTCTCCAGTGATGCGTGAGTGAAGGGCAGTCCGTTGGCTGGTGCACAGGAGAGAGGAGCAGATGGGAGCGTGTGGCGAGCCAAACCTCTCCGTGCCAGCGCGCGTGAGGAGCACAGCTGGGGAAAGACAGCACAAGCGCTGCCGTGGACAGCAGGAGAGACCGCGGACATGAGACACCCTCTGGAGGAATGACACACTGGCTGCAAGAGGGAACATCATACAGGACTACCCACAGCTAGAGGAAACCAGGGTTTTACAATGCAGCATGCATCTATTTCTGTAATGCATTCGTATTTTTCATAATTTTTCCCTATTTTAATGTATAAGGTAACTTGGCCCTCCAGAATACAAGGGCTGTTTTAAATGGCATATACAGTACTTGGGCGGACACTAGCCAATCACTGGGAGCAGTTTGGTAGACCTATGAGGTCATGGCACTTACCTGCAGCAGTTCAAATCGACAGCGGTGTGGTGAAGTAGAAACGGGGGATGCGTTTTGCGGTAAGGTGACATTTGTGGCCCGAAATAATGAAACCACCTGAGTCTGTTTAGGGAACACGGGAGGAGCCACACCGGTAACCGAGCAACAACATGAGCTAGTCAGCATGAGCTCACCATGGGTCCGTCTCTCCGCTTGTCTGTAGTTTATACCTGGGGCTTTCCTGGCCTGTAGTTCCGTCTTCTGAGCCCTGGCAGTGATCCCTCACAGAGAGCAGTCGTCCTGCAGAGGCCCAGGAGCTGAGTCTGTCTCAGGCATATCTTTGTCCATCCATCCATCCATTATCTATACCCACTTATCCTGGGCAGGGTCGCGGGGGGTGCTGGAGCCTATCCCAGCGAGAGGCAGGGGGCGAGAGGCAGGAATACACCCTGGACGGGCTGCCAATCTATCGCAGGCCACACACACACCATTCGGATATCTTCGTGTGCGGCTCGAGTGCGATTCCGCTCGACGGTTAGTCAATCATAATTCAATCGGGCGTCCTCGCGCATATTACATAGCGTCCTTTACAAATTACAGCTGAATTAACAGTTCGGGGTTGTGAGAAACAGCCATTTCAGCTGGAAAACAAACTGTAAAATGAGCATAAGAGGAGAGAAACGGCGTCTGATCGCCACGTATAGTTAGCTAGGCAGTGCCTCCGGAGTGCTGTGGTTATCTCTAGTGGCCCTCTCCAGTTCAAGGCAGGGGAATATCGATCGTGAGATTGTCATCTGAGGTCGAGTCAGGGAGGCGGGGAACTTTGATGAGAGGTACTACATCAATGCGGCCCCGCTCTGCTTATGTAATTCTATAAAGATCATTTTCGTTGTACTAATCTCTTTCCTGCATATTTGTGACAAGGAAGAGAATGTAAGAGAGTCCCTGGGCGGGCTAATCACAGGGTAAGTTTTGGGAGAGATTGGAGAACATTAACATAAAAATTTGAGACTGAAATACTACCTGTAGAGAAACATGCTCTCTGCACTGATGATTAACCCTTTCAGCACGTGATCAGAACGTTCTTAACTGAACATTCTAATGCTTATGTCACAATCACCACTGGAAATGAAAAGCAGTGGAGTTCTAGAATACAGACTTAGAATTCTGAAGAGAAAAAAACATTCCAAAAAACCTACTCTCCAAAGGGTTAAGAAAGCCCTAGTTAAGGCTGATTGTTATCTTCACCCACTTCATTTCATTGCCTCTATTCAACATGGTAATTTCCCCTTGCTTACATTGCCTTTGCTGTAAAGTGATGATTAAAGGAAATCACATCCCACACCCACATACAAGAGCAAAAAAAAATATTGGTAAGACAAATTATAACTTGTGCTACAAAATATTTGATGTATTCATTAAAATGCTGTCTGGTGTGTGCTATGTTGAGATAAATGAAATTTGAATTAAAACGTCAAATTGGGTAACATAAATGTGTAATCAGAACTGTAGGTCTCAGATCACTAGACATTCAAACAATATTAGAGGGGCACTCAGATTAGTAGGACTGGAGTTTGAGACTGGTCGTCATCGAAATGGAGACAGAGGTCAACTACTACTAGAAGGATGTGATAGGTGGATCGTCTTTCTGTGTACTGAGGCACGCAAGGCACAAATGTGGAACTTGTCTCTTGTTATCTTTTGTCGATTGTTTTCACTTTTTTGGGTAATTAATGCATTTTCCCACAGTGGATCTTCCTCAGTCTTTTATATTAAGAGGCCCCGTATCATTATCATTTTATCAATAACACATCAACAGATTTCACTTATAACTCTGAGAAATGTTTAAAAAACTGAAACAAATCTTTACTGTTAGTGAATGTGCGTTCAGTGTATGGACAGATCAGCCATGATGGATGAGTGGGTTTTTTAGGCCAAACCCCAATGTTTATAAAGAGGGTCATGATGTCTCAATGACTAGATGTAATTTCTACAAGCAAGAAGTGGGTACATGCTGCATATCCAAGGGTATGTAATTACTATAAACACTAAAAATGTCTCCAGCTCATGAAGAAGCATTTAAGTGATCAGCGCTATATTAATCTTGGAACTAGGGCAGCATTTTTCTAACAATAATTACTAGACTTTTAACCCTCAACCTTCACTTCAAGTCCTGTTTAAGCCCAAGAAAATGATCTTAAAGAAGGAGACTGACATATAAGCGTCATCTACGCCCAATCCTGATCTTATCCTATCTCTTCAGTTCTTCATTTTCAGTTTTATTCTACACGTTTCTCATATTAACTCCACATCTGTGGATGTCAATCACAAAATTACAAGGGCTTGGGGTTTCATAATGCTGAAGTTGACCTGTGGAGAGTAAAAATAATTTAAAAGCAATAAACGCACATATTATTGCACACTAGGCCGATTTATTGAAATTCACAGTTTCATTCATTATCAATAAAAGCATTGTCAATTTGTCACAAATAAAGAATTTCGTTTTAGTCTTCACAAAAATGTACAAACAGGTAGCATCACTTTAAGACCGAAACAAACGTAAAACCACATCGCTATTCCTTATTCATGCACAGACGGCAGCCGCGGTCTGAAAAAGCCCCTTTGTGATCTGACCTCAAGGTCAACAGTACACGTACACAGTTTCTGATTGGACGGGGGAATTCAATAAAACGGCAGAATTTAAAACGTTGACCTTGTTCCGTCGCAGAAATAACAACATATGTGAGTCAATCATTGCAATCATTCTTCGGGCAGAGTCAAGGATTTCACAAGCTGTGGTACGAGAGAGAAATCCGCAATTTCGTCGACACCCCCCTTCTGTGGCCGTGGACTGAAGACTGACCGTCCGCTGAATGCTACATGTATTAGTGGGGCTCGGATGAAAGGTTATATATAACGAACGCTGCAGATCAATTCGATTTAGGGCGGAAACCAATGTTGCGCACTGGCGCGGGGCTTCCGTATAGCTATTTCTTACAAAAATATTTTTGTATGTACAATGGTGTTCAAACATTACTGTAAATAGTATTTACAATATGTAAACATAATGAAAATGTAAGCTTAGTGATATGTCAAGAAAAGAAAATCCCAATAGATGTTAACAGTGCGAATTAGTGCCGAAGGGCTAACACATAAAGTTGCAGCTATACCTGTTTAGCTAAAATGTAACTAATCGCGTAAGGCTAATGAGACTATTACTGAGTAACTCCAACGTAGGTAACACGGAACGACAGGTAGTGGCGTTGTTAGAGTAAATACACACCCGAAACAAGGCCGGCCCTGTTACATACCTCCTGCTAAAATCTAATCCTTCCATATCATGAAGACACACAGTCAAATTAACAGGCAAGGTGTATTTGTTATGTTTCATGAAGATATGAGCAATGAGTGCAAAAATATTCACGTTATTAAGAATATCGCTAACTGTTGTTCCATGGTACCTACCCTGCAGTTACTCAATAATAACCCCTTGTTACCAAATTAGTTATAATTTAACTGCACAGGCATAGCTGCGACTTAATGTATAGTGTTACCCCCAAAGGCTAAAACTACATACTTCAACAAGAAATGTTGGTGCATTTACAACAGTGAGTTCAGTGAGTTTAACAGTAATGTACTGAACAGATATTTGTACTCAACACAATCAGACTGTGTTAAATCATGTCAAACAATATTGCAGTTATACATAGCACTTCAATGGCTGTCATTGACCATACCTCTTCGATGCAATGCAAATATAGTGTGAATTATAGTGTCATATACCACAGATTACATGCTTTCTTCAAAGATTGTCATAATATACTACAGGGAAAGGAATTTTTACATATCAGCAAAGAGCAGAGACAAATATTACAAGATATCTAATGCATCGCTTCAATCCCAAGATAACCTCCTTTAGCTAAAAACAGCAGTTCATATACTGTCTGTTATTCTCTATTTTACCTTTTGTATTCTGAACCACTGTAAAAAAGAGAAAGATAACCTTAAACAAAAGCTCTTCAATACAGTGAACATGAGATATGCACATTGATAACCGAATTGTGTATTTAAATGTATTCGGACATTCAATTATGCATGGACATGAACATATAAAAATAATGAAAGAAAACAGCATAATGGCATCAGTAATAAATATTTACTGTATATGCAGTATCACTCTGAAAAGGGGCAAAAAGCACTTAGAGACCCTAATAATTGAACATTGCATGACGTAATCCTTTTGATAATTCATTTTAGTCCATTTGCAGTGCATGGTAGAAATGCACTGCACATATATATAATTCCTATATGATATACGCGATATTTATGTGACTTTTCTTTGATTGATGCATTCAGTTCACAGTATTCATTTTTCACGTTTATACTGAGGCAAATCATATTGACTTCTTTGATAAACTGAAACGCCTCAGATACTGTTGATATATACAAATCCTCATAATTACGTCCCATAACAGAATAACAGTCATAGCGCTCAATGTTTTATGATACACTCTTCTGCAATCGATAACATGTTCTACAGCTAAACAATTTTCAAACTTTTTCCGAGCACTCGCACCACGTTGCCGTTCCAGAATCAGGACTCAGTTCAGTGGTTAAATTCAGTGGTTGAACGTTTAAAACATGAAATGTCATGAAGACAAGTAAACAAAAAGATTAATTAAGGGCAAAACAGGAATCCATTTTTATTAAGCTTGATTGCCACGTCAGACTGCTGGCGTGTACAAAAGAGCGAACGCGGGGTCCGTTCCTGCCTGTGAAGTCTCTGCAGACCCGCTGTTGCTAATTCAGACCTCTCCACAGGGGCGGGGGTAAATCCCGCCGTGCGCCAGGGTCACGCGGCAGTGCTGACGTCACCCCGCCGAGCGGCAGTCGCCGCGGACAACGGGTCGACGCAGGCCAGCGACCGCACAGCCGCCGGGCCCAACGGCGGCTGCGTCGCGCGACGACACGTCTCCGGACAGACCCCCGAAAACAGACACGCGAGGCGTCGTAACCGGACGAGGGGAGCGTCCGGGGCGGGGGTCGCGAAGAGAGGAGGAGCGGGCCACCTGTCCCCAAAGCCGGGTACAAAGGGTGCGGGGAGTGGGGGTTTGGGAAGTGTGGGTGGGGGCCATGCGCGTGACAGGAAGTGGCCGTGGCGGTCTGTGGCTGGCAGTCCCCCGTCAGGACCGAGGTGTGGTGGGGGGGCGGGGGGGCAGGGGGGCGGGGTCTCCTCTCAGGCGCTCACCGTCATGTTCCTCAGGAGCCACTGCTGGGAGCGGGCGCCCGTGCAGTCCCTCAGGGTGGGGGCCATCTTGTCCTCCTCCGACGGCATGTCCAGGCACTGGTTGCTGTTGACGTGCAGGAGCGTCAGCCTCTGCGGGGGGGGGGGGGGCGGGGGGGAAGGGACAGGAAATGCAGAAGCAGAGGCTGAGCACCTCCCGAAAACAAGCCGCCGCGATGGCGGGGGCCGCTCGGGACGCGAACCGCCCGGTTCCGCTTTAGCGGAGCCTTGGAGGGACGCGCAGGAGCGGACGTGTTCTGAGCGGCGAAACAGGAAGCGGCGGTCTCCCGGCCCGAGCGCGCTCAGACGAGACGCCTCGCGTCCTCGGGGACGCGCGCGGGCGAAGCGTCGAGCGACTCTCAGCTCCGGCAGGTGCGACAGCCGGATCATAACGAGGTTCGGGAGGAGTTTAGCACGCGGCGTGGCGCCGCGTTCTGTGGCGTACAGCGCGACTGTGCCCCGCCACAATGTGCCCGTCAGCGACGGGAATCTAACTGATCGTTTGGAGGGGTGGGGGTAAAACTGTTGTCAAAGTGCCACCACATTTGAGAGGAATTTCAGTGAAATGATTATTTTTTTTCTACAGGGGAATTTCTGTCAGAGGCTGCAGGTAGGAATGTATTTTTCAGAGCGATCACAGCAGTGAAGACGGAGGTACTCTGTATTCGCCTCATGAAACAGAATTCAAAACAGGGGAGGGGTGTATTAAACTACATCTTTACACAACTGGGGAAGGCACACCAACCAAACCCACCCAGTTTACATGAAATGATTCAGGAACATTGCGGAACATTCTAGTTAGAAACACCATTACGATGACAAGAGCTTGAGAACATATTTCTTGTTGAAATATATTTTGAGAACACATTTATAGTCCTATGAAAATGAGAAAGAAACCCAGGAAACGGAATGAATGTATATACTGGGAATATTTACAGGGAATATTCCAGGACCCAAACGCACTTAGCATATCAGTGAGAAAAGATATGCAATGATTTACTTACCTCAAAATATCTAACTGAACTTGATTGGCTGGAAAGAAAATTGTACTCCAGGAAAAAAATGAAAACGTAGGATTAGGTGCTCATGCCATTTGTTGCCATGGCATGCAAATTTCACTAACGCTAAATAATTAGTGCAATTACCCTCAAATGAAAAGATCATTATTAACCAGAGTAGCCCTTTGTAACGATTAAAAGCATGCGAAACATTCTGTATTCGAGAAAAGAGCAAAGAGAAGAGAATTTCTAAATAGCTTCGATGAAGCAGAATATATTTATTTTACATCAGTGGCCAAAATTCACTTTAACGTTTAAGCTCGTTTGAACGAGCAGCTAAAAGGCAAAGGTCGTAAACAAACGGAGGAGGCTAACCGCCACAGACGCTAACGGCGTAATCTCGTTTTTTTCCCCTAGAAAACATCGACAGGTGGAGCCTTCCGTGCCTTTAACGACGTCGAAATGATCCATCTCGGTCTTTCACGGTGAATCCGAAGCCACGTTCCAACTATATCTTTGGGGCGAACTTACGTCTCCTTCCAACCGACGCTGAACGAGCGCGACCAAGTAAGAGAAAGCGGCGAAACTTTTTTCGGACGAGTTCGGCGCGCTGCAATGCCCCACTTTTCGAAGGGGCGGCACGAAAACGCACCGCGGATGCATATTTAATGGGGGGATAAAAAATGCGGGCCCACGTCTCCCGCTCATTATTATTTCAGCGCCGGTGACTGGCAGCGAGCGCTCCCGCCACGGCCCGGCGGCGGGCGGGAGGCTAGCGCGGCGCTCCCCGCGTGTGTGCGCAGCTGAGCCCCGCTAATTAAACGAGCACGGCTCCTAACGCTCGGCCCTCGGCGAGGGGATCCGTCCGTCTCTTTCTTTTTTTTTTATCCGCGACGGAAACGCGGGAGAGCCCGCCCGACCGGGACTTTTCCCGTTTAATGACTACGTGATTTTTCGCCGGACGGCGGATGGCGTTCGAACGCCGAGATTGAGGGAGCGGGCCGGTGCCGGGCGTGTCCGTCCGCCTCGGCGCGGTTCGGAGAACCCGAAAGCCTTTTCAGTGGGCCGAACTGCACAGTACCGGAGACAAGAAGAGAAGGTTCCGGAAGCGCCACACCTGCTTGTTATTATAACACCCCCGGTTTATTTCTGTGTCGGTGGAGACGTAACGGGGGGGGTGTTAATCTGACAGGTAAGCAGGCGGGTGAGTGGCGAGTCATGTGACCTGGTCTGGCTCGGCGTGCCCGCGGGCCCAGCAGGCCGTGCTGCCTCACACCTCACCTCCAGCAGGAGCCCGCATCACGCCCCAGCCCCGCGCGTGACTCACCTTACAGCACGCACACCGCGGCCTGAGCCGCGCGGCGCGGAGCGCGCTAGCACACAGAGTACCAGAGTACCACACACACAGCAGGGACATGAGCCTGAGAGCCTGAGTAACACAGCAACTGAGAATATAACAGAGAGAGAGAGGGAGGGAGAGAGGGGGAGAGGGGGGAGAGAGAGGGAGAGGGAGAGGGAGGGAGAGAGAGAGAGACAGAGAGAGAGGGAGGGAGAGGGAGGGAGAGAGACAGAGAAAGGGAGAGAGGGGGGAGAGAGAGGGAGGGAGAGAGAGAGAGAGAGGGGGAGAGAGAGGGAGGGAGAGGGAGAGAGAGAGCTAGAAAGAGAGAGAGAGAGGGGGGAGAGAGAGATAGGGAGAGAGAGTGAGGATGAGCGAGAGAGAGAAAGAGAGTGAGAGAGACAGAGAGGAAAAGAGAGATACTTAGAGAAAGAGAGTGAGCAAGAGAGAGGGACAGAGAGAAAGAGAGCAGGGGAGAGAGAGACAGGGAGAGCGAGAGACAGAGGGAGAAAGCAACTGACAGAGAAAGAGAGAGACAGAGTGAGCAAAAGAGAGGGAGAGCGAGAGACAGAATCAGGGACAGAGAGAAAGCGAGAGAAAGAAAAAGAAAAAAGTAAGAGAGAGAGAGAGAGCCAGGCAGACAGGCAGGCAGGGAAGCAGAGAGCAGCAGATAAACAATGACAGTGGGCCTGACAAGCGGAGAGACGCACATACATATG
Organism: Anguilla anguilla; assembly: GCF_013347855.1. Classification (NCBI taxonomy): domain Eukaryota; kingdom Metazoa; phylum Chordata; class Actinopteri; order Anguilliformes; family Anguillidae; genus Anguilla; species Anguilla anguilla. The sequence continues at coordinate 7,792,513 of NC_049215.1, read as the reverse complement.
CAGGACAAGTGGGCGGGCGGTGACGGACAGGCGGGCCGGGCCGGGCACAAAGGGAGCGGGCCGACTGAAGTGCGGCGGCCGGGGAGAATAAAGCGGGGCCGTCGGAGCGGAGCGCAGCTGTCCAAGGTCAGGAGGACGCTCTCCAAAGCCCCTCTCTCGCTCCGCGCCGCCGCGCCGGCATGAAAGCCTCCCCTCACAATGGAGGCGCACTTCAAAAGGGCCCGCGAACAAAGGGAGGGCGCGTTCTCGGGGTCGCGCGCGAACCAGCCGCTAAAAAATACGGCCCCCCTCGCCTCGCCTCGCCGCCGCTCGGCTCGGCCCCCCCTCTCGAAGGACGCCGCCGCCGCCACCGCACGCGGGCGCGTGGAGCTGCTCCGTCCGCACGTCGAAATAAAATATTTACTTGGAAAATAGATGTGGAGTGAGATTTATCGGGGAGCGGGAGCCGCGTAAAAGGTCCCGTGAGACGTGACACGCGGGCGTCGTCGTTCAGGGCTGTCGGGGGGGGGATGTCCGCCGTGGTTCGCGCGTCTTCGCTCTATTTTGTTCTTCCCGCGGCCGTTTTCCGAAAGGTCGCTCGCAAGTCGTCGTAAACGCCGCCGAAACACGCCGCCTCCGAGCGTTCTCGTACGCCTACAACGGCGGCCTCGCCGCGGCGACGGGGAGCGCCGTTCTCCAACTTTGCGCCACGTGCGTCTACATGTAATATACAAAATGAGTCAGACCAGACCCGTGTAATACTACAGCCATGAGAAACATTCCACACCTCCATAACAATACAGCTATGGGACACACAATAAACACTTTCAATTGAGACTAAACTGCTACCACCAAACTGACTAGATTTGCCCACAACACAGCGAGCGAACATAATAAGCTAAACTAATGAGTTGAGAACTGTATAATACTAAAGCCAACAGAAATATCCCATAACTCCATGATAACACAGCTAAGGGACACACAATCAACTCTTTTATTTGAGAGACAACTGCTACCACCAAAAGGGACTAGCTCTTCACACGACACAGCTACTGATAGCAGTGCTAACGCTAAGTTAGCGTACCTGTGCGCACGTGCGAGCGGCTACAGGAAGTAATCGGTGGGGCTGTGAAAGACCTTCCTAAAGACGGCGCGGCGGGTGTAGTTGCTCAGGCTCCAGCTCTGGAGGCGCCCGGCGTCGCAGGGCTCCACGGTGGGGCCGAACGAGCCGTCCTCCAGCCTGCCGAGGGTCAGGCAGGACCGCGTGGCCACGTGGAGGAAGGTGCGCTTCTGGGGGACGGACACGGGGCGGGGGGGAGTGGGGGACAGAGGCGTCAGACGCGCACCCGTCGTGTGGGGGGGGGGGGGGGGGGGTGAGGGGAGTGGGGAGTGGTGGGGGTGTAGCTGTCATCTCCGCTACGCTAACACGGGGGGGTGAACGTCGGTGTGGACAGCGTTGCGTACACGCTAGGTGAGTGCCGATTCTCCCCCATGCACAGTCTCTCCAGAACCAGGACCGTTTTCAAAACCGCCATATTGAACAATTCGACGTTTTTTTTAAACTTTTTTTTACTGGTCATATTAAAATAGTTAATCTTAAATATTTAGCACAGAACAGCGCAGCACATCTTTTACAACAGGAGCACAGTAAGTATTGTGTCAGACAGCACCCATAAAAATATGTTTATTAGCTCTCTGCTCAGCTGTAAATAGTTGTTTCCGTATAATACAAAACTGCCAAAGTTTAACAGAGTTTAAGATGTGCCCTATTTCACATAACAGCCTGACATCCATTGATTTGTTCTGAACACTTAAAAGAACCGGTGGGTGAGCTCGAGTCTCGTATTACTCGCAGTGTCCGCGCGTTCCCATGCTAATTGGTGATTTGATGCTTTGAATGCTGACGCAGCGGCGTCCTCCATTAACTCGGGAGGTTGCGTGCTAGCACAGGTGTCCGGCTGCCGCTCCTGTAAATCTGGGTCTGCTAACCGAACCGCGCAGCCACTGCACCGCACTTCCTGCTCGGCTACCGCACGAAGAACGCGGGCGCCTGATTGGCCGGAGGAGTCGCCGGCAATTCAAACCCTGCCCGGGTGACGCTACAGCCAGTTGCACAAGACTGAGACCTATTATTTCTGAGAAATGTAATCTGTCACTTTTCCTTGAGCCTCTGGGTGAAGTGTTATGGTCACTGAGAGAGGAGTACATTGTGGCAAAAAGAAATTTACTTTGTTCCACCCTTGGACACGGAAGAGGAAAGCACCTTTTCTGGCCGCAGAGTAACTCACAAAATGGCAGTCCCAGAGAATTAAACTACTAATGATAGAGCATTATGAGCGATCGTAAATATTGAATTTAAATACGATCGCAGTTTAAATGCAAGCATATTTTAACGGTCTGTGGCTGTTTAAAGGTGCTTGAGACCCAGCTGTTCTAGAGTTAAACGGTGACTTCAGAATACATTAGGGGGATAATACCATCGGTTTAGCAGTAATGTCAGCCCCACGGGGAACGCTACATTCTAAAAATAGGAATTTGACTGACAGCAATGACAGCCCATTTACGCGAGTCAAAGCCGCTTTTTATCAATTATTAAACCGTTCGTGTTATATGAAAAACAAAAGGCAAATGCGGAACTCTGAAACTAGGTCAGAATAGTCGCGTGCAATATCGTTTTTTACAGATGGATAATCTGGCAGAAAACTACTAACTAATCGAATGACGAAGAACTTTGACTACTGACAGATAACAGGTGATCTGACACAGGACTAACTATTCACTTGACAAAGAAAGCTACACTTGGCAGTCGTCTACAACACCGAACGCATCTTACCTGAAAATCATATTCCCACTTTCCTACATACTGAACACGAAGAAAACAAGGATTTAATGAATAAGCAAGAATGAATTTTCGTCTATGTATCATCCACAATCAGACATATGCCTTTGCATAATAAAAAATATACATTTTGTGCTTGTTTGTGTGCTCGCTTGGTACTGATTTCAGCATAATGCTGACATTTGCAACATTTTCAGTTACATCCAGGCACCCTAAACATTTCACAGAATAATTCTTAGCAAGTTATCCGAAAGCATTTCAGTTCAATTCTGAGGCAGACATTTTTGAGTCGCATTACACAACTGCGAACGCTGATGTAATGCATATTATGAATCTACGGCTGTTCTACGGCTCCCCCTGGTGGCCGAAACTCGCGTTCAGGATTTTCCTCATGAAGATGAGATGAGACGAGACCTGCTCAGGCAACCCGCGGTACGGCTGTACGGCGTACGCGCACTGAGACGGCAGAAACCGGCGGCGTTCCTCGTACCTCCGCGTCGTACTCGAACATCTGGTTCCCCTTCAGGTGATGACACTTGAGCATGACGACGGGCCCGTTCAGCCGCGACACGTCCAGGCACAGGTCGTCGGTGCGGATCTCCTTATCGGCCGTGTATGAGAACACCTGCGCGCACACATGGATCGGGCGTGAGGCGTCTCCCCGGCGAAGGAGCGAACAGACGCGTTCCGATAATGATACAGCACTTCGCAGCCACGTCTTCTGTCTGTTCTGGGCTCCCGGTGGTGGGAGGAGCTTCCCACGGAACAGCCGAAACCCCGCCCACCCTTCTGACACGGACTGAAAACACACCTCTTCAGACAGCACCAGTTTTTATCTGACAATATTTACTTCTCTTGTTTACAATACAAATTGTCGGTTTGTTTGGCTAACTTTACATATAGTGATTATAAATGGGTTTTCTATGCCTTCTTCACGATATTTCACTTTTGTATTCCTGACTGTAACACTGTTAAGCGATGTTTACCACTGTTACAAGTAATTCTGGATAAAAGTATTGGCATGGCAAAACGCTCAGTGTAAAATCTGTGCTGATCTAGTACAGAATACAAGTTCAATATATAGTCTGTTTGAATTAATTAACACTTGAATTAACACTTAAGATGTTGAATTACAGCCTACTTGAATTAACACTTCACTAGGTGCTAAGCGAGTGTAATGTATAAATAACTTTGACTCCATCTCCAGCCCTTACCTGATTCCCGCCCATTCCGTGACAGTTGAAGAAGCCCACCTTCTCGTTCTCCTTTCTCCCCATGTTATCCACGCACTGATTGGTCTCCACATTTCTGATCTGTGGTCAACAGAGAATAGTTACAAACCGGAAAATTCTAATTGAACAGAGACAATTTTCAAATGTTTTTGTAGGGATTAGCATTAATATCAAATCGGCAACACCTCTCGTAAGTGCCCGCTATGTTCTTTAATGTTAGCCTGTGTTTTTCAGGAAGTAAATCAGGTGGTAGGCCTAATTCTGTCCCTGTGCGTTGGCGCATCAACTTCAAGTCCCACCTCCAGACTCACCATAAGTTCACGTTTCTCAAACGAGCTGATAAGCAACACAAACAAAGCTGCAAAATCATAACACCACGGCACTTACTATTGACTAAAGCCAGATTATAAAAGAACAAACCGGTTCACAAAACCGGCGCAACTCTACGAGGAAACTCACTTAATTAGGGACATTATTTAGTAACGCAAACGACCTGATAAATCAGGAAGTCTGGCTCTGCAAAGGATTTCTCTAAGTTTCCCTAATTCATATTGATTTTGTTTTGGGAAATGAATGAGTCATCTAATATCCAGCTAATACACTTCTGGGAGGCCGGTGAGGCATCGCGTGTTCTGTACGCAGCTGATTAAGTTGCGACGGCGCTCGTTCTTCTGGAATATAAAAAATAGGCCAGGGGATCCGGCGGTAAGAGGGACGGGCTGCTGTGCGCTGTGGATCAGCTCGCGCGGGAACAGGAAGTGACAGCGCCGCGGCGTGGCGGCCCGCACGGCTTTTACCGCGGCGCGTCCCGGACGGGAGTAAAACCCGGCGCTCCTGCTGAATCCAGCCAGGGAGCACCGCCCAATCCCTCTCGGCTCGCGCCCCGGATCTCCGCTTCGAGTTCCCGCCGCACGCCCCGTATTCGTCCCGCTTCGTTCTCCGTCCCCCTCTGTCGCACGCCTTTAGCGTGCTCGCCGTGCGATCGGTCAGAACGCACCCGCCTCCCGCCTAATCGTCAAACCCAACCCCTGAGCAAACGGGCGGGACTCAGACCCAAACCGCGATCTCTCCGAGGAGGGCGACGCCCGAATCGACCACGGCGGCGGCGGCGGTCGCGACGCCGCAGCTGGGTTCCGGTCCTCAGCTGACGGGATTTGTTCTGGAGGGTTCCCGTTCGCGCATCGTTGTGTCAAGTTGTGCTGTGTGCACGGGACGCGCTCGGCACGGCAGGAGCTGAAGGACATCATACTTCACCAAGCGAGTAGTATCTCCTGGGTATCTGGGAGTCGGGGTAGATGTTCTCCAGGTACCAGGAGAAGGGCTTGCACTGCAGAGCCTCGCGCAGGGCCTTCCGCGACGACACGTCCCCGTAGTCCACCTTGACCACGCCTGCAGGAGGGACAGGACCGCTTTCAGACCGAGGAAAAACCCATTAAACCACAAACCTGGTTCACAAGTCTCTGACCATTATTCCATACCTTAGTGTAAGTTCATGTTTATGTGTTCATTGCTCAAAAGAGGTTAATAGTTACCCATCCCAAAACACGTCATTCACCCCATCCCAAAACACATCACTTTTCCTGAAAGCCACTCCTTGCCAGACATCTCAATGGACCCAGTTAGGCGTCAAGATGTGAGTGATAATGCATTTATAAATCACAACACAGCCAGAGCAGTGCACATGCGTGTGCATGTGAGAGACATGCGTGTGCTTGTAGCAGTTCTCAGCCACTACCGCGAGATGGAACAACAGAATTGGCGCCATTGTATCTCTTCCCCAATCAGTCTCTATAATGCACGAGCCACTGGCTTGCGCAGGCAGCCTGCAGTAATCATGCAGGCTGTTTTCCACACTGCATGGCGGACTTTATGTTCTTAATAGCGTCCGGGCTCTTCTCCTGTAATTGATACAGATGCAAGCCCTCTTACTGCAGAGGTTCTAACAACCAGCGGCTCTGCAGCACACGCAGCACCAAACCTGGTTTCATGTGTATTCAGTTTGCAGCAATACCACTACAGGATACCGTGAGACCCGGCTGCAGTACCGCGACTGCTCACCAGGGGGACCCTCTATGTCACACGACTGCGTCTTATATCTGTGGTATGTTAGACTGCATGTATTTTCCTTTTATTTTCTTTAAAAAACAATTAGATTTACTTCTCTGGAGACGTTTTTTTTCTTTTGAGACAATTTCAAATTTCTAACATCATCAGTCACTGCCACTTAAAGAAAAGCATGCTAAGCGACCTTTATGACAAGTGGCTCAAGGGACCGATTCGTTTCATATTTAAGCCGTCTGAAGCTGTGATGAATTCCAGAAGGTCAAATCTGCGCTCTAATTACGATCTGATTGGGTAAATTCCTCTAAGACGGCATCCTGGGTATCTGAGCAGGCTTGCCCATTAGTTTGATTACAGCTGTCTTTGTTCCTCTCAGTGACAACACTGAACGCTGACACCGTGGCACCTAGAGGCAGGGAAAAATCCTTGCTAAGCTCTGCGAATGCACTCACCCCCAAGTGACAGCCACCAGGGGCTAAATTCTCAGAGCTCTCCGCCGCTTCTCCGAAAATTATTCACCGCAGAAATCATCATCAATATTTAAAACTTCAGAGCTACCTTTCGAAACGCCGCGAACCGAGCAAAAAAAAAAAAAAAAAAAAAACCGTACTCGTTAGCGATGCGATTCCAGGAACGGCTGAGGCTGGCGCTTTGGCGAGGAGGCCACACACGCGCGCGTGCGGAGTCAGTTATGAATATGGGATGAGCCTCCCTGCCGAGGCTCCGGCTTGCGGTGTGAGGCCGGGCTCCCGCGGCGGGGGAGAGGAGCTCTCCCGCGGCGGCGTGATTACCGAGCGCTAACTGCGCCGCGGCGGTCGGCGGTCTGCGGCGCCGCGGAGACTCTTTCCCGCCCCCCGGCGGCCCGGTGACGGGCGATAGCTCGCGCTCGCGGCGGGTTTGGCGCTTCGGGAAACCCGAGGTCGCGTTTCGACCGGGGGGGGGCAGCTTCTGCTGGAAACCCCGCTCAGTCATGACCGCGCCCGTGCGCTCGAGCGGAACCGCTTGGCCGCTTAAAAGCACGTTGGCGCATTACTGCCACCTGAACGCGGCGCTCCGCTGGAACGGGCCGAACGCACGGTGACTCAACCCCCCACCAACCCACGCACCGCACCGAGAGACAGACGCTCCGCATCACGCACCGCCGACCCCATGACCCCTTTTCACAAAACACTGCAGGAAACCCAAATACACCCCAGCATTTCTTCCAGGAACACCGCGTGTAAGTGATTCTGCAGTGCGGGCGCATTAGAGAGAAGTCCCGAAACAAGGCCTCGCGTGCTAAACGCGGCGCTAAACTGACGTGCTGGCGCGTGCAGTGACAGCAGCCCGCCTGTAGGTGGCGGATAAAGCTTCACAGATCTTCAGCGCTGGTTGAACTGTGATGGAGACATTTAAAAAAATTCCAAGACCTTAAGCGCATGTCATGAAGTTATAGTGAATGAAACCCTGGACTGCAACGCGACACCGCGTTATTCCGACATCCCGAAACCTCGCAACGGCGATATCATGAATAAAACATGGCCGCCGCCGCTTCCACCTCGGCGTAGCGTAGCGTCTCTGCGCTAACGGCACGCAGATATAAACACGACTGCGGAGCGGCGAATTAGCGGCTACTTCACCTAAACTGTGAATTACACTCAGGCGAACAAGTATATGAGCCGCATGTTCACACCATTCTGCAGCAATATAGCAAGTATAGTGGCCAACCGTAAGCCATATGCTTCAATGAGCATAACCTGTGCCTCTAAAAAAAAGGTAATGTTTCCAAATAATTATTCACACAGAAAGTGTGAAATTGTATTTTTTAAATTAGACTCTCTCCTCTAGCCCTCCTCTGTGTCATGTGACCAGTAGGGAACCAATCAAACTGCCGCACGTACAGTACGGTCACGGCCACCCAGGGCTAAAAAGAAACTGCAGTGCACAGAAGAACGTCATCACACATCGAGGAAATATCAAATATACAATGATGTGAATAAGAAAGCACGCCCTCTTTTAACTGTATGGATTTCCATATTAGGACATAATTAACCTTCACTGAGTCCTCATCAACCTCACTAAGTCCTATCAGTAGAAAAATGTAACCTCAACTGATCGTGTGGACTGGATTAACAGCACCCCGGTTCTAATTACCTTCTTAATTGATATGGAGGCACTGAGGGTGCACTTTTTTGCAGAAGGCTCCTGTATGTGGGCTTACTTTCAGTTTAATAAATAATGGCAAAGTAAAACCTGTTCTGTGTTATTTATCACATGACTCACACAAGGTTAGATTTCTCTTCTGTTAGGACTTGGTGAGGACTACATCAGGGTCCTAATTATGTCCTAATATGTAGCACCAGAGAACTGAAAGAGGGTGTACTTTGTGTTACACATCACTGTAAAGGAATGCACTAGATTTCAATGCCTAAGTTTACATGAACACCAATACTCCTATTATTGGGAGTAATTAGCTGAAATGCTAGTATTTAGATTATTGTGTATACATGGGTATGAGCAATGTGATTTTTCCATAACTGGCATATGCTCAACAGATACAGTATACATGCTTGTTTTCATCCGGGATTTTCGACTTCTGAGTTACACAGTTACAACAAGCTGATGGAAATAGACGTCTGCATGCACCTAAACAATCGAAAGACTGGCCAAATCCTGGTGTCTTAAGCGGTTTTTGAATACGCCCATTATGACCTCACGCCAATAAAGATATAATCAGACAGAGGCGGTTAGATTAACGTTTCAATAGTCAGAGTACTGCCGTTATTCAGAGAAGATGGTGTGCATGTAAACGCACCCAGCGTGGATTCACTTTCACACCAACGCATTTACGCGCCTAAAAACTGTGCTAACAGACACTAGCTAACTCACTGTCTCTCTTACAGAAAAGCTCTGCCTTCCACTGCGCAACCAAAGATAGGCTCCAGAGACAGCAAAAGCGCATCTCACTCAGAAGCCTGCGGGAGGGGGGAGGAGTCCTCCCGGCGCAGCTAGATAGCTATCGCTAGCAGAACAGCGCTGATTACACCGAGGTCGCGCCCCCGGTTATTCTCCGCGAAGAGCGAGTCTGCACTCCAGGCGACATCTCTCGGTTTTCGTTCCATGAAATATTTACAACCGAGTTCTGAGCGGGCTCCTGGCGGACGGAGGACGGCGGCGCTCGGCGGAGGAACGTAGGGTGGGGGGTCGGGGGGACACGGGTGGGGGGGGGGGGTGGGAGTCGCGCGGTACCTGGGGAAATGATGTAGAAGAAGTCCTTGAAGTCGTCCATCCAGACCTCGGCCAGGCGGCGGTTGTTCTTGTTGATGACCTGGCCCGTGCCCCCGGGGAAGCTGTAGGGCGTGGCCTTGCGGAACACGTGGCCCACGTGCGAGCACGTGACGATCTCCAGCGAGCCGCCGCACTGCCAGATCTGCGTGGGGGGGGGGGGGGGGGGGGGGGGGGACGACAGTGGAGCGCCCGCCCGCTCACAGTCAGACCCTTACGACGACGATCGGGCGAAAATATGACCGCCAGGCAGGAGGTGGTTCAAATGACACAGGACAGTCCCTCAGCACAAAAAGAGGAGTTTCACATTGTCTTCGGTCTCACAGTTTGGGACGTCCAGCAGGTGTCTGGTATCTGTATCTAAAGCACGGGATACACCTGCATGTTCTTTTCTCTAACAAGTGTGTGCTGAACCGGTTTTGTGTATTTTATAACACAATGGTGTGCGTTTTAAATGACCTCTATTGCTGTCTTTCTTCCCCCGCTCCATAGACCACAATACCAGACTTACACTACACCCGCTACCACCTCAGAAATAGAATCCGTTTCCTTCCGTCTGTATTCTAACACGCCCTCTACTGACTGGGGGGGGGGGGGGGGGGGACAAGTAGGAAACTAAACAATCAGACAGCAAAGCCATTCATGAACACTACAACTGTGGTAAGGAGAGAAGATGAATAATGAGGGCCTTACCCTGAAGGACATTTCAAGGTTCTCTCCACCCCAGATATCCATTCCGGGATCGTACGTTCCGATTTCCTCAAAGTAGGCTCTGTCGATGGAGAACAGGCCTCCGGCCATGGTCGGGGTTCTGCAGGGAGGAAGATGGAGGAGCAGAGCGATGCATCACCTCAGTGAGACCCTGCCAATGAGCTCACTCAAAAAAAGCTCATCTCAAAATCACATAACCAGGTGGCCTTCGTGGGGGAAACAAAAAACTTGTGAAGGACACAAATAGGTTTCAGCTGATCATTTTGGTTGCTCAAAAAAAACCAACAAAAAAAAACATCCATTACCCCCTTAACCGTACCCACTGTGACTGGAAGCAAAGAAAAATGCTATATCTGCTCCAATATGCAATGTACATGACTATTAGCCTAGCGGGGGAAACACAGAGCAGTCATTTCCAGCCCGATGAAAACGTGAACGCCGCTGATTGCTCGCGTCACGGCAGGGCGCCGCACGCCGGCACGCCCGCAAGCGCCGAGCGGAGAGCGCTGAAGCGGCCGCTCGCCCGCCCCCGGGGCCTACAACCTGAGGCTCCCCGCGCCGTCCTCCCCCCTCCTGAAGCTATCCGCAAATTACAGACCGCGGCGCTCCGCGGACACGGGCGGTTCCCGCCAAGGGAAACCGCGAGGACGAACGCGGCCGGCCCCCGAGGAGCCGTTCGGCCAAAACGCGGCGCTGCCGCCCCGCTGAGCGAGCGCGGGCCGGCGGCTGAGGCGGAGGCGTGAAAGGAGGCTATTTGCGGCCGCGCGGTTCATTATTTAGCGTACGCTGAGCGCAGCCGAGGCCTCAGACGAACGGCAGCGGCAGCAGCAGTGCGAATCTTCCCTTTGATTCGCTGGATCCGCGTCTCCTCTGTGTCGTCTGTTTCCTTCTTTTGCACATTGCTTTTATCAGGTAATCTGCCATCACTGTGGGTGGCAGTGTGGTATAATGGGTAAGAACCCCCGAGCAAGGTACTCTAACCTGCATCGCTTCAGTATATATCCAGCCGTATAAATGGATGCAATGTAAAATGCTATGCTGAATGCTGTGTAAGTCGCTCTGGATAAGAGCGTCTCCTAAATGGCTGTAATGTAATGTAATTTATATTATTCACTTGTTCAGCAGAAACTCTTCCATAGCAACAGCACAGCTCACATTTTAAATAGAATTCATTCTGGTACTGAATGCAAGCGCGGCATTGAATGCTTGCATTCAACAGGGACTCAAAGGATACCACCCCATTACACTCTGGATATAAAGCTATTTTATGAACACATCACACGACCACCCATGTATGTTTTAAGGAAATAATCTACCCTCGGTCTTGCACTGCAACAGATTTGAAACATAGCCAGCTTCAGAAAAACAATACATCTTATGAATTTTTTCTTGTAAAAAACCCAGCTACGTACCAAATAAATGACTCCAATGTTGCTAACACTACTACCGCGCTGCTAGCGAGCAGCTGTCCAAGTCTATTACAGGAATGCAGCAGCATATGCTTGGAGTTTACTCTTAATGAAACACGTTCCTTTTCCTGTGGACCAGAAGCAACGGGGGACCTCGCAAGCAAACATTAATATCGGGAGAGTGTTAAAAGTCTCACAAAACCTGTTCGTCATTATTTCATTAAACTCACTGCGAAAGAAAACTCTTTGGCCAATCCGTTGGTTCTCGTCGGCCATTTTGAGACCCGCAAGCTCGAACCGCCCGCATCCGGTCACTTGCCTGACGGGGAGCGTCCTGTCCCCTTTCCGTCTGTCCATCTCCCTCTGCGGCACGGGGTACCAGCGGAAGTTCAGCTTCCAGTTGAAGCCGCCGTAGGTCATGTCGGACCCCGCCATGTACTCGAACGTGTCGTCGCTGATGACGTCGATGATCGGGCACACCACGGCGTTCCTGCGAGAGGTCGGAACCATAACTGAAGGCTGGCAGAAACACTAGCGCACCAACGCGGTTCTTGACACGAGGGTAACAGGTCTCCTTTAAATAATGTCTTAAATATGAAACTGTGGCCAGCAGAACCAAACAGCTATTCCCTCGTTATGGTGAATAAATCATTAGCACAGGAAATAGCCCCAAACCTTTTTCCTTCCAAGAACAGAAACGAAAATGGCTCGGGTCCTGACTACACACTTGAACATTTCACACAATTCCTCCTTTCATTAGGAGCTCATCTTCATACAAAAATATTTTATTTTGGATTACTGACCGCAGGGGTCTGTAAAATAAGATTCACATCAACACAGCAAGTCCAGTGTAGCACAGACAGCTTAATCAGCTGAGGAAGAAGAGCATATATTATTCATACAAACCACACAAAAGATGAGTGCACTGACAGAACGCCATGTTCACAACCGTTTGCTAATTAAATACAATTATATTGGAACACCACTGTTTAAAATGGCCTTTATACATCCCTGTCTCTGATTTACATCTCTGTCCAACACAGAAGCCCAATTGTGGAATCATTTTTAACCAACATTTAACCATAAACTTTCCTTGAACTCAACACAGATTTTTTCTTCTCCGACACTGGCAAGCCAGCGACATCCTTTCACTGTCTTATTAAAATCGTCATCATAACCACCAGGGGTTCCTTCGCGTTAACCATAGAAGGCTGCGTCTGACAGAGCTGTCACGCGTCAGAGCCGGATAGGAAAGGGACCTGATCAGAGGCTGGGTTCCTGCAGACAGAAGCTCAGTGATTCTGCAGCTCTAACCTCTCATAATCGCGGGCTCTATCTTCCCCATATCAAAGAAAGGAAACAGTGGAGCTCACTCTCACTGCATCTACCAGAGACAGAACTCAAGTTCCCAACTGAACCACAACACTGTATCTACCAGAGACAGAACTACAGTTCCAAAGTGAACCAGAAATTGGTTTCTCTCTGCCGGTCTTTTTGCTATTGCATACGAAACGCTGAAGCTCTTGTAATACTCTACAAAAAAAACAAAGAAAAGCCGGGTGAACTCTGACCTTTCCTCTTTGATCCTGGCGAGCAGCGGCTCCAGCCAGCCCGCCGTGCACTCGCAGTGGGCGTCCAGGAAGGTGATCACCTGACCCCGCGTGGCCGCCGCCCCCCGGAGCCGCGCCCGGATCAGCCCCGACCGCTGCTCCATCCTCAGGACCCTCACGGGCACCTCCAGCGTCCGCGCGTAGCTCTCCAGCTTCTCCTTCAGGAAGTCTGCCCGCGGGAGGGAGTGTCAGAGGCGACGCGCGGTGCGCCACTCGAGCGTTTTGTGACAAGGTTTCTCTTCCACACCGTCCGCCCCCGCGCCGAAGTTGGCAGCATTCACAGCATTAGTCACAATCATTACTTATCGCTTGACATTCTGCTGCCCAAATTTAACTTCCCAAAATATCATATCATATAAACTGTCAGCACAGCAGGACAACCACAGTTAAAACTTCAGACGCAAGCTGCTAGACTGCGAAGCGGACTTCCCGCGGGAGAGAGTGAGAGTCGGGGTGGGGGCGCGGATACCTCTCTCGCTGGCGTCGTCCACCAGCAGGATCTCCAGCAGCAGGTGGCGGGGCGAGCGGTTGATGACGCTGTGGACGGTGCGCAGCAGGGTGCTCCAGGCCTCGTTGTGGAACACGATGACGATGCTGGTGTTGGGCAGGTCGTCCGGGTACACCTTCGTCTTGCAGCTGGCAAGTGACAAGAACCACAGCAAATCAGGGGGCTTTTCTCATGTTTTAGGGTGTGGGACAAATAGAGAGAGCCTTGACTTGAGGAGAGCAATCTTGTTGTCGTGTCTTGGGACTGGGGAAGAACCTGATTTACATCCTGTCCCATGGACTTGGCCAGCCTGATGACTTCCCCTTCCCTGTAAGTTTCCTTAGCTCGTTGGTTTTAAAAAAAATCTGTGTTCTAGAACTGCATTGCTTTCAATTACCAGTAGTGATTGTTACATCAGCATTAGAATGTTCAAGTTAAAAACATTCTAATCACATATTTGTTATCTCACACCTCAAAGAGTCAATAAAACCCAGTGTGCTTCCTCAATCATTTTATTCAACTTGTAAGACCACATTCTGGTTCTGACATGATATATGACTTCAGTTATTGCTCAGGATTTGACCCTAACGGTGGAACAGCCAAAAACACTACGCTCATGGTGATTCGGTCACACAGGGCACGTGTCCGTTGTCGCTCAGACTGGCAGGGTGGAGGAGGCGGGAAGATTCAGGAGAGGAGCCGCGCCCGGGCTGAGAGGAACGAGGCCATTTTCATTTGTCTCAGCGGAACTCTCTTACCGCCCCGGCGGAGACGGGCGGGAGAAGGCGAGCGTGCGGGAGCGCGGCCCGCCGATAAATAAACCACGAGCGAGCGTGCTCGCTACGAAGACCGAGCGTCCGCCGGGGGCGCGGGAGGTGACGGTGGAGTTCCGCCGCCCCCCCGTCCCCGCCCCCCCCCCCCCCCCCCCCCCCCCCCCCCCCCCCCCCCCCCGGGGTCCCTGACAGGAGAGAGTGACAGAATGGGGACAGGACGGAGCCCACGCACGCGCCGGAGCGTCGCGTTTGTGTCGCGCGATGCGCTTCAGCCTCGCGGTACTCCCGCCTGCCGCGCACTCGAGCTTCCTCTCCCACTGCGCCGCTTACACACCCAGCAGGAGCCGCTGTTCAGAACCCCGTATTTCACATCGCTTCGCACTGGGCTGCAGCTGCAGCGAACTGTTCGGGAATAAATCCGACAACCTCCTGGTAGCAAACCCAGCTCCGCAACCATGTGATGAACGGCTGCATAGGTTTCCACTTGCCTTGCGCGACATCACAACTGCTGCTTGCACTTCCTTTGTTTTGCATCCCATTAAAATGATCTGAAGGAATCTGCTACCTTCGGGTTGTAAACATGCCACTGTTTTGCCTTCTCTACATCTAATTAGTAGCTAGGGTTTCTCCTTTTCTCTCTGAATTTATTCAAGGAGTGGCACGGCAGGATTTGCTATTTTGCAACCGTGTTGTTCAACGTCTGCCTGGCGGCATATCTTTTCGATACACAAAAGCTTTTGAGGCAATTAGGCTTATAGATCCGTGCGCAGAAACAAAACACGCATTTAACTTGAAAGCCGTGCTGCTTATTCGCACAGTTAAGAACTCTGAAACAAACGACTGAAACGAGAGAGGAAGCGCTTCTCCAAATCAGCGACGCACCACGAACGCGGCAATCTTTCAGGAAAACGACTCTCTCTTTTTTCATTATGCGATTCAATTCGCTCCACGGCATGTGCAAACAAAAAACCCTTCCCCATTGAGCTTTCACGGCTAATTTACAGCACGTTTAGCGTGCTTGAGAAGATCAACCCAACAAGATCTATCATTCGGTATCTCGAACAATAAATCTTTTATTGGCGAGCTTTTCATTCGTTACAAGTTACTTTAACGTTTAATTTACTCTTTATCAACCGATTAGAGGCAGTGAAAAATGCAGCCCAATAGCCTTCACTTCCACATTCAGTTACGTCTTCTAATTCAGAAGAATGGGGTTCTTCCGGAGGGCAAGAAAACAACCACTGCATAAGTATTATCCCTGTTGTAAAAATATATCATAAAACAAATCCGCTATTAGAATAATGCTGTTGCTACAACAGGTTTACAGAGTGTTTAGTAAATCGCCAAATAAATTCACGAGCAATAGTTTACACTTCCGCAGTCGCTCACCACAGCTGTAAAGGTTTTCAGGACCAAAGAAGACATATCCTTCCCACAAAATCACGACCGTCTGTCAGATACCGACGCGTCAAATTCAGCGCTATCCTCAGAACTGGATCAGTTAAAAGTGGGAGCGTAACTGACTAATGACAGCTGGCAGGGATCCATGAGCACTGCCTCCATCAGTTGAGCTGAGCGAGCCGCTTCCCACACCTCAAGAACCGAGGAAGGCAAACACTAGAGAGAGAGAGAAGAGACCCCTGTGACTGGAGTTAGCAAGGCGAGCTCCTCCCCCCCGGTGCTAGCGTATCCCGTTCGGCGGTGTGGCGTGATTGGCGGCTGCGGGCCTACTCACCCGTCCAGCCGCACGTCGGGCAGGCTCCTGTTGAGCGCGATCATGTCGCTGGCCATGAGGTTGAACTGGTTGATCTTGAAGAGCTCCTTCATCTTCTCCTGGCTCTCTTTGGGGATGACCACGGCCTTGCCCATCTCGCCCGGGCCTTCCACGCCCCGCGACATGACCGCTGGAACACAACCAGGCACAGGTTTCACATGAACAGTGCGGTCCCTGCCCTAACCCTAACCCTAACCCTAACCCCGCCACAATACACAACCTATATATATCTTCAGTGCTTGTGTGCAAGTATGTGTTTTCACATAAAAACATGGCATTAATGACGATACACACTACTATCTTGGGCGGATCAATCATCTCGTGCTGGGCGGGGGGGCTGGAGCCTAAACTCTCAAAGTCACACAACCAGGTGCGCATTTGCTTCTCCTTTTCTGGTTTTCCGTGACCAGTCTCCCCCCCGCTTCCCTGTGTTGGTAAGCCAGAAGGCACGATTAGCACGCATGATGCAATCCGTGCGTGACATACAGTGGTTACCCTGCCAACAGAGCTACACAAGGGAAGCCAAACACGTAAGGTAAAGCACCAACGTGCTAACTGCACGGTAAACAGAGGAAGCATTAATCATTGCGGTCTTACGCAATGGTGTGAAATTCACTAATGATTCCAGAATTGTTTTGTTAGTTAATAAATATTATGAACTTTTATTTGAGATAAAATTGCAGGCCCCAAACAGTTGGTCATTGCCGGTAGGGGGCCAATACACCCCTGGGCATCCAAGCTAGTTCCAATACTGTTGTACCACAGATCAGAAATTACAGTTAAAAATACATTTCTTTTATAGTTAATAAGTCACACTTAGTGGAGAATCAGCCAGGCAACAGCACAGGCCAAGTTATTACCATTGTTCATCTGGCCATCAGGTCAAACGTACAGTAAGAGCTCAAAAGAACAGCACATTCTCCTGAACAATCAGAAACCCGTGTTTTTCCTATTTTAGAAAGAGGTATTAGCTGGTAATAATCCCCAATGCACACTTCTGCGCTGCAGCGCATCAAGTGAGCACAATGTTCTCGTTCTTCGGTCACAGTGGCCACACAGTTGTGTGCTAAAAAACGCACTGCAGCCGAAGAGGTTTGGAAGATCCCCCAACCCCACAGACGCACAGAACTAAATCACTGTCAACGCATTACAACACGTTACTTCACCTTATCGGGAGTTTTAATCCAGGGGCACTTATGCTGCGGTTGAGATGGCAGCGTTCCTGACTTTTCAATTCAAAATATCTTCCTGTCAGCTTTACACGACCGCACGGCAGTACATCAGACTGGCGGTCGGCCTATAAGGCCTATACCGAAACACATTCACAGCAGCCACAACTGGAATACAAATGCAGAAGTAAATAATGTATTTTGCCCTACGACAGGCTAGGCTTTATTCAAGGGGTGAAAGCAACTCTGCACAACAAGGCTATTTGTTTTTTATAGGGATTCAGTGTGCAATTCAGAGGGACTTTCTCCATAGTGACCTGCTCTACAGTGAATAGCCCCTGGGGGACATTCTTCACAGTGGACTACTCAGTGAAAGCCTGCTCCATAGTGACTAGGCCCATGGAGACCGAAGACAAGACGTGCACCTTTGAGTATGGAGAAGAGGTGAGAAGAGGTGAAGAAGACTACTGTACTGTGGAAAAAAATAGTATACTAAGCATACGTGATATGAACTTTAAATATACTTCAAGTAATCAAACAGCATACTTCAGGTATAGCCTAATTCAGCATACTATTTTCTCATGTGGGAGAGTTCAAACACTGTCAGCCAAACACATACCAAACATTACATTTTCACAAACTCTTTTTTAGAACAAAGAGTCAATCCCTTATGGACACTGAATAGCCTACCTTTGAAAATATATTTCGATAAACATTATCAGGACATAGCCAAAACCTCACAATAGAATGGCAAACATGCAAAACGGTTACCCTCGAAGATACTGCAATATATTAAACTGAAGTCTGCATATATACAATATATATCCGATTTCTGGAAGGAATGTTACTTGAAGACTGAAGAAATGAAAGAGCCCGTGTGTAATGCTACCTGCTCTGAAAGGTGCACGGTGTATGAGAGATAGATTAACGTGTGTGGGGAGCATTCTTCAGCGGAAGTGGGGCTCTGTTAAAGGTTGGCTCCAGCTAGTGGACCCCACAGCCGCAGGGTACCCCTGACCATTGGGCCCGCCCACCTGCAGTCTCCAGAGGTCTCTGACACGCTCGCAGAGAAATCCATTTCCGCGCGGCTCGAAGAGCGCTGTTTCCTTCCGAGCAAACTGCGGGAGGCGCGTTTATCAGGGTGACACGTCGCGGGACGGCGAGGGAAACGGACGCCATCGTGACTGTGTGTGCACAATACGAACCTGTTAAACCTCAGCTGTGAAATAAACTGAAAAAGGTTTCTGTCACTCTCAAACCCTCAAGTCTCAGCATCACTGTGCATAATGAAAATATAGCGGTTATCATTATTTCCTGTTACTTTTTTTAAAGTGTTTTAAGAGCAGAGCTTGAATTTCTTTTAACATCTAAATGTTTCAGATTGGTTCATCGGAGTAGCGTTTTTGTGATACCTGAAAACGCCATTTTTTTCATAAGCAGTTTTTACTGGAACGAGGCAACGTTCCAAAGATACCGTGAAATACCAAAGAGAAACGGCCACTTTGCGAGCGGAGGATTAGGCTGCTGGAGGTGTGCTAGCAGACCACGGACCCGTTTGGGGTTCGTTTCAGCACCGTCCCTCACAGAGCAGTCACAGTGTGCCCAACGCCATTCACCGGAAAGAGGTCTGCACACGCTCAGAACTCATTTACAGTGAAGAAAGGGGCTCCTTTGCCAAAGTAACTGCATCTAGAACTGAAAAAATATTGAGGCTCATCGGCCACAGTTCGTACAAAGATATATGAATACTCATATTAATACATATTAATAATATTAATATTCATATTAATATTAACGGTATTATTGTACTCTTTCTGATTAACACCTTCACCCACAGTGACACATACAGCTTGTTAGTTACCATATCCATTTAAAAAGCTTAAGCATCGCTGGTTAAAACAGTCCACTTCCACAGGCACCCTACTTCACACAGGTACCGTTTCAGGATTGTGATCGCACTGTGATGTTTACATACTGAAATACTTTCTTCGCCGCAGTTATGAAGCTCTTACGATAGCGCTGCGCATTAAATCTTGACAAAACGGTAAAACTGTGTTCTGTCGCATCAGTCTTGCATCACAAAGTGAAGCAAACGGGGGAACTGACAGCTTGCGTTCGCGCACGCTGCAGGAATGGCTCGTTTTGAGTATATAAATGTCTTAAATTATTAGACATGACAAGGCTCTGGCACAGTGATGTGTGATAAATTGTGAGCGATGTAAAGTTACTGGCCTAAATGTCTGAGGAAATTCAGGGCAGGAAAACAACAGATACTCCAAGTGATAACTTCCCGTCATCGAAAGAAACAAAACGCTTTTTTTCTCTCGACTGAAATGTCTTAGCCTCAGTCAATCAATCAATCTGTACTTCAGATACTGCGTAGCACTCTAAATGATGAAAATGTCACCCACAGAGTGTATTCGTTATTACAGATATACCACGACGAGGATGGAAAGCAGCAATTAAATCATGAAAATGGGGAACAATAGATACATTAAGGGCCTATAAAAATGCTGAGGCATGCATTAGGCTCTGCTGGTTTACAAGCAAATATACGTCTCAATGAACTGATAATAGTGATCAAATATTTTAGATCGCGAAAGGATTTGTGTGCCAGATTCGAGGACCCATTTTAAAGGAGTGTAATATAATATAATATAATGACAGGGTTTAGTGCAGCAAAATGACTCCTTGAAACTGGCAATGGCAAAATGGCAGTGAACTTTACACTCACATTGAGTTCAACAGACATGATGCAGAAAAAAGATGCTAGTTATTACATTACATTTATTTAGCAGACGCTTTAATCCAAAGCAACGTACAATAAGTGCATACCGATGGTCACTGGAACTACAAAACACAGGTCCGATAAGGTACATTACTCATTTTGTAGTTATTCATAGCCATGAACACATGAAGTTCAGTTTGCACAGTGAACATTACCCTGACCTAACCAATGCTTAGTCAAACTAGGAGGCATGACAAGCTACAACATCAAGACAACGATGCAAGGCACAATAAGTGCTGGATGGAGGTAGTCCCTGGCAGCGATTAGCTTAAGCCACACAGGACACGACAAGCCATCGGCAACCTGCGGAAAACCCGCGATACCGCCCTCCCAGGTGACTCCAATCAGAACTTTACAGCCCCACACTCGTTCATTATTAACACTGCGCCATTTTGTTCCGAGTCGTAAATGTCCAGGGCGTATTTTTTCCCATGTTTCATGCTACAGAAATCCAATACAACAGGTGAATAATGCATGGGAACACAATGGGAGCAGGGTCGTTTTGGTCCCCTTTGAGATGTATTGGCCGTAACAACTTTGCCTTGACATGAACAGTCTGACCTTTCCGGGATCATAAAATAAGAGTGGCCCACACACGGAAATCCTTGTATTCTGTGAGAAACTGTATTCATAATGCATTCTAAACAGCGGTGCACAATGTAGCCTATTACTAATGCATTATTCAAGATGCTACAACAGTTCACATAATGCATTACGATATTGCAAAATCTTACCGTATATATGCACATTCGTTATATAAAAAGACTGAGGAGCGTGCAACTATAAAAGTATAAATGTTTCTTGCTGAAATATTCATTTTGGTAAACTGAGTGCTATTTTTCAATACGAATCTCAGAGGTCTGTTCTTTACACAGTGACGCGCTGACTGCCTCGGTCGTGATGGATAGTGATGGCTTTTTGGTGTTTGCAGCCTAGCTCGTTGCTACTTCACACAAAAACAGAAGAACGGGGCAGCAGCTGTCAAACCCAGCCGCAAGCTCTGGCGCGGTGCAGAATAAGCGCGTCCGAGTCACTGCGGGTGTTTCAGCAGAGCTAATGCACGAGGTGCGGGAACGGGCTCATAATACTGCGGTTATGAGTTATAAAGTGTGACAAAGGCACAACTCCGCACCGGTCAACCAGTAAGCTCTTTCTGCGTTCTTTTTAAATGTAAGCTTGTGCAAGCGAACGCTGGTTCACCATCTATGCTGCTGCAACGCCTGTTCTGTGCCCCACACTCAGGCCTGGATGTCACAGACGTTTGTCCTTCACTTTGACTGTCAATGAAATTTCAAGTGTTAAAGTTATTCCTCACATATGCAGTTTGGCAAGTTAGACTTGATGATCACTGAAACTGCCAGTCTCTGTATGACTTTATTTACCCTCAGTATGCTGTTAACATACTGGGCAAGACAATATCTGAAACATTTCACAAAATAATGCATGAAAGACATGAAAATGTATATACTGATAATGCATAAAATAAGTGTTGGCCAAGAAAACGTATTAATTTATTAAAACGTATTAATTTGAAGGTCTAAAACCTTACAGTGCTCTCCTCCTCTGCCGGGGCATGATGGTACAGCTCGCTGTGTGGTTTGAGTCCTTTCATCCTCCAGCATTTTATCAGTTTACCATTTAGAAAGGAGGACCGCTTTGAAGGTTCAAAGCCTTTGGGTCAGCCTATGCTAATTTATTTCGGAAAATCTGTTTACGCACACCGTAGCCCTTCTGAGAACAGCACTTGTTCTCTCTCCTGGCACATGCTGTTCTCTGTGGGTCTGTATTGCACCACGCCACCAAACCCGTCCAAACTGCTGAAATGTGCATTGGCCGCCTCAAACATTCACGCAAAAACACCTGAGCCGACCAGAGGAGGATGGGTTTCCCCCCTGAGCCTGGTTGCTTCCGAGGTTTCTTCCCATCTGCCGCAGAGAGATTTTCCTTGCCACTGTTGCTTTAGGCTTGCTCATGTGGGGGTCTAGGGCAGGCTTGTCTGTGAAGCGTATTGTGACAATTGCTGTGAAATACGCTATATAAATAAAATTTGATTGATTGATTGATTGAGCACACTCGACTGACAGCTCACGACCTTTGTGAGTCTTACAGTCTTGGGTGCAATGTATCTCATTGGCAGAGATTACATATCCGATGGGATTTCTTGGCTAAACAGAGGTTAAATGAAATACAAACAAAAATCCACATAGGTACGGCGTATCACGCCTAGGGATTTTCTCTAAGCTCTCAGCCAATCAGCTTTAGCATAGAACAGGTGAGGTATCAAGGGAGGTAGAGGTTGTTACAGTAGCTTGTTGCAAGTCAGCACCGTCAAAGCCTAATCTATGACAATTAATTTTACCCGCCAGCAGTTGTGTTAAATCGTAAACTAAAAGCATGAATCACAGCACATCTACAAGGGAAAACGAGGTCTGATTATCACCCGTCTGTGATAAACTGAAGCACAAGACGTGTTTTGTCATACCGATTTTCACCTGACACTGTGTTCTGAGAGTGCGTGGAGTGTACTGTTACCGCGTTTGAGCTTTGCGATGGCTCTTGCAATAAGAGAAAACAGATCCTCCATATGGTGGCACGGTCAATGACTCCAGTCAAGGTTCTGAACAAACCGATAATATCAACATCGCATTTATCAGTTGCATTGCACTTTGCACAACCACTATGCTGATAGAGTAAGATACTCCAATGTGCTGCACTGGCTAGAATAACAAATCTGTTTCCTCCAGCACGGCTGTAACTGCTCACCCGAATCCCTAAAAATGCTACTAGCAAAGAAATAGCACCGATTTTAAGATAAAAACATATTTTGGCTCAAAAACCCTGCAAAACAAAAGTGTAGAGGTATTACCTCAAAGAATACCACCAAGTACAAAACCTTTATTTTCAAGCAGTGTGCAGTACTTTGAGAAGTGGTTTGTGGGGTACATAAGTCACACATAAATTGCAGTACTTCTCTTAGCAAAAATAACTGGCAAAAATATCCATCATTTTAAGGTGGAAGAAATATGTGTCTTCATAGCCATCGCAAATATTTAAAAGCCACTTGCTCTCTGGAGTGTATAGCCTCTGTGTTTCAGGCAAGGATTCAGCCTCACATATGTGCATTTTTTTAAATAAGATTTGTTATCCAACTTATTACTCACACAGACTAATTGCTTTGTGCAGTCGTCATCAGCACCACACACACATCCTTGCTCTATTAATGAGACTGAGACGTCTGAGCACCAATGCAGCACACAAGCAACAGAAAAACTGCCAGTGTCCTCACTGCTTCATGCATCATTTAAACTTGCTTATATGCTAGTTTGTGCACAAGCATGTGCCTAATATCCTTATTAAGAATAATTTGCTTGGCTGGTGCTTTGTACATAAGACAACAGTCTCTGACTTAAATTTCAACAAGCTTATGGTATTTCTTTTTTTATGAATGATTTCAGATTAATGGTGAACTCAAAATACATAAATATGTAAACCACAACAAGCTGCCAACAGTTAAAGGCAGAGACAAACCCTATGGGCACCTGAAGGTGTAATGTGGAGTAAAAATGTTACTGTAATGCGTTTCTATCTTAAGCCTCAATGGGGATGTAGGCCTAATCTCATACACTGAAGAGTTAGGGGCGGATTCAACATCACAGACAGATTTCACGCTGCAAAGAAATACCTATTCAATATATATATCAATATATATATATATATATATATACCTAGTCCAATTCATGACTATATATATATATATATATATATATCAAGAATACCAAACACCGTGTAAAAACACTGAGCATATGTCTTCAAACAGACTATCACGTTGAAAACTCAACGGCAAAGAATTCTCGAGATCCCAGGGTAGGATGAAGACTGGGTACAATTTCAAGCAAGAACACGAGAATTACCTGTACACTGAGTAATGAGGCAGGAAGTGTAATGAATAAATAAAGATTTCCGTGACTTTTCTAGATTGAATTACCAAAATTATGTGTTATCTTAATCTTGCAATGTAGAATCCTGAAATACGAAATTACTTTTACACTTTCGTAATTAGTTCTTCATTATTTTAGGAAAACCGGCGTTGGAAAATTTGTTCACCTTCATATAATGAGTCATACATAATAAATCTACGCGTGGGAGGGAATTTATACAAGCTCGTTTGAACGTTACCTTTTAGTGGGACTTTTGATTTAGCGTTGCATTTAAAACATAATGAAGCATAAACCTGATTTCTCAGAGTGTACCTTTGTGTTAATGTACTTTCAATAAGAGTAGTCACTTCAGGCTCAGTTGACTGTGGGCTCGTACTTAACGGCCCATATACGACCTTGGAGGTTTACGTTTGAATGCTTAATGTCAGCTAGCTACACATGCTACAAACAAAACATCTTTCACCATGAACATACGAGACAGATCATTAGCTTATGAAAGATAACGTTCAGTATTGCCGTGTTTCTAAAGTGACTAAAGAAACAAGAAGCAAGGCAAAAAAAATAAAACAACATCTGGACACCCACCATGATGTGCGTAACAAATCACTGCCAGAGGAAATAAATCAGCATAAAATCCCACAATAATAAAATGCAGACTCAATAGACAGGCAATAATAACTGCATTGTGCGCTCCGTGTGCAAAATGAAAAATTAATGGGCACTTTCATTTTGAGATGATAAAAATAGAAGTGTGTGACAAATAATTATTCTCAGTGTGCTCTAGCTGTGAATCTAGAAATTGAATTGGTAGAAACATGGCCAGTGCCTAATCTTTCCTTTTTCGAGGAGGAATTGTTACTTAGATGTTATTTACAAGTTAATTCCCAAAAGCGTAAACAGACATAGGCTGAGGCAAAGCAGGTAATAACCTTAAAACTTACAGCATCCTCCTTTATTTACTTATCCGGAAGCGCAATGTCTCGTCCACAGCTCAGATATTGAAGCACGTACGCAAAAGTTATTTCATATAATCACGCTGGTGCAGTTACCATAAGGTTTGTCCCCAGTTCTAACCTTGCAAGCTGCTTATCCGAACACATGGACACCTATTTAAAGCAGAGCAGCGCAGTGGGTGAATGGGTAAAGACCCTAGTAGCCTCTGAATTAAGGTCAAAGACGTGGGGTTCCTTAAATCTCTGGAACCGTTAGGAATCTTGTAAAGGCCTTTTGGAAAGGTATAGCAAGACATGTTTTTTATTTTTATTTTTTTTTGTATACCGCTCCTTAAAGGTACGCAGTCCTACGTAGTTACGCAAAATCATCATCCCATCGCTAACAGTGGCATCACAATGCTGGACGCAGCATCTTGGCTTGAAGGCACGAACGCCGCCGTAGCAAAAAGTTTCTGTCTCGGTAAACTGCCCAGGATGTGCAGCAATTAAGGCTGGACATAATAGAGCACGGTCAGCAGACATCACAAGAGATTTTTTCCCCGCGGATAATTTGGGTTGTGACCTGCGGCAGACAGCGGGGTCAGCTTACCTCTCAGAGCAGGAAGCAGGGAACGGTCCTTCCTGTCGTCGCACTTGTTGCACTCGCTGAAGTAGAGGAGCAGGAAGACGTCCAGGAGCACCCACACCAGCGAAGTGGTCAGCACCACCTTGCAGTAGACAAACCGCCGCATGCTTTCCCGCGGTTCCGCCGAAGCGTCAGCCGTTTCTCCCCCGGCAGAGGGGAATTCCAGCGAAAAGGCGAGGCAGAGACGGAGCGATGGAGCATGGGGAAGGAGCGGAATTCATCCCACTGCAGAGAACGGCAAAAACGCACGAGATCAAAACCGTGCACGAGTTGGATTCAATCAACAGTTTCTCCTTCATAGTTTAGCGCAACAAGTTCCAAAATGAACACAAATTGTTTAGCGGAGCAAACACCAAAATGAAACAAAAAGCCGAAAAGCTTGCATTTATTTATTGTAAATCGGAAGGCAAATGTGTCCAGGCCTGGAGCCGTTTAAAATGTGCATCACGCATCGACATTGGCTTTCACAAAGTGAAACGGGATCAGCTTGCGTCTGACAGGCTGGCTTTGCCAGTCTGAAGGCGAAAGCTTACCGGTCCTTGTAATTCCGGCCCTCAACTCAGGGAAATGGTAGAGGAGACACTCGTGTCAAATCTAGTTTTTTTCTTTAATGATAAGCGTACCTTCTTATTGCTATGTACTGTTATACTGAATGTTCTGCAATATTTTTTTTTGACTGAATGTCAGTCTTCATACAGGTAGATATCACTCTATATCAAATGGGTGATTGCCTGTAATGTGCAGCAGAAATATAGAACACCCCAGCTGCTGTTTGACTGCAACAATGATTATAACTTGAGCAGTGCAGGTTAAATACCAGTATGTTGTTGGTTTAAGGGAAAAAAACAGTTCGCTAAAGGGTTAGCTAAACTACGCTTTACTGTCTAGTTGACAAATAAATAATGGTTTTATAAACATGAAAAACTTCAAAATCAATACACTGATAATAAAACATTGACTATTCCACACAATATCACTACACAGTAAAATGTCCAGTGTTATTTAAACTCTTAACAGTGTTAATTCAGCTCTTAACAGATAACAATTGGTTCCACTCTGGAATGTGGGACCAAAGGTTATCTATTACATTACATTACAGGCATTTAGCAGACGCTCTTATCCAGAGCGACTTACACAACTTTTACATAGCATTTTTACATTGTATCCATTTATACAGCTGGATATATACTGAAGCAATGCAGGTTAAGTACCTTGCTCAAGGGTACTATTAAAAGAAGAACTAGCCTAACACTGGACATTTTACTGTGTGGATAGCAAGCTAGTAATAACAAGAGACTTAACTTACACAAAGAATGAACCATTACGCAATTGCAGCTAATAATTAATCAAATCTATGTATACACTCACACTTATATAGACCTGAATCACGTGTACCACTTTCTCTCATTTTAACTAGCCCATATGCAGAAATGAATACAGGTCAAAAATTGAGAGCAAATATATAATGAATCCAGGTCTCGATCGAGGAAGAGGCGTGTTTCTTAAAAAGGGATGAAAAGTTGGAAATAGGCCTACATTTCCCGTGATCGCATAACCTTGATCATCCATTACAAAGACTGATTTCAGTCCACGCAGAACAGGCCTATACGGTGCAGACAGACAACATCATTTTAATGAAATAAAGAATTTGTCCATGAGTAACAAGGCCCATTAGCTCTTAATGTCATTTTTATTGACAGCGCTTAAAAGCTAAAGTCAGAAGAGGGCAGGACTAAATCACATTTCTGACCTGAATCTCATAAATTACAGCCTCGGCACAGACAGTCGACACCTTATTTATTCGTAAGGTGACTGGCTCTACACCAATCAGATCTATCTTTACCACTGGCTGGTAAGTGAACTAAAGCTGGATTCCACTGAAGAGAACCACGCGTGGAAGTATTGGTGAAACATTTCAATGCAGATTATACAAACAATAAATATAAAAATAATTTGTGTCAATCTACTTAAGCTTTGCATAAAACCTGACAGTTTTGATATGCTAACTATGTTTAGCTAACAATAACAGTTAATTAAATTTTACTTCTATTTTATTTTTACTTTTGAGAGGATGAAAGCATTACATTAGGCCACCATGAGTACCACTGGTGGTGCACCTATTCAGATTGCTTTTTTGTGCTTGATTAGCTGTATTAAACTGTAACAAACCGAGACACATTTGATTTTCTTAATAAACAAACAGCTCAGTTGAGAGGCGCCTTCAATTGTGCTGTAACCCATGCAATGCAAAAAATACTGAATCACTGTGTAGAGTTCAACTGAGAGCAAGCACTGATTCTCCACCTACTTTTCTTATACCATGCTTGCTGACACACACGTATGCCTGATACCAGCTTTATATATACAATATATGCCTGATACCAGCTTTGTATATACAGTATATGCCTGATACCAGCTTTATATATACAATATATGTCTGATACCAGCTTTATATATACAATATATGTCTGATACCAGCTTTGTATATACAGTATATGCCTGATACCAGCTTTATATATACAATATATGTCTGATACCAGCTTTGTATATACAATATATGTCTGATACCAGCTTTATATGTACAGTATATGCCTGTCTTTTTTCCAATATCTTTCTAAAGCTGTTGCCAATTGGTGTGCCCCCAAAGCCTCCGGGTCTTCCCAGGAGGAGATCTGAGAATCTCGTCTCCTCATCGTTCTCCCACAGCACGCTGCCCGTCCTCTGCTCTGCGCTCAGGCCCACCGAACCCAGTCCCACGCTCCCCCCTGCCGCCCCCGCCGCCCCGCCCCCCCCCCACCCCGTGTCCATCAGAGCCCCCGCCGCGCCTGCCCGGGGGGGGCCGTCCCTTATCTATCCCGAGAACGGCGGAGATCTGAGTTTACGCCCAATGTGCTACAGTGCTCTGAAGAAGCTTTTTTTTCTTTTCAGCACACAGCCACGACGGCTATGAATTCCTACGCTTGTGCAAACACGCGGACACGCAGACACACGCACACGCACAGCCGCATGTTTACTTATGGGACATGACGTCCCTGACAGACTGCAACAGCTGTACATCAAAATGCAATACAGATACGAGACCCGACGTAGACCTGAGCCTGTACCCCTGTTGTACCTTTAAAACTAGGTATAAATCTGCCATGCCTTAGGGGGACATGGTACATAACAGGAGGGCTCCATCGTGCCTTTTCCCAAAGTGATTTTACAGATTTCCTCACGACTGTCCGTCACAGGCATTATTACTGGCAACAGACGGTTTAGGAAGTGCCCCCAAACTCTGGAATTTCTTTCATCATTCTGGATAAATCTGTTCTGCACGTCACTGCAAACACTCTTCCCGCGCAGCTACGAACGACAGATACACAGCCGTGCAGCCATGGCATCCGCACGCGATTCTTCAAATCAGTATAAAGAAACAAGAAGTGTAAGTACCTTCACAAAAGAGCATGTGAGTTAATTAACAGTCACTCTATTGACATGCTCCATTAACTTAGCAAACCCAAGTACTTCAATAAAATGAGAGTTAATCTAGCTAACTTGATTAATCTTAGGGTTAACAATCATGTTATGATAACAATCAAACTTATATAATTAAATAATTGCATTTTTTGTGGTCTTAAAAGGTCCACTGGTGCTCCTAAATTTTTGCTGGTGCAGCTAACATCCTGCAGTTTGGAGCACCACAGTTACCAAGCAAAAGTGCTAAACTAGCAGTCAGGAATTTGAAATGGCAGTCAGGAATAGCCCTAATTCAAGCCATGGCCAAACGTAGGTTGGCTGTTAAAACTGAACAACTGAGTAGGAATGCACATGTCAGCTCATCCCGGTACTTCGAAAGCGAAACGCATTCCGTTGCTATCTCTCTGATCTGCAGCTAGCCTACCCCCCAGCTGGAGAGCCCGTTGCTCATTGACAGGGCTGGAATCCTTAGGTTTGGAGGAAAAGCAGCGGAGACTCCCGGTTTAGTATCGCAGATCTCACCAGTTCAGCTTTCCGAGCCATCTGCCCAATGAACCACAGTGAATCTGCCCCATATTCCGCAGCATATTTTGTTGAGGGTTCAGTACCGCCATTAGCGCTCCATGCAGTGCACGCAGACTCCACAGAAAAGGAATCAACCATCTGCCCGGGTGAATGTTTCCCTGTCTGTCGAGCAGCGCAGTGCAAGTAAGGTTCCCCTCACAACCACCAGGAATGGAAAGGAAACACGTGTCTCAGCCATCAAGGCTCGACGGGCAAAACAGAGTATTACAACACGCTACATTTTTTGCCTGTCTCTATTCGTGTAAATACTATGAAACGCAGGCCCCGCTTGATCAGACCCAATGAGTTGTGGAACAAACATGTTTTCCAGCTTGTCCGTCCTTCCCGGCTAGAGTTCTTCAGGACTTTTTATAATCTTGTTTTTTTTTTATTAAGCATTTATATAAACTTTTATATTTTGTTTGAATCTCATCTAGCCGAGAGAAAAAAAAGTGGTAATGTCAATTATCATATAAAACATTCTCCGGTATGCTGCGCCAAATTGTAATCATATCCGACGTTAACAATCGATGCCAGAAATGTCTGTGCAGTGCAATAAAATATCCAGAATTTACTAGACGTATTACAGCGTAATATATAGCTATTTATGGCAAAACAATAATGTTAACTGACAGCACTTGTGCAGTCTTCTGGCGAAATTGGAATCAAATAACTGCAACTAGGGAAACAAGAAAGGGGAAAGAGAGGGACTTCCAACACAGAAGAAGCGATGAGAAGGATTTAAAAGCCTGATCCTCGTTAACCCTCTCTTTCCACGGATCACCATGACGACAGCAAGGAGAACGCCAAGGCACAGCCTCGGTGAGTATGTCACAAGCGTCAAATCCAATTTGGGGCGTAGCTACTGGCAGGGTCTCATTAGCAATCTGTCCGTCAAAGTCTCACTGACAAGGCATCGGTCACAGTGCATGCAGGTACAGTGGATGCACTTGCGTGAGAGCACAGGCTACACGATGCTCTTAGTTTCTTAGTCCATGTTAGGCACCTCTTCCTGTGTGACCCTGTGTGCCACCACTTCCTGTCCTCAACTTTCCTCAGGGAGTGGGAGTAGCTTTTTTCCCTGAGGTCTCTAATAAGCTATGAAGACTGACTAACCCACTCTGGATTTTCAAACAAACAAACAAACAAACAAAAAAGTTAATATCGACACTACAATTGAATATATAACGACAGCAACTATGGCCAATATTCAATTAACATTTTTCCTGAACTTTGACTAATAACTAGATGCACGTGTTTAATGTTTTCTTCATAAACACAGTTTTGTCAGTTTACCAAAATAACATTATATGTAAATAAAATTACGGACAAATCTTTACTGAATGCAGGTCAGCGTCTATTACAGTTAGAGCGATGTGAACATGTGCAGCTCATTACTCGATTTTTAGTGGACCATTCATGTAAAAAAATAAAAATAAAAAATAAAAAGTTAAAGCATGGAAACAAAGGGATTTCCAAAACATTATATGAAATCATACACTGACTGACAGACGACATGCTTTTGCAAATGCACCCTCAATGCACTATGAGGTGGTGCAATGTAGCCTTATTCTGAGTTTCAAGAAATGTGATACACAATATTCTCCAGACCTTTAGAGTTATAATTAGCAAGAAATGGCCTCTATGTAACCAAACAGTTTTAAGAATATATGATTTCCATCGTGTTTTCAGTCACCTGACAGTAAAGACAAGAGATCGATAGCCTACATTCTATACATCAGTACAGATTTACATCTTTGTCGGTCTCAAATGGCAACTACAGTGATGGCTTTATTAATGTCAAAAAAATGTGTACAACCGTTTAAAAAAAACAAAACCATTTCAAGAGCCATCTTAAAAATAATAGCCTATAAGAGAAAACAGAAAAATATAATATAAAAAGACACGTCCGAAGCAGTTGTTGGGGCAAAATATTACACTGCCTTCATTCAAAGTTACCGAAGCATGATAAAATGGTGCAGAAACTTAAATGGTCTTGCAATAGCCTTCGATTTTCCTTTGCCAATAGTACGTAATGAAAAACAAGCAGCATTTAGCCAACTGCAAAAGTCAAAGAATGTGCGAAGGGTACTGCAGAGATTTAGCATTTCTGCCAGACGATGAGTTGATCATACACCTTTTAGTCTGACTTCACGTAGGCTAAGACATAACTAAGAAGTCTTCAATACTTACTGGAAAATGGTAGCTAACTGAGGAAACGATGCTTTGTTGAAATATTTCTTGTCAACAACGTGTTGCATGAGTTTAAAATAAACATACAAATCTCCATCAAGAACTCTGCGGAAGAAATGTAAAAGATTTTGTTTAAATTCCGCGTGTTGTTATTGTAATGATAACGCTGCGGGGATATTTTGACGTCTCTTTGGGGTGCAGAAAATCACGTCCCTCTGAGATGATATGATAGTTATTTCGGTGCGCCGTCGTTGTCGCATAGTCTCTATTCAATGTTAAATATGTTTATGGTGAAATCATAATCTCATTGTAATCAACCGTTTTTCTAAACGCAGAAAATATTACGACTTGACTTCACCAACACTTGGATTCTAACAGTACATAACGGGAACAGCAAGCTATCCTGGTGCAGTCTAACTTGATTCCGCAACGCTTCGTTGTTCATTTACGAGCGCGTGATTGGTTGTAATCTATGGCAATCACCAAGCCCTCGCGTGACAGTTTAGCAAAGACGTCTGGTAAATGTATTTCTTTGAACATTCCCGGCGTATTAAAGGTAGGCTATTTCTCAGATGACGAGACATGTAACCGTAATAATCCATTACCCATGATGTTTTTAATTAATTTACAAATGTAATGATCCCTTTTACTGAAAGAGTGTTTATAACTTGACGTAACTTCACCCTCTAAGTTGAAATTCACATTGTGATGTCAGACTATCGACGTTATTTGAGTTCAATGGCCTCACCTTCGCCAGACATATTAGCCATGTCAGACAATTATGTCATGGGAACTTAAAAGTGAATGTGGCTCTTCCACGATTCGAAAATGCGTTCCACGGAAGTGTTTTAAACTGGACTCTTCACTGTAGAATAATCCAGTAAGAACAATCCACTGGGAGTTCTAATATATTTATTGGTTAACTGAAATCGTATTCAAATTATTATTAATAATAATAATAATAATAATAATAATAATAATAATAATCTGTATATTAGATGATAGCCGTTGTCATTGGATGTGATGTATATGTTGATGCTCCTGTGAACATCATGGAACATATTCCATGATGAGACAAATCTCTCATTACAAGACAATATATAAAATATTCAGTGTGTATTAATGAGAATATTCGCAGTTATACAACATCTGAAAACTGTCAGGCACATTGGCAACCAGCTAATATAAACTCCCACTGATGGGTACAGTTTTGCACAATTGGTACAGGCCTATTTATGTTTAAATATATAGCCCATTAACGGGAAAAAACATGTTCAGTGAACAATAATGAGAGAGCTATGCAAATTTGTCTTAAAATGAGGTACAAAGTCATACTTTTAAAGGGACATCAGTAAACCCGTGATTTGATGCAGAGATCGGAATTGGTGTTAGGACTTTCAGTTGAGCACAAGTTAAATAGTTAATTGGATGACCACAATCCTCTGACCTCCTCTTTAATAACTGTTCAATATATGCATGATTTGAATTACCATCATTTATTAAGATATATTGAAGAATTCATGGATATTTTTATTTTTTTTAATGCACTGAAATATTGCATTAAATACCAGAAGCATGGTGAGAGTGAAATCTTCTTGTCATATTCAGTTAAAATAGAATAGCCCGTTATGTTTGCCCATGCATGCAAAAACTAAGAATAGAATAATATTTTTCTTGCATGCAAAGTGTTGTTGTGTGCCGCAGAGCATATTTTTGTAAGAGGAGCAATGCTGCCATCTGCTGTGCATAATATAATTAAATTTGATTAAACAAGTATGTAATGAGCATTGTGCCGATACAACATGGGAGTGACAAGCAGAAATGAGTCACAGTAACCGCTGGACATTTTT
The DNA here is from genome assembly GCF_013347855.1 of Anguilla anguilla. Classification (NCBI taxonomy): domain Eukaryota; kingdom Metazoa; phylum Chordata; class Actinopteri; order Anguilliformes; family Anguillidae; genus Anguilla; species Anguilla anguilla. The sequence continues at coordinate 7,758,835 of NC_049215.1, read as the reverse complement.
CTTTACAAAAGCGTAGTTTAAAAATAATAGGCTTTTATGGTGCAATCGTTTTACGTTATAAGTTAAAGTTTGTTTTAGTTTAAAGTACATTTAACAACAAGGTCTCAACACACTTTTCAAATAAAAGTGTACAAATAAGAATAAAAGAGGCAGACACCGAAGAATTAGGAATAAATTAGCAATAGCATAGACAAACTCTTGAAACTACAAACATGCTGATAGAAGTTAATTCAGGGAGTAATGGATAAAAAATTTATTGTCAGGTTTTTTTAATGAGTTGTGGTCAATAGCCTCCAGTTTCGGGCACTCAGGCCGCGTGGCCTAATGGATAAGGCGTCTGACTTCGGATCAGAAGATTGAGGGTTCGAGTCCCTTCGTGGTCATATGGGTTCATTCGTTTTACATCTGTAGCACAAAAAATATTTTACACAAAATAGCAACTTGGGCTTGGGCACTAGGTGTTCGAACTGGCATACCTGGAAAAAATTCAAAGTTGCCTGTTTTCAGCAGATGTTCATTTTTGACAAGAAACATTTTGAGAGAAAATGAAACCCAGGCCCCCAGGGACCAGACTGCATGGCCTAACAATGAAAGCATTTGGCTTTAGATGAAAATATTGGGAGGAGGGTCCTTAGTAGTCGTTCAGGTCATGTGGTCTTAAGTCCTAGTACTTCAAAGGAATTGAATGTGGTAAAAACGGGAAGAATAATGCAGTTACAAAACGACCATCATGATGTAAGCGTGTTACACTCAACTTTCATTATTATTATTATTATTAACAGAATATTTTATGGACAGAGTAACTGCACTCAGGACTTTTAATCTAGTAATCTAAGGGCAAATCTTGTACTTTTGTCACCAGAAAATATTTGAACTTCCAAGCTTTCCGCCACTGGAAGCATGTTCCATTTTTTATTGGGCCTGATAAACTGGTCGAGAAGATGGCAAGTGTTTGACTCCCTCTGGGGTTCTCCGATTTTGTTTTGGGGCTTACTGTTTATGTTCCAGCCTTAATTGCAAATGCTTACTTGTAACAAGTTGTTAATTTTTCTTAAATTGACCGTCAACTGTGGAATGATTTGCTCTGTTGAGGCCACGTTTTTGGCTGGACAGCAACAGCGGGGCCAGCCCTACAAACGCGGATGTCTGTGACTGATTGACTGAGTGAGTGAGTCACTGAGTGATGAAGTTACACCATTGGTCAGCCGAGTTATGAAGTTACACCATTGGTCGGCCAGTCCAGCCGTATACTAGGTTTTGACCTGGTTTTGTTTCAGAAACAGCTGAGCTAACAGACCGCGTGGCCTAATGGATAAGGCGTCTGACTTCGGATCAGAAGATTGAGGGTTAGAGTCCCTTCGTGGTTGTCCTGATTCTGTGGTTTTAGGCAACTGTGTAGTGTACTGGGTCTTGTACAGGTTAAATTCCCAGATGACTCTGCCATTGTTCCCTTGAGCAAGGAACTTAACCTATATACACTTCATTAGGTGGCAGGAGTGGCACCCGGTGTGGTCTTCTGCTGCTGTAGCCCATCTGCTTCAAGATTCGACGTGGTGTGCATTCAGCGATGCTCTTCTGCATACCTCGGTTGTAACGAGTGGTTATTTGAGTTACTGTTGCCTTTCTATCAGCCTTGCCATCAACAAGGCATTTTCGCCCAGAGAACTGCCGCTCACTGGATATTTTCCCTTTTTCGGACCATTCTCTATAAACCCTAGAGATGGTTGTGCGTGAAAATCCCAGTAGATCAGCAGTTTCTGAAATACTCAAACCAGCCCATCTGGCACCAACAATCATGCCACGTTCAAAGTGACTTTGAACGCTTGAACTTCAGCAGATCGTCTTGACCATGTCTACATGCCTAAATGCATTGAGTTGCTGCCACGTGATTGGCTGATTAGATATTTGCGTTAACGGGTGCGGTTTGCAGTTGAACAGGTGTACCTAATGAAGTGGCCGGTGAGTGTATATACACAGTATATATCCAGCTGTATAAATCGACGTAATGTAAATTCTATGTAAAAGTGTAAGTCACTCTGCTTAATGCCTGTAATGAATGAAATAATAATTAATCTCTTTTGTAACTCCCCCTTTTTGACACAAGCCTGAAAATGATATGCCCAAAAGAAAGCGGTTACTATTCTTGAACCCCTTTGACAATATGCATAATCCTGGACTCTTTTGAAAAGTGACCCTTGGGTGTTTGTTTTCCAAATATTACTGAAACAAAGTAACAGAAGCGCAAACACAGCAGAAGTGCAAGTTTTTTCCCCCCTCACCTAAAACATTTAGATGATATAGTCTGTTCCAGGTAGACTTGGACACGATGCAGCCACAGTCACAATGCTGGACTGATCCTGGTTCAAATTTGATCACAATGCCATCAAAATTGAGCATTCTGCATTGTTTTTTCTAAGCTATGTCTAGACAGGTTTTCAAAAAGGCCATTTGGAGACTCTCAGTTGAGAACAGCCTCATAATACTAATATCGAAACGTGTATTGTTATCATCAACAATAAACTGTCAATTTAAAGTTTTATGACCGCTCGGATACCGCATGTCCTGTATGTCTGAAGGGAACCGGAAAAACGACTGGAACGAAATGTAGCCTAATACAGTAACGGACCTTATGTCTTCTGGGGCTGTTCAATGTTTCACAAGAGATTGTGCGCAGAGGGGCGCTGTTTACATGGATTCTTGCCACCTAAAAACAAAATGCAGTCTCCTCTTTCCAGAAATGGTTTCACCCAACCAGGTATAATAGCCACTGGTTTCCAGAGACGCGGCATTGACTGTTGCCTCTGAGCTTGAACTGGGGATCTCTTCGCATCTAAATTGTCAAAAGAAAGGGAAGAAAAAACAAAGGCTGCTCATTATTTACATTTTATCTGACCTTTCTCCACTTGTCACACAGTATAAAGTTTTTTTTCCCAGCACTGGAATGTGGAGTCCGTGAAATCTGCTGAACGTTTTGCAAAATTGAAAAAGTAAGGGCCACTTGTTTTAAGCTTTTTTCGGTGCTCTGAAAGTTAGAAGAAATGAATTCTACAGCGTTCAATCAATCAGACAGCGGACTCTTTTCCAACAGAACTGATGGGATTTTGAAATGCTGCAACTTCTCGTCTGTAGTGACGGATAACGGTTTTGTTGCTACAGCACCGGATGAGAGGAGTCTCTTCATCATGAGAGTTGTGCAAATAGCGGTCATGTGCGTGCTCTCGCTGACCGTGGTCTTCGGGATTTTCTTTTTAGGGTGCAATCTTCTCATCAAATCGGAGGGAATGATCAACTTTTTGGTTACGGACAGGAGACCATCTAAAGAGGTGGAGGCTGTCATTGTCGGTGCGTATTAACACCAGCTACCTTGGAAGAGGGACAAATGCTAAATGCAAACTTGGGTTTTATACAACGAAATGCCTTTTCCACGACTCTAGCCCCGATGTAAACAAGTTTGCGGACAAGGATAAATTATGGTCGGTAAATGACAGTAAGAGAGCATCATCTGTTCTGTTCTCCTGTATGGACAGCTTACGGAACTGGACAATGTGTCGATGGGACCACTGGATACGATACATGACTTTTCCCTGGAGTTCGTTTTCCACTTTTCCATGTCGCCAAAGCTTATCCGTAAAGAATGTATATAGCGACTTTCAAATATGGACAAATAACTCCGATAGGCTACGTAACTTAAATTATTCAAATTTCTAAAGCAGGTGGTGAAACCTTCTGTTGGCGTCAGTGAACATAACAGAAGTGAATTTTGCGTTTATTGAAATGCAAAAAAAAGTATTTTAGTACGTTCCTCCATCTCAACCATATGTTCGTGAAAGCAATTTATACTGTTTGTACTGGCATACAATTTGCTATACCGTATTTAGTTTCATGTACGCGGGAACACTGCCGTTTTTTAGCCTTTGTCAAATATGATATAGGCTAGTAACTGCCAGAATTATTGAAATGTAATGAACAAAGTCATGTATGTTGTCAGGTTTAATAAATGCATTCAGAATTACTGCTGCTGTTAATTCATGTCTTGTTTACTTTTTTCTTAATTTTATTGGCTTTTCACCTTCTTTTTCTTCTTCTTCTTCTTCTTCTTATTATTATTATTAGTATTATTAGTATTGTTGTTGTTGTTGTTCTTGCTCTTTTCCTATTCCTATTGGTATAATAGTAATACCTCATCATTAATTGTTCTAAACCACTTCACTTGGGTCCTTATGCATATGTGTAGGCTTAGCACGTATCAAAAATGGAGAAAACAACATTAGAATACACACTTCTGGATTTATCCTTCGGGATACACTAGAAATGTTAATTTTTATTTCACATACATATATGTCTATGTATATGTGCAAACAAAATGAATTCTGATTTTTAAAAGTTCAATACAGTAGACTTATCCGAAAGGCTGAGTAACAGATAGTTTTATATCAAGTACTCAAATGAGGCACATATACAGATACACAGAATTTTTAAAAATGTATATTTTATAATTAATAACCAGTCACACACTGTCACATGTCCAGGGTATTTTAACATTTGGTCCTTTAGAAAAGACAGCATATCAAGCATCAATTTCAATCATTTGTGAATCTGTATTATTACGTGTCAGTGTTCAACAGGTATAAAGTTTAATTAATTCTTTATAACATTTTTTCAATGGAAAAACCCAGCATAGATTAGTGGGAAAATTTATCATGGAAACCCAAGACATCTGGCTGCAAATTCATTGGTTTTTATCATAAGGTAATCCAATAAAATCATTGCTGGGCACAATATTTTCCAGCAGGGAGATCATGGATTAGTGCAGCCCAAAGGTCTCATGGGCATTTTGATCCCGAGATTTTATCTTGTTTAACTTTTAAAAATTCCTCCCCTATAGTGCTTATCAAATCTTAACACTTGGCATTTAAAATGGATGACAGGCAGGGATGTTGCATCCATGTATGACTCCACATACATCACTGATGCCTAAATGATGAAGGATTTTATCCAGGTGTACATTGCACAAAACAATACATTTGTCTGTGTGTATGTGTGTATGCAGGTATGTATGTATGTATGTATGTAGGTATGACACAGAGGGGTATCTAATCACAGTAGAATATATTAAAATCAGTGTAGTGTAAATTGCATGAAATATTTAACGAGATCTTGTTGCATATTCAGGTGTGAGGTTGGCCCTTTTTCACCTCACAAAAAACAGCTAATATTTGTCTGTTTGCTACATATCATATTAGCCTTTAAGAGTACAACAAGCCTGCGTGTGTGAGAGAGGCCATTCCCCTGTGGAGCCGAACCCTTTTTATAACTCAGATGTAGTTTGCATGTGGAAGAGCGAGACTGTTGCACAGTCCGCCTGAGCAATTTCACCCGTGCACTCTGTCAGGGGTCGGACGGTCCCCTGGCACTTCCATCGTTCTAAAATGGCTCCTGTGGTCCTGGTGGTTAACCAATGGAAATTTCCCATCCTCCACATTCGGCTGGGGCCATCGTATGGACGTATGGCGTCCAAGTCCATCAACAGAAAAAAAGACGGTCCACCACAAATGTTTCCAAACCGCATTTTGTGGGGGGAAATTGCATCACATCATTTGAGCGCGCAACATGTTTGTCCCACGTGTTACGGTATATAGTGACTTTATTAATCGTTTTGCCCTCGATAATGGTTGATTAATGCAGCCAGGGAATTAACTAAAGTTAATTAATTAATTATTTAAGCTCACGTTGTGGATGGACTGCATTCTCAGCAATACTGGGCTTTGACAGGGAGGCAGCAACTGAGGTCTATTTATAACAGTTCCAGAAATGTGTTGCTTTTGTTGTAATCACGCTGAATATTTGGTAAGGAGTCACATTGAGGCATGCAGCAAGTTTTAAATGAACAAAGATCAGCAAATGAGCACAAATTGAACTGGCTGCCGAACAGTGACTGGCGTGTGAAAAAACATGTTTTAAATAGATTTGAAATAAAAATGGATTTGGCTCTTATTTCAGTCCGTTCTCCAAAGCACTAGGTCACTCATGATTGGAAATGAAAACAATCAGCAAAGACTGTTTGCAGTCTGTTAGCCATCCGTACTTCAAGGCACAGCCTTATGTGTAAGCTTTGTGTGAGCAGAATGTCACTTATAAGCCATTCTAAACAAAGATAATCTTTTTCCTTTTGGGGGTGGGGTGGGGGTGGGGATGGGGTTGTGTGGTGGATCTGCATTCCTCGTGGAATTTAATTTGTTGACGTGCAACTCATTCTACCTTTTAAACATTCCCAGTTGTTAGCATTTAAGTAAACAAGCTAGCTGCATAAAATGCTGATTTGGCCAGTGTACATATTTAATGTCTTTATTTCAGATGCGTTATAAATCGTAAGAGACTGGATATAATACAAAAGCAGGCCCTCACATGTTATACAGGCACAAGGGTGATCTGTATGACTTGCAGCTAGCTTTATTGCATATAGTTTATATTATTTTCTATATGAATTTTTGTTGATTTGCTGCATTTAAACGCTCTTGCTTTATTGTTCAATGAATGTGGTCCCACTGATGCATCATAAACCTCAAATATTGACCATGGCATTTTAACAGACTGAAACCCTTTGGATCAAATCAAACATCTCGTCAAATTGAGCAGCAAAAAGCATCCAGGTCACTTATTGTGAGAGGACTCATTTTACATTCAGCAGGAATGTCAATGTGACAGATATGCAAAAATATCTCAGATATGAAATTGCACTGCTTCAGAATCACTGTAATTTAAATATCATCACTTTTTGAGCAACATCTGTGAATTATTCAAGATGTTCACATGACCAAAAAAATCTATTCTTAGAATTTCACACCTCCGGCAAATCATTCTGTCTTACATCCCATTATTCCCTCTTTGATGTTTTTCATGGAGGTACTCTTAAAACCAGTCCAATGAAACCACATTTTTGACTGTTGATATTTGTGTGCCTTTTGTGAAGGTTCATGGGTTCACCTACAGGGTTGCAAATCAAACAAACAACTTTAGAGGCTGCCATAAATGGGCATGTGTTTATATTGCATTAGCAGGTTCAGCAGTAGGGGAAATTATGTTATCTCCCTTGCTGTCAGAAACAATTGTCTATTCAAGGAGGGATCGTTACCTTAAATAAATATACCGCAGATCCATAACCGTGTTATCGTACCCTTCTGAGATTTCCACTGTACAGTGTGAGTTGGAAGGGTACAGATTTGTCTCTGCCTTCACAGTTATTGAATCTAATGGGGGAATAAGCTATTTTGCCCTTGTCTCTGAGTTTCAGGCGCACATTAAAAGAATTTAATCCCTTCATTATACAGATGACAACTCTTTTAAAGGGCAGAAAGAATTTGTTAAACAAATATCCTGAGCCCAATCCTGTTGCATAATTAATTTTGTTTTAATATTTAAAATTCTATTATTAATTGACTGGCTAAGATATAAACAATTCAAAACATGTAGATTTTCTTTTTTTATTAAAAAAAAAAAAATCAACTCATAATCATATCGTCTTTCACTCTTTCGGACCACAAAAGCAGTGACGAGCAGAGCGGTTTGGAAGGACCTGCGGTTTGATCAGAGAAGAGGTTTTACTGACTGTGACACGCATCGGGAGGACAGGGCAGGTCTTGCGTGTTGAATACGGCCAAACTGTCCCCCGAAGGCACGCTTATCTGCGCGCCGATTGGCTGTGCGCCTGGCTGCTCCGCGGAGGTGGTCAGTGATCTGAATTGCGACTGACAGCTCCAAATAGCTGCCTGACGGACACGGTCCCCTCTCCGCCGCTCGCTACCGCAACCTCCGCGGCCCTGTAATCCAGCAGCCTAATGCCTCCGCAAAGCGAGTAATGAAAAACATCTCTCAGACACCAGTCAGATAGAGAGGACATCCTCTCCAGGTTCACCTGCATTTCAGCGATAAGATACGTCCAAATGAATGAGGGATTAGATTTACATTTCAAATCTTTCTGTAACTGAAAATAAATTTGAAATATGGTACGTTAAAAAATGGACTCATGTACTTTGGATAGATGTGATATCACATGTGTAGCACTATGTGATATTTCAGCCTTGCATAATTACAAGTGTTCAGTTCTTAAATCTTCAGAACTTGACTTTGGTGACAGGGGAATTGTAAGCAAAATTATACTTTTCTGTGAAAAGCAATACATCTTCACTGTTATACAACGCTAATACCCTGTAGACATTAGTTTTTCTACCCTGAAAAAGGAAGAGAGACTGATTTTTTATTTTCTTTCCTCCTTCAGGCATGTTGTGGTCTAAATCACATTTGATTGCATTCATATATTTCTCCCACCATATATTTTTGAAGGTCTCTAGACCCCGTAAATAATTTTTTCTATAAAAAAGAAACATTAAAAAGTAGTCCCAGCTCGTGTATATCTGAGTTGCATGCTGTGCGAGTAGTTTGGTCAATATGTGCTCAAAATACTCTACTTAAAATTATGATACAGATACACTGCTGGTCATTAACTTCAGTCTGTTTAAAAGCCCATTGGTGAACTTATGACACCAGGAGCATTCAACTATTTCCTAACTGGGTGTATACTGTTTAATTCTCGGATAGATACCCTCAATGAGCTGAGTGGGAAACATTTCTTTCTATTTTAAATATTTATCATGAAACCTCTGCGGTTTTTGAGAGCCACGTTTTGTTTAGGTCTGTTCAAAGCAGCAACACCTGCTGTTCCTCACATTAACACTGAAGTCATAAATTTTTAAGACGTCGAAGGCCAAGAAAGAGCCAGGATGCAGTCTGAAGCCATCCATGTGTTTACACATTTAGGCACAGGCGTGCGTAAGATTGCTCCAAGCGTATACACAGTCCCTCCTATGGAATGTGCTATTAAAGAGACAGACTGTGCCAGAGCAGGTCATGTCATTTAAGGGCTTCCACTTAAAAAAAAAAAAAAAAAGAATATCCAGGACGTTTTAGTGATTTCAGTACGATCCCCAGTGCTAACTACAGAATGCACCCAAGATCACACAGTGTAATGGCTATATTGGTTTCATTTGCATAATCAACCGCAAAAGCCAAACCAAAATACTGAACTTAATTCAACGAATACAGACATGGATTTTTTAAATTATATTTTGTTTAAGTGTCAACATCTATACTAATGCAGACAAAATAAGAACGTATGGATGTGAAATCCATCAGAAACCACGTACGACGGCAATGTGAGAATGTCTGATGAGAACCGTGCATTGTACTCTAACTAAGCCGGGTAATAATGTTCGGTAATGCGGGAAGAGCACGATGAGCACTCGAGTCACGGCGACAGCTCCAGAGAACAAAGGGAACGCTCTGCTGAGGTTCGGCAGAGACGCCCGAACACTTTCGTTCTCCCCTCTCGGCACTTCGTCCTCCTCGTCCTCCTCGTCCTCCAGCGCCGGCGTCTCGACTGAAGTGCGGCCACGCCTGCGTTCTGCGTCAGACGCTTTGAAAGATCTCCTTTCGAGACGGTTGCGGCAGCCCGTCTGGTTCATCTCTTTTCAGCTCAGCGCCGACAGCCTGACGCTCTCGTTGCCATGGCCCCCGGGCTAGACACGCCCTGCCTGCGGGGCCCGTGGGGCCACACTCATCAACAGGTGTAAAAAAAAAAAGATTATTCAAAAAATCTGCCCCCCTGTCTCTACTGGATTGCAGCAGACTATTAAAAGATGCTCAGCTTCTCCCATAATAGAATTTTTTTTCTTTCACATGGGAGATAATTCCTGAGAAAAATAAAAATAATCAATGTAATAATATGTTTCACAATATTTGGGGCTAGGAAAATCTCAGTTTTTGTTTTGATGTACGAGATACATCCAAACTATATTTGCGTACACGTAAATGTTAAGGAGATTGATGGGCAGCAACAATCAATTCTCTGAGGTCATCACAAATCTCTTTTGTTCATGGCAAACCTGAGTTTCTGCTCTTTCACACAGCTGGTAGAACTTCATGATAACCAGCCAATCATGTGCACTTGATTAGCAGCACCTGGATCTAATTACCTTCTTAATTGATATGGAAGCAGTGAGGGTGCGCTTACTTTCTCACAGAAGGCTTCTGCATGCTGGCTTATTTTAGGTTGAATAAATAATGACAAAGTAAAATCTGTTCTGTGTTATTTGTCAGATGAATCACACAAGGTTACATCTATCTACCGATAGGACTTAATGAGCATTAGATAAGGGACAGTTACTGTATGTCCTGTCTGTGTGTCTGTGTGTCTGTATTAGTGTGTGTGTGTGTGTGTGTGTGTGTGTGTGCGTGTGCATTTTCCCAAGACCAAGGCTACTATTAATCATGCATACAATGTGGATTATAATAGTTATACATTAATCAACATTTAGCTTGAAAAGTGTTGAACTGTTCATAAAAAAAGACAAATTATGGACCAGGAAAATGATGCAGTAGAACTAATTTATTGTGAACCTGCCAGTGAAAGATGTAAGCTGGAAAAAGTTGTGTGGGAATCAAGATTTTTGTGAATCTGTTTAGTTAAGAAAATCATAAAATCATGAATTTACTGCTTGTCTCAGGTAGGTGGTACCATGACACTCTTTGATTGTTTTTTGTTTTTATTCATCCATGCGTTCATGCTTACACAATGTTCAGTCCAATATTTGGAATGGGAATGATAAAAACATTAGGCTGACATGGACTGGAAAATTGAATGACAAAAAGCAGCGGAATGAGAGCCTGTATTCGCACTGTAAGTGGTCCGTCAGCTTGAAATGGTACTTATGATTGCTTTGTTTTCATAAAACACTGCTTAACTTCACCACACGTTTGAGTGTTCTCGAGTGCACAATAGTCTCACAAATAATATACACTTTGACAGAAACACACAGTTGAAAATGCCATATCCCCATTGTGATGGACCCGATAAGATTATGTCACCAGGACTACCTCTATAAATACTTTTGTAACTGCATTTCCACTCAAACGTAGGCCCTAAAATCCCCCCTGACAGCCGGGACCTGGCTGACGACCAGTGATCGCCCAGCTGGGTTGCCAGAGCAGCCCAGCTGTCAGCTACGCTCAGGCGAAGCTTGAGTAACGAAGGACCGTTGGCAGAAACCGACTGTGAAGAAGACGAGCGGATTCTGCGATCCTCGAAACACATCAAACGCGCCGCGTCAGGGCTGCGATTTCTGAAGCTGAATACAAATGCGAAAAATTATTCAATTTGAATATATGATGACATTAGTCATACACAAGGCTGTCCAGATTAATTCATGAATGCCTTTCATGTTTTAAAGGCATTCTTAAAACCGAATATGCAGAGCCGCAAATATATTTTTCCAAAATCAAAGGGATTCAGAAGTAACTGGTGTTATACATTGTTTTATGTTTCAGTTTATCGGACAGAAAAGTTTTGGACTTTTTGGACCCTGAAGCTATACTACAAAATGGAGTTTATATTGCAATGCGGGGACTAAGAAACTAGAGCATGCTTACTGAATTGCAATTGTAAGACTGCTGTTGTATCCTTGCAGTTTGCTGTAGCCAGAGGTAGAGAATCCAGATTGAGAAATTAAAAGTCCACTCCAGTATTTTGTTCCAATCCCCTGGATTTGCTAATTAGCACAATTCTTCAGCTAGGAGGTAGAACTAATTAGTGATATCGGATGGCTGAATTAATGGGTGGAAGAAACACATGGCAGGACTTTTACTTACTGACCCCCTGGACTTTCCTCTTCTGGCTGTAGCTAGTTAGCATGCTAGCTAATGTTCATACATTCTTCATTTTTGACAGGACTGAAGCTTTAAAAAATATGAGTAGTTCTGTAAAGGGGATGACTCCTGCAGATGTGGACATTTGGACTGATTGGAAGATTGTCTTACTTCATGGCCACAAGCCATGGGGGACATGGGCTATTTTCTGTTGATGGCCACTTTATGACAATTAACCTCTCTGTGTCATAGCTACAGCCCTGGGACAGTGCAATTATGCCAACATTAGTGTTGTTGTCCCAGATAGGATGCAGCATGACTGCCAGCATGCTAGTCAAGATGTTATCATGAAATAATTAAATAGAGAGGTGATGCAAGCATCTATTTATTAACACCTTTACAGACACATTGCTTGGCTACATGTATTTTTCTCTGTTATTAGAACTACACTGATAAACGTATTTCTTTTAAAAAAATCTTGTTTAACATCATCATATGAATGATTTGAACATGGATTTTCCAGGGGTTACCAAAACTGCTGAATTTTGGAGCTCAAGAGTTGTCCCAAGGGTAGGCTACTCATTTATTTCACGGCAAACACAGCACTCAGACAAGACTGGTATGTGGTACGTCTCAGATTTTGTTCACAGGTATGAATCCAATAGTGAAATGAAACTTCCGAAGGTCTCTTCAGCTTAACTGTGAGGCAGAAAATCACAAGTTTTGAAGGAAAGGTTGAATACATTTTAAAGCAAGCATAATAATGGAAATGGAAATATGCAAATGTAAAGCTTAAAAGCTTATAAGCTTAAAAATCAGCTGATGAGCATTGTATTTACTTGTAAGACTGATTTGTTGAAGCTTATCAGATAACTGATGAAATTGTTTATTTGTTAAAAAATCAGCCACAGAAGTGAATTTTCTCTACTCCTGTTCCCCGAAAATTTCACAGAGGTCTAACTGAACCTACAGTAACTGAATTCTGCAAAATAACCTCATATACACTTTTACAAGGAACACTACAGGGAGTAGATCAGGCTTTAACAGGGTCTAAAATCAAAGTCTATCACCAATGATAGGATTCATACAAGTTCAGAAATAGTGTCATGAGTTTCTCTACAGAAGATTTACATAAAGCTGAATTATGTATGCACCAGAGACTGTAGCCTTTTAAAGCTTTTAACCTGATAGATTTGTTTAATTTCACGTTGATTTATCATATTCAATGCATTGTTTAATGAGACATTCATACGATACTTCATTAAGTCTTTTCCTCCTAAGAGTTTTCCATCTGTTTCTTAAATAGTTTGTTCATCTAATTCAAAAGAGGCAACGTTTTTGATCAGTGGTAATCTTAATAGACAAACGCACATTTTGTCTGCATTTAACAAGAAGCTGGACAAAAAAACGTGACAACAGTGATACAACAAGACCCATATAATGAAAAATCTTAAAACACAACCATCCAACTGAGACCATTCTATCAATACCAGTGGTTTGCCTTACTATAATAATTCAATGATCATGTGTTTTAGGAATTTTTTGTGTCATTTAAAAACACTGGATATCAGTCCATGTGAAATTAAAATGACAGGAAAAGGAGGTAGCTGATTGCTAGAAATACACACAAAGCCAGAGTCCCTCACACAAGTGATTTGTGAATACTGGGTACCGCAGCCTTCTCTTTGTTATGTATTTACAGGAAAAGACTAGGTGCCATTTAAAGGAGGACGTTGCTCGAGGGAAATAACTTGTCTGCATTTTGTAAATGACAGGCACTGCTTGACTTCAATTGCCCCATGCGGAGGAAGGCACAGAATCCTAGACACTCTAATCTGATTTGCCAGTTGACCAATGCGACTCTTATTTAAAAGCCCCAGGGGCGCTAGACCTACCTTGGGAATTTAGTTTTAATGGTCTGCTGCCCTGCTCTGTCACAGCAAATGAGAATTTGTCTGAGTGCCCCATGATGAAGCATCTATGGGTCACGACTTATTGAGCTTCTGCGAATCTTCGGGCCAGGAGCGGTTCAGCCTTCATTATCGCTAGGATCTGACAGCGCAACTCTGCGTTAGCGTGTGTGTGTGTGTGCGCATGTGCGTATGTGTGTGCGTGGATGTGTGTGTGTGTGTCCGTGTGTGCGTGTGCACGTGTCTGTGCACTCGTGTGCATATGTGTGCATGCACATGTGTGTGGGGGTGTGTGTGTGTATGTGTTACACTGAAAAAAGTGAAACATTGGGACTTAATTCTTCAAAATTCAATTAAAATAAATAGGTTTGTTTAAATAAGTTTAACTTAGCTGAGTCAAATACATTTTTTTAGATGTGATCAATTTCAGAATAATTTTAAAGTTAATCCAACATTTCACGTTTTTTAGTCTACAATGACAGTTACAAAAGATGCGTCACCATACAGAAACAGAGATTGCATGTCTGGCACAGGTATATGTCCTTTGTACAGTTGACTGAGCCTTACATAAGAACATGTTTTACCCAATCACAAAAGACAAGGAGGGAAAAAAATGCTAAAATTGCGTATATGGATCTATAATAAAAAGGACTCCATTGATCTTAAACTCCAAAAATGGCTTTAATTAATCTCATGGCTAAAGCAGCTTCTACAGATCTGTAAACATTCTGCTGTACAAAGAGAAGATGGGTAGACCGTCCTTTTTTTCCCCATTCGACCCTCCAGCCCCTCTGAAAGCTCACCCTGTACTGTGCCCCCCCCCCCCCCCCCCCAATGCCCAGCCCATTCCTCGTTATTAGCATGCTCAAACTCAGCAGGAATCAGGGAATTTTAAGTAAATTAAATATGCATGCTTTTCCATTCACTAGACAATGAGCTGATTAGGGTGATGTCTGCAGTAATGAAGTGGAGCAAGATTGTCTCGCAGATATTCACTGTGGAATATTCAGAGGGGAAAAAAATAACACTAAAATAAGCTGGAACGTAGCTGCCGCTCGCACAATTCGTGATCTTTAACTAGCTTTGAGCAAGTCCAAAAAGGTGGTTTTGAATTTTTTATTATTTTTTTAAATAGAAAACCGGTACATACACACTCTACTACAAGGTGTCACACAGTGCGTGTCGGAGCAACTGGTCCTTCTATTGTTACTGTTATTTTTTTTGCCTGCAGCCTTTGATGCTCATTAAAGGAGTTATTTTCACAAGGCGGCCATTTGCATCCCCGGGGGCATCTCCTGATGCCCGCGATCGACAGGACGAAGGAACGAGTCGGAAGAGCCAGAGAGCACAGAGTCCTGTTTGCCCTTCCGTGCTCCACGGTGGTCAGCGGTGCCATATGCTGCCACTGTCCGCATGACTACAGTCCTCTCCCCCTCCAGCTGTTGCCAGCCGGCAGAGAGAGAGAGAGACGCTCTGCTCCGAGGCGATGACGCTCGCCCAGCGCC
The DNA here is from genome assembly GCF_013347855.1 of Anguilla anguilla. Lineage (NCBI taxonomy): Eukaryota > Metazoa > Chordata > Actinopteri > Anguilliformes > Anguillidae > Anguilla > Anguilla anguilla. The sequence goes on along the minus strand of NC_049215.1, from coordinate 7,743,723 downwards.
ACTTTAAAATCACACGTAGCTTACTGTCTTACAGCGACTGTCTTAACACGCCGACAGCGACGCCGCATTGTCCTCAGGCGAGGTTCGAAAATGCAAGACATCGCCATTTCAGAGCATTAGCATTCAAAGATCTATAAATAGAGGAGGCTGAGAACTGCGTGTACCCCAGACTTTTCATATCAGGTGACACTGCATGAAATATTCACATAAATCAAAGATGCTGATTGAAATAACGATTTGCAATGGACTTTTTCTTAATCGGATCTAAAATGTACCTGTTTGTTTGTTTAGTGCACATGAAACTCCATCTCTTATTTGCCAAATTAACATTTTGTTTCATGTACACATTTAAGAACACTGACCTGTCCTTTTATAAATATATAAGATATTATTGCTTGGTTAGTATAGCGATGATTTCTTCTGATTTCATTTGGCAATGCTTCCTACTTAAACACAATTGAGTACATTTCAGCCAATTGCTTATAGGTGGTCATTTCTAAATTTCAGATTCTATTTTGCAACAATTACTATTTTGCAACTGAAAAGAGCTGAAAAAAACAGCCACAGAACAGTTGCAGGCTCATTAAGTTCTTGAACAATGGCATACGAGGCTCCGTGAACCTGGACAACAGGAACAAAATGTGATTGCAAAAAAAGTTTCTTTTTATGTTGCAACTGCAAAAACAAAAAAACAACAACAAAAAAACATCAGAGCTCAAAGAGAAAGGAGATTGCCCCTATTGGCTGAAACATCAGAGGCTAGCAACTGAGAGAGCACAGAGGGAGAAATAATCATTCTCTCACAATCATTTACTCCATAATCAATGTGTGCTTTTCCAGCCATTTGTCACGACAAACAGCATGCTTTGAACATTGTGCAGAAAACCAATATTTACATACACTTCAAACTCAGAACAGTCCATAAGCCATTTTTATGGTAATAACGAGAAAGTTGAACAGAATAAATATATGTCTTGCAGCACATATTGATTGACTGGAAAAATAATAGGACTGTATATTTTAAGCGATTTCTGTTCATTCTTGAATCATGCCCCATTCATTTTAATGAAATATCTGTGCGATAAATAATTAGCAAGAGCACCAACAACTACAAAAAGGACCCAAATGAATGAATCATTTGACTTTCCACAAATGCCACAATTAATCTTTTTGATTAATGACACTTGCCCTGATTCCGCTGATGTGAGCCGTGGTGTAAGAGAGCACACAGCAGATGAGCGTGTAGGTTTGTTCATCTGTGTATCGAGAAGAAATAACAGGAACCTCTTGCACTTCATTGTACACCTTTATAACTCATTTACCCAGTTCATTTAACCAGCATCTGTGTCTTTTTCCCCCTGCAGCAAATCTGAACAGGAAAGAACATTTCACCAGGAGCATGCATGGTGAGGGCACAGTGTGTGTATGTGCATAGTGAGGATACAGTGCGTGTGTGTGTGTATGTGCATAGTGAGGACACAGACAATGTGTGTGTGCATAGTGAGGACACGAACAGTGTGTATGTGCATAGTGAGAACACGAACAGTGTGTATGTGCATAGTGAGGACACAAACAGTGTGTGCGTGCATAGTGAGGACACAGACAATGTGTGTGCATAGTGAGGACACAGTGTGTGTGTGCATAGTGAGGACACAGTGTGTGTGTGCATAGTGAGGGCACAGTGTGTGTGTGCATGGTGAGGACAGTGTGTGTGTGTGCATAGTGAGGACATGAACAGTGTGTGTGTGCACAGTGAGGTCATAGACAGTGTATGTATGTGCATAGTGAGTTCACAGTGTGTGTGTGTGTGTGTGTGTGTGTGTGCACATAGTGAGGACACAGACAGTGTGTATGGTGTATGTGCATGTGCACAGTGAGGGCACAGACAGTGTATGTACGTGCACAGTGAGGGCACATACAGTGTATGCATGTACACGGTCAAGGCACAGTCAGTGTGTGTACCCAGTGAGGGGAGCATTGGCAGGAGAAGGGCCGTGTGAGCTCACCAGCGCTATACATATATTTGATGTGCAGGTGTCACAAAGGATGAGTGTAAGCAGAGCAACGGGGACTGCATGTGCAAACAGGGACTGCTCCTGTGCAGACTGTTCAGCCTCACCTTTTAACATCCCTGTGTCCAATCAGGAGCCAAGGCTTAAATACGAACTCTGGGCAGACAAAACAGCCAAAAAAAACATCTGCAGTCTGATGGATAGAGCTAGACACTGGTATCAATAAAAGTATACCATAGACACCACTGTACCCTATATAAAATGGGATATTGAAGAAATACAATGGATTTATATTTATACTCCAGCAAGATAATGGTCATTTTGATTTCTTTTTTTATGAGACGCTCATATGTATCACTCATATTTTCTTTCCGTATTATATTTAGTCACCTGGAGAAAGCCGTTAGCTGCAGAAAGCTCTCTGCTTTGGGAGGATCACATCTGGCCGGAAGCCGTTGGCTTTCCATTTCGCCCGCAGGCGGCCATTTCCTTTCCCTCCACGCAAACGGTCGCTCTCTGAGTCCTCTCCTTTCAGGAGGGGGAAGAAGTCACCGGCGCGGCGATTGGATAAGAGCCCCTTCATGAGCCGGCGGCTCAGGGCGACGCCCGCGACGGCGAGGCAGAACGGGGGGCGTCTGAGACGGCTGACAGGCAGCGTCGGAGGGCAGCGTCGCAGTGGCGAAAAGGTGCCAGATCGAGCGGATCTGCCATTAATCTCCCGCCGCGGCCCGGCCGCTATCTCGTCTCGGACAAAAGCGCGTGTCACTCGCCCCCTTCGCTCCTCGCCGGCTCCGAGACCGCACCGCGCCGCGGCCCCGCCCGCCCGCCCGCCCGCCGGGGAAGGGCCTGACCTCAGCTCGTTACGGCCCGACTTAACGCCCCGCCTCCTCTCCTCCGCGCGCCGCCGGGAAGGACGCGCCGTCCGTTAAACATCACGCCCGCCGCTCTCTCCCGGTAACTCCGGCGTCCGCGTCCTGTTCGTTTTGTTTACCCCTCTGACGCGCTGACAGGCTGCGCATCAGCGATCGATTACAACCGGGATGAGTCACGCGGCTGCGCTGCGTTCCCCAGCGCACCGGAGCTCCTGCAGCGAGCTGTTCAGACCAACCGCGGAGCCGTAAAAAAAAAAAAAACAGCGTGCCCTAATTTCTGGAACAGAAAACATCGCGGTTGTAGGCATGAGCTAAGTTTTATGGGTCGCCTCCGCAATCCTGGAGTTTCCATGATGAAAATCTCCTGTGGTACGGACAGAAGTTCTGCTGCTTATTTACCTCTGTTTAAAAAAAAAAACCTTTGCTTCTTTATAGTAATAGTACTGTTTACTAACTGTACAGCAGATGCATAACCATCGCTAAGGTGCAGTATACATATAATCAGTGCTTGCTTGTAGTTTAATTTATAAAAAATGAGTTAAATTTATACATGACTTAAAACATACGAATTTAGCTTATTTTCAAAACAGGCTACTTTTTTAAAATACAGACTCCTGCACAATGTTTCTATTTAAAGGTTTTCTATTTAAAAGTATCCTATTTGACAAGGTCACAGTGGGTCAAAATGCATTTATTTCACCATTGGTAAATAGAGAAGCACCTGTATTATACTGTGTTTAATCTCAGGATGTTCCCATGCGTTTGCTCCAGGCCTGAACACGCTGCCTGAACACGCTGCCCGGCGCACGAGGCCGCGTTCAGCGTCGGAAGCCAGCCCGAATCGGGCTCGCTGAACTGAGCGCGGCCTCTCCTCGGGGAGACAGAGGGCAAAACAGCGAGAGAGAGAGAGAGGGGGAGCGAATCGATGTGCGCTATAAATCCATGCCTTTTTCCACAGCCGCGGTTCCCTCCCACGCAGCCAGTCACACGCACAGTTCAGCTGGCACGCGGGGCACGCCATCCTATCCCATAAGGCCACGGGGGACAACGTGCCCTCCTCGATTATAACCTGGAGGAGGTGCGGAGGCAGGTGCATATGCTGAGACAGTTTACGGCTAGCTGCTATCGTTCTACGGGAATATAAAAATCCATTACATGTTCCAATAGCGTTTATACATCTGCCCTGAGTCTTTTCAAGAACGTATTACTTCTGAAAAAATTCCATATTTTATTTTATTTTTTGGGGGAGGGGTTATGTTGACTATATTATATGCAAATCCAGCGTATATCATTGGCTCGATGATATGCAATTCATGCTCCAAGAATTTTGTCATTTGTCACAGTGCAATTTTGTCAATTCTATCATGAGACATGGGGACTGTGTTGCTGAGGCTCTGACCAAGCTTAAGGCAGTTCCATATAATGAGAGAAACGAATACCGGCTCGCTGAGAAATCTGTGATTGCATGCCTTCTAGTTTTAGGCCTTTTCCCAACTCAATTTCACCGGCATGAATTAATTCAAACGCACTGTCCAAATGTACTGAATAACTGAAAATGATTCTCATCCGGAGGCAATCGCTTCTAAATTCTTAGTAATTTCTTCACTGGGAGTCATTGGAAATGCAGCAGGAACAACAGGTTATTGGAATTTGTATTCTCAGAACCCCATTCAATATACAAAGCCCTACAAAATTATTCCCGCCCTTAATAAAGATTAATAATAATTTTAAAAAAACAGTATAAAATCAATACTGCAAATGCTGAGATCTATTTTCATTGTCAAATGTGGAAACGTTCTGCAATAATAATGATTCAATGGAATCCAACAAAATAACACTATTCTCAAATTACATGTTTATTTCCCAGAAAATGGCAAATATTCACGTTACAATTTTTCCCCCAAAGAAGTACGCCTCCAAATGGTATACACCCCCCTTATCAAAACACTGCGAACCCTCCATACTGATAACTCTGCTTCCCTGTATTCTGTAGTGTTTACGAAATTGGTGAACATACTGTAATGGGAGATCTTTGGCTGTTTCTCCATACAGAACCACCTTTCAAGATCCTTCGGACGCTTTGGCCTATGCTTGTGGACTTCCTTCTTCTTTCTTCAAATTCAAACCACAAACTTCTGGAGTCTGCAGATTTATTTTTTGGGATTTAATTTATTTGTGGCGTAATTAATCTTTTTTTTTTTCGGGGGGGAAAATATGACTTGTTAAAAAAGCACACAATGAACCTCATTACCAGCGTTGTGACTTTATCAAGGGTGTGAACACTTTTGGTGGGCACTGTTCTTGAAATATCTAGATGTAAATTGAAAATGCCAAAATGTCCGCATAAATCCTCAAGATTATAATTACTGAAGGCATTTAATTCAGCGGTGTCAGAACAGTCCGTCCAAATCATTCTGCTGCCTCCCATGTGCTTCCCTTTTTGGAAGTGCTAAGCTTCATGAGCTTCACTAGGCAGTCATTCACTGTTAATCAGGAATAGTCTGATATATTTTATATAGAGGCTGATGGCATCCTAATACATTATATTCCTTAGGGTAACACTTTACATTAAGTTGCCGCTATACCTCTGTAGTTAAATTGTAACTAATTTGGTAATGAGAGGTTATTATTGGTAACTCCAACATAACACAGAACAACAGTTAGCAGCGTTCTTAATTACACAAGTGAATATTTTTTCCATATTTTAATTACGCTCGTAGGCAATATCTTCGTGATACACAGCAAATGAACCTTGCCTGTTACTCTCAGTGCCTTAATGATGCAGAATTTTTGCAGAACAAATGTATATGGCTGGCCTTGTTTCACATGCGTAATCAAGAACACCGCTAACTGTTGTTCCACGTTAGCTAAGTTGGAGTTACTCAATAATAACCTCTCATTACCATATTAGTTACAATTTAACTACACAGTTATAGCTTAATGTAGAGCGTTACCTTCCTTTGCTGAATCTTCACGTCTCCGAGGAACATGCCAAATCCGTAACATTCGTGCAGAGACCAAATGACAGGATTGGGGAAGTGACAGGGGTCCCAACCAGCCCCGTGACACTCCAAGAGCGCAGCCCTACCCAGAATGCCTCAGGTGCTGTCAGCAGACTGACGGGTTCCTTGGGCGGACAGACAGCCCTGTCTCAATCGCTTAGCGCTCGGATAAATAAATAACCGGCCATCAAAACATTGGAGGCCTGACAGACAGCTGTCCCCCACACGTCAGAAAATGTAATCTGACTGGCTCGCATCTAAATAAGATATTTGAAGGATTCCATCCAAAGGCTTCTCGTGAATTTAATCTATTTCCCAGTGACTGTGGCCTCTCGCGACACCTGACAAGACAACGATATATTTGAGTTTTCATAAAAATAGACAATCCAGGGAGTAACAACTCCCGATCCACAACAACTGTAGTTGCATCATTTTCAAATATGCATAGGCAGGTGTCCAACATGTTACAAAATATAACCTTATATAACCTGCACTCTTTAGCAAAGTACACTACATTTAATACCATGCACACCATTCTTTTCAGGTGGTGTACATGTGTAGGGATGTTCTTATGTGTAGAATAAACAGACAAACAAGCGCACAGATATGTGAATAAAATGGAGACCTGGAGACAGTCCTCATCACTGATGTGTCGGTGACTCACAGATGGGAGGTATGGCGTGTTGTTCTGCTGTGTATGGTGCCCGATACTGCTCCATTACACAGGGCTGCATCGCTCCTGTCTTACGGTGAATATGCGTACACGAGGACTGACAACCAATATGGCAGAAACAAGAAAAAGCCAAAGTGCAGTTCTCCAGCTCGGGGAGAAAGAGCAAGCGCACAGTCATCGGTGACATTTGGAAGATTGCACCGGGATATTCTGAAAACAAAATGGCAACGATTAATTTAATTTGCAGCTTCGTGCTACCCCTGCCCCAGGGCAAAGTCTACGTAACGCAACATTTTTTGTGTGCATAAAAGACCATTTACATTAATTATTTCTTGCTCCAGCGGGTTTTCTGTCCACATTATATTGAAATGCCTGGATTTCATTAAGTTGCTTGTATTGTCGTACAGCTTTGTGATACAGCTGCATGTTTTCTGAAGCTATTCAGAGAGAGAGCCTTGAGCGAGAGCACAACAGCAGAGCCCAGCCAGACAGTTGAACCCGATGCCTTAACCATCACACTCGTAATTCCTCTGACATTCTTCAGTTTCGCAGGCGGACCCAAACCGCGCGTCCGAACTTCGGACCGAGACATCAGGGGTTTTTATGGCTCCTCAAGTCCGCGAATTCCGCCATTTCGGCGGAATGTGTTTGTTGCTAGGTAACTAACTGGAACCCCATATAATCTCTGGAAAGGAAAACACTGTCATCTCACGCCTGACATGTCTGGCCGGCCAGTGTCAATATTACCCGCCGCTCCCATCCAAGTGGACATCGGCCCGTGTAATGACAACGTGAGCGCCAGGGAGAGAGCAAACAAATATCGACTGTGCAGCCGCGTCATCGCTAAACAGCACAACAACCCAGGGATATTGCCTGGGCCAAAAGGACCAGAAAGAAAACGCGATTTTGCGCTATCCTCGTAAAGACGACAAGACAAGCCTTCCATGCATTAGATACGTTACATGATTATCCTTCAATCAGCCGGCAATTACTCTCTAGATCTTTTCATTTTAGCATTCAAGTAGCCTACCTTCAACTGATTATTGCGGCCTATTTTTAGAATTTAGCACTAGGCTACCGTTTGTGTATTGACAAATACAAATAAATATTCATCAGTTTTATAATGATTATTTCAAAATTGCGTTTTCTCTTTGCAGATAGTTTAATTAATTTCAACCGCCAAGTATCTGTTTATTTGTAAGCACGAAATGCAAAAGTGCTAATTAACAATCAGAGAAACGCTGTACATGCTGTTTCATATACATATTTGGCAATCCTTTTTCCTCTTTTGTTATTTCAGTTAATCAGAACGCTATACTGCAGGGGTGCCCAACCTCAGTTGAAAAGAGCCAATGCTGGTGCAGGCTGTTTTAACACTGCGTTAAATTCAAATAATTAACTAATCGTGGTCTTCAATCAAGATCTTGATAAATAGAATCAGGTGTCTTGGAACCGGGCAAAAAAACAAAAAGCCTGCCACCACACCGGCCCTTTTCGGTAATAAGATTGGACACCACTGATATACAGTATGTCTGCAGCTCCTGTGTGTGAGAGATCTGACTTTGCTCACACAGCTGACAAAGGAGACGTATAATCACTAGCAGCAAATAGAACCTTTGCTTCAGTTCAGTTCAAAAGCATCTCCCATTACACTGAGGATAAACGTCCTTTAGAGCTGGACACTATCGGACCCTGACTGTTCACAGTATCGGTCTGCTCCTGTCCAGCTCCACTGAGAGACAGCCTGCTGTCGTAGCACATCAGCCACCTCCAGAGCAAAGCGTCCAGGCCTTTAAATAGTGCAAGTGCAGAAACATCCAGCATCAAGCGCTCCTGTTCTTACTGGGTGAAAGCAGAGGATGTTATATCCTTGCCAAAAAAGTGCACGGCGGGAATTACACCCGTAATCTCATCGCGCATTTACCCATGATTGTTGCACTGTAATGATGTGAATGGAGAACGAGAACAGAACGCCGTATTCCTCTGACGGCGGTGTTTTGCGATGCGTGGATCTCGGAGTTAAACGCGCCCGTGGTGCGTTCTGGGAAGGTGCGCGTCCCTCCTGCTGAATAACAGGCAAACCCCGAATGCTGTACCTGGGGGTGGTGAGACAGCTGCCACTCGAAGACCGCAGGACAGCATCTAGAATTAGATTCGTTTGTGAGCAGTTACATGCGCTGTGCTATAACTGACATTCATCAGGATCTGAGACGGGGATATTCTTACGGTGAAGACGGCAGCAACAACAGCACTGGAGACAACGTGAAGGGTGCAGCTGTTTGTGTCTGTCATAATACCATCCCAAAAGATGTTGAAGAGAGGCTAATGTAATTTAAGGGGGGGGGGGGGGTAAGACAAATCCAGCTTTGACTCAGTAAGTCGTAATTTTCCGTGCGGTATTCAGTCACGACGCTGAGCGAATCAGGCGCGGCGGAACCCAAAAAGAAAACGAAAGCAGCTCCGCTATGTTTTCCAATTTAGCCAGGAGAGTTCCGGAAATAGACCCGCCGCGGCGAGACTTTGCGGTTTAGCGGAGCGCCGTTCCTTCCTGCAGGAGGGAGATTGACGGGAGCGATATGTCACGGGATGGGTCAGACCGCTGTCACGCAGAATCACACTCGGGCGGGGGAGAGGAGAATAAAACACGGCTCTGCCGACGGCGCCGGTGCAGATCTCGCAAAGGACGTCGTTTAAACGAACCATTGTTCCCTCTCCGGTCTCCCTGGGCAACTGTCGCACGCGGAGATCGCAGATGTCCAAACTCTCACGCTGAAATTAAACTGGGTTTAATGCATTTAGGACAGAACACAGCACAGAGAAAAAAACATACTGGATATATATAGCCAGATCATGTTCTGATAACAGGAGGACAGGCTCCAGGGCTAAATCTGTATGTTTGCAGATGTCTTCATAAATACTACTGATTTCCCTCACTCACCCTTCTTGCCATAGCCATATATAATGAAATAATGATATTCAATATAAACTAATATACCATAATAAAAGAGTCCTGTAAGTCCAAACCAACCCGTGAGTCCAAACGTTCAGAGTCTGAAAATCTGGCTAGAGAAATAATCTTCTCCCCAAGTCCACTGATTTCCTTGCTAGGAATAGTAAAAAATATTGTTACAGTTTGTGGTTAAAGACAAACCCTACCAGCAATTGCAGATACCACCAAAAAATACGTCTAGGGGAAAGAGCAAAATGAAAATTGTCCCAAATGATCAAACCATCAGCGCCATAGACATCGAATGTCCAGTTTCAGACCATACCTGATACACAAATATGTTATGTGAACAACAACAGGACCAAGCTTGGTAGCGGTCGATTTTAGCCTCATCAAACGGACTGGACCATATGATGTGGTGATACTACTACCAGATGGTTGTATTTCAGCCTCTGAGGGTCAAACCTCTATGGTACTGGCCAGAGGAAATGTGGAAAGGGTTATTGTACGTGATTTAATATAAGTATAGCTGAATATCCACCAAGTATAAAGTCAACTAATGCTTTCAAAAAAATCAACTAATGCTTTATAGGGATGGCATAAAATGAAAATGTATTATTTTCAGGTCATTTTCAGGGTATTCTTCAGAAACCTTACAGCCGATTAAGGAACAGCAGATTCCTGCCAGTCATGCATGTCCACAAGGGAACTGGCACTTTTCTCTCTACCGGCTCCCTCAAGGAAAAAATAACCTGTTTCTGATTCAATGCACATTGTGGTTAAATTATTCACAGAGGCACCTGCACAAGCTTTGTTCTGCAGTATCGAAAGGTACATGACTGCCCAGAGAAATTATATATATATATATGAATACTTTCGAGCTGCCACATTATTTTGCTACACAATTATGCTGATATCTTCAGCAACTACTCTATAAAAAAACCACTAAACAAAGCCATCCATAGTAAGGCATAATGTGGTTTATTCTAAATGTCTACCATTTTTGAGCAAGTTGTTTTTTTATTTAGTGCAGAAGAATTTTTAAAGAAAATAAAAGTTTTTTGATTCTGCTTCATTAAACTTTTCATTGTTGGCTTATTAGTTTTGAATATGACTGCTTTACTGTCCTTGCTAAGAACACAAATGCATGCTGACAGATTGTCACCAACAATTAACGTACCAGTCCTGACAAGCAGAAAGCCTGGGAAGAAAGAATTAATACATTTTTTGATTATTTATTTATATTGCAAATCAGATTTAAGATGGAAGTGAAAATGTTCTCAAATAATCATATGTCCAAACAGCGTTCATTGTCATCGTAACTGCTACACTACCTGCCATGTATTAAGTGAATAATTTTGCTCAATCTGTTTCAGGCAAAAAATAGAAAATAGCTACCTCTCATTATCATTTTCGTACCATTGCCATGGGTAAAGAAATGCATGCAGAGTTCTGCTTTTATAGCATCAAACATAACGAAGCCATTCTCATGTAATCTGGTCATAACTCCAAACCTGCAAGGCCAGACTTCAGTGTAATCTTAATTAGATTAGAATGCTGTGGCGGGTCATTAAGGCATTTGGTTACACACCGAGTAGCTGGATGGCGTGGTCAGGACACTGAAATCTTAACCAGCTATCAGGGTGAGAAAGGGTGGTTGCACCCGACTCTCTTTACCTTGTTCAATTAAGAGACTTGGGAATAAGTGACTTTGATGAAATCGGTGCTGTCAAGACAGATGAACCGTAGAACCAGGACCTGCTCATAAGTTACATAAGGAACGGGCCGCGGCTCCTGCTAGAGACGAGCGTGTGCGAAACTCACTGATGCGCTTCTGGAGCTAGTTAGCTTCCGCACATGGCTGCGCCTGTTAGACATTGCCCATTCGCCTCACATCCAGCGTTTGGGAGCAAATGAGCTAAACTCAACCAGCCGAGGAGTACAGTGTGTGGAACAGGAACAGGCTGTGACAGTTCCATCCGCTGCAGGAACAAATCACCGGCGGTGAGATGATGTTCAGGGCACCTTTCATTAAGTCTACCAAAATGGCTGATATGAACGGACCAGCAATACAATTACTTCTGCTTTATAATGATACAAAAAGTTTAAAGAATTTGCAACGTGCTATCAACACGTCTGTGGGCTTCCCGTCACAAAAACATGCAGGTCAGGCTATTTGGAGACTCCTAAATCGCCTGTAGTGTAGTATGAGTGTGAGTGAATGGTGTGTGAGCCCAGCTATGGACTGGTGACCTGTCCAGGGTGTATTCCTGCCTCTCGCCCAGTGCATGCTGGGATAGGTTCCAGGTCCCCGCGACCCTGACCAGGAATAATCAAGTCATATAATGGATGGATAGTTGGGACATACGTCATGATTTTATGGATGAACAAGCTTCATAAAAATGTTAATATTGCACAAATACACCAGGTTTTTGCATTATTTGTCCTGAAGTGCTAAAATCCAGGAGCTAACCTTCTGGAAAAATCCACTGTTCTGGCTTCCTTTCACGGTCACGGTTGGGCACCCTCAGGAGAAAACAAACGATATTGCCCACAATGCCATAACGTGTTCACAAAACTCGTTATAGCGGCAGTTTAAGAAAAAAAAACATATTTTGAAACGGTCGCGCAGCTCGACGGAACACACGGTGCGTGATACCCTGGCAGCGAGAAGCGAGACGTCGCCCGTGCGTGGAGGGAGCGTGGCCGTTCCAGCTGAAGCGACAGCCAGCCCAGAGCTGGCGGAAGCCCAAATGTTTGCTGGAGATAAGACGGCACCGAGCATTTGGGATGGCTCTAATTTAATAAGAGAGGGGGGGGGGGGGGGGGGGGGGCAGGAGACAGAGACAGTTTAACATGGTATCTAATTTACAATCTGCGATCGTTTGTGAAGGTTTCCAAATAAATGATGCATGACTCTTCAAACATTTTCAAGTGCCAGGCAGACAGCCTAATTTTGCCTCGTTTTATTTTATTTTTTTTTACCCAAAAGAAAGTCAATCCCTTAATATAGTACGGGCTGCTCAATTAGAAAGCACATTCAAAGTAATCACAAATATTGTCTTCGTTTGTCGTTTTGATAACCGTTTGATGAAGAGTGCGCTCAGTAGTGTGGATTCTCTGATATGAGAACTACTCTGCCATTGCTGCACACAAGAGATGGCACTGAGAACAGCTGCCAGGGCGCTAGGGAGCTCTACAGCACTGATGACAAAAGTCCCAAATGACAAGCGTGCATCTACGGCGTAATCACACAGCATAAGCCCACCTTATGAGAGAATCTCACATAACGCTCACTTATCACTAGCAGGTGCACAATTTAATTGGTTATTTGCTCATGCATACAAAGATGATAAAAAAGTTGACTTTTAATAGCAGCATTATCGGAGATAAGCGGACAATAACAACATTTGAACTACCAATGATTTGCCCAGCAAATTAAGAAATCCCCATAAAAATGTACACTTGGTTAGCCAAAAAGAAACGCAAAAGAATAGTGAAGTCTACTGGATGCCGAAAATGAGCTACAACAAATCACAAAAGGCGTGTTCTCTGAGAATTTTAAAAATAAAATTAAGTGGCAGTTGGAGCTCGCATCTGAGGCCCAGGGTGTTCTTCCCCCCACTTCCCCCCCCCCCCCCCCCCAGAACTTGAGATCCCATACGGTTTGCACCGCGTAGATGAGAGGCAGGACCACGAGCTATTTAAAGTAGCGGAGCAGGTGTTCATAAATAAGTGAGTATTATAACGCCACGTCATTTACCAAACGAGCCTCCACGCACTCGGGAGCTGTGACATTGCCTTGTTCTCTCGAGCCCACACAACATGCCATTAGTCTCATCCGCGAATAGAAAACAAAACCAACACCTTTTATTATCAATGCTGTCCCTATGAATCATATTACTGCTGAAGTTCAACACTCAGACAACATAGTAAATTGTGACGTCACTAATCACAGGAAGAAAGAAAATAATATTCTCCCCCTCTGACAGCAAACCCTGTCCCATTTTGGGACAATTTCAAAGGTCAACTCAGTATGAGTGTATATGACACTATTGATTTTACTTTGGGGAAATAAACAATAACCTTGATGTGGTGGAAATGTTAGTATTAATCAGAGTTCTGCGACCCTCATCATGGACACAGGGGTTTCTGGTTGTTTCGTTTTGCTTTAAAAACAGGAATGAATTCAGACGCAGAAAACCCGGTGAGCTCGATGTAACTGCGTAATGAACTTTAACTGATCAATTAGCCCAAGCAACAAAAGAAAACCAGCTGATCCTGTGGTTCTCCAAGACTACAGGCACAGTCCCCTCTTCTAACTTACAGTGCCGTGAAAACATATTTGCCCCCTTCCTGATTTAGTTACCCAATCAACGAATTAACCAAATTTCATTGATAATTACATTCAGCTGATTGAACACAGCCAGGATTGATTACAGCCAGTCCTGTTGAATCTAAACTTCACTCAAATTGAACCTTTCCATCAGAGTGAAATAGTCACCATAGAGTTTCTACAAGCTCACTGTGCCAAAATCAATGAGAAAATGAGAAGATGGGGGGGGGGGGGGGGGAGTTGTTGAAATACATCAGTCTGGAAAGGGTTACAAAGCCAATTTAAGGCTCTGGGAATCCACCAAACCACAATGATAGCCATTATCTCCAAATGACCTCTCCAGCTTAAGTTAATATCAGTGTTCAGGACTCTGCAATATGAAAGAGACTGGGAGAAAAAATGGGATTCAAAAAAAATGGGAGAGCAGCAAGGCAGAAACCACTACTAACCAAGAGAAACATCAATGCCTGTCGCTCATTTGCAAAAAAAAAACACCTGGATGGGATAATATTCACTGGATGAGTTAAAATTTTTTGAATGACACAGGTCCCTTTATTTCTGGTGTAAAGCAAATACAGCATTTCACAGTAAGAATATCATACGAACAGTCAGACATGGTGGTGGTAGTCTGATGGTGTGGGGATGCTTTGCTTCCTCGGGACCTGGATGACTAGCCATTATTGAAGGAACCATGAGTTCTGCCCTGTACTAGAAAATTCTCAAAGAGAATGTCCGGTCAACTGTCCGTGAGCTGAGGCGTAATTGGGTAATGCAACAAGACAATGATCCAATACAAAAAAGCAAGCCCACATCTGAATGGCTGGAAAGAAACAAAATGAAAGTTTTGGAGTGGCTAAGTCACAAGTCCTGGCTTGAACCCAATAGAGATGCTGTGGCAGGACCTGAAACGAGCAGTTCATACTGGAAAACCTACCAATTTGTCTGAATTAAAGCAATTTTGCGAAGAAGAGTGGGCTAACATTCCCCAACAGCGATGTGAAAGACTGGTATCAATTTATAAGAATAGTTGAAGTTATTACTGCTAAAGGTGGTGAAGCCAGTTAACTTTAAGGGAGCAATTATTTTTTCACTTGAGTGATGTGGGTGTTTGATAAGATTTTTCATTAAATAAATGAAAATTTATATTTAAAATATGTTTGTGTTTACTCTGGTTTTCTGTCTAATATTACATTTCATCTAAAGATCTGAAACCATTCAGCATGACTGATAAATATGCAATAACAGAGGAAATCAGGAAGGGGGAAAATACTTTTTCAAAACACTGCATTGTTTCAATTTGAGAGCAAGTAAACAATTCATAAATATTCAAAAGTACTACTGCTGAATTGGCTTGTTAGCAGCACATTCTGAATGTACATGTAAATAAAGACAGATACATAGATTATGTAGAAGCTGTCCCACAGAACTGTGTGATAAATGAAGAAGCTCGGACTCACGCATTCTGTTATTTTATAATAAGCCGAGTTCTCCGGCTGCGGACGTTCCAGTGGCGCTACGGAATTAGCCGCCTGTTTCGCCCGCGCTACAGCTGTCAGAAAGCGCGCTTTAATCGATGAGAAATGCGGCAAGACCGCTTCCACCGCCGAAAGGTCTCGCTTCATTAGGGGTAATGGCCAAGCCGTCACAGCCCCAGATTTCCCGTCTTGACAAAGTGGTCCCCTAAAGGGATGTGTCGTACGAAAGAAACACGCCGTTCACACGAGTTGTCCGCTGTAATCCACAACATTGCCGACTTTTAAAAATCTTATTTCTTTAAATACAAAACGGACATCTAAAATGCTCATATTACAGGTGCAGTTCATCCCGAGACTGAAATGAGGAGTGAATTACGACATAGCAATTTTCACTCATCAGTTTGCGGTGGAAAAATGAGCTGGACTGTTCATCTACTTTAGACACCTTTAAAAAACGTTCTGCAGACAGCAGAGTGTGCATTCGAGGGAGAACGTGTGAATATTTATTTGACTAAAAAATTACTCCGTACAGGCATATTTGCTCACATTAATATGAAATATTTGAATGAGAAACTTTAATGCTTTCAGCAGTAGGAGTAAATTGAAACTGGCCTTTGCCTAATCACTAGTAAGAGACAGATTAACCTTCAATGGCTGCCGCAACTGTGAGAATGACAGGGGTATTACGTAACACAACATCAGTTCTATTATTACCGGTGAGAAAACATTTCCTGCCACACATCAATCTGCAATTTTGTATGCATCTATTCCTACATTATTGCATTACATCTACAGGACAAAGCCCCTTTTCAGAAAAAAAAACACTGAATCCTACTCTTTTATCAGTGTCAGCCTTTTCAAATATAAGGGGAGGGCTGCACAGATAATCCATAAAAACAATATTTACAGAAATCATTCACACAAAAATGGAAAGGTTGCCACAGCTTTCCTGAGCGAGCCATTGCAATCAAACCATAGAAGCATACGCTGTGTACTAGCTTTACCTTAGCAGAGTACAAATGTTTTCTGTGCTGATAATTGTGAAACCAATTGATCAAATACCTTCTTTCTCTTCAAGCATATTATTCAAAGATAGAGGAAAATAAATTGACTGCTAAAGTGTGACAAGAGCTGGCAAAATATTTCAATAACTTCTTGAATCGCTTTGCTTTTTTTATTCAATATAAAGTGAGCAATATCAGTGACTTTATTTCAACATAAATTCGAAACATCAAACTGACAAAACCATGAAGCTTTTCCGTTGCACCCCATCAAACTGAATCAATCTGGGAGTGATTCATTACATGACCCTCTTGCGTCTGAACGGAATCAAGATAAACACTTGCAGTAAAACAAATACTGAGAGTAGATCAAACAGGGCACACAAAGATAAAACTCACACTAAAACCACCTGGCCTGTTACACTACAACAGAACAAAATCAAACAAGAGACTTGAGTACTTATCGGACTACATTAGGTAAGTGTCATTAGATAACGATCCTGATTAGAACAATGCTGAACACCTGCTAAAACAGTGTTTTTTATCTTATTTTTTTCAGAACTGAAAGATCGTAAGTCACGATTAAGACTGTAATAAATATACCCAGTTAAAGTAGTGGCTAAATTCCCCAGTAACAATAATAAAACTAATCTTATAAGTTAATATACAGACACAGATTCTATAGCAAAATATAAAAGAGAAGTTTTCTTCACCAAGAAGTTCTTTAAAATAACTTTTCCCGCCCTTCTGGGTTACTATGTGTTACAACTTTGAATTTCACACAGCTTTCAATCCCCTGTACTCTAAAATGTGCATACTTACAGTTTGTGACTCAAACATTATAATATTTCGTAATAGTTTTTCTTAACAAAGCAATTCTGTAAAAATCTTTGGCAGAAGCATTAAGAAAAAACAATTTGATCTGAAAAATTATTACAGACCTTAAAGGCACTTTAAGACAACAAACGCCCACTAACCAAGAGTCCTTTCCCTGTATTCTTTCTGGAATATGCACATGTACATATACATTTTTTCCTTCCATTATTTTTAGATTTAAAAAAAAAACATTAAACTTCAGACAGTGTTGTAACCTAAGCTGTAAACCACAATAAGCGCAGTGCTAACAGCAGTGGAAGAATAGTGGTATTCGATTTCACAGAGACATGTGTGGGAATCAATTGATACGTCTGACGAGAAGAGAGAGGGAAAACGTTATGGATTTTTTTTCGCATGTTTGCGTGAGTAAGAAGCAGGAAGTGCGATGCGTAGAGCCGGTTTTATGCGATTACTGAGAGGGGCGGTCGACCGCGGCTCACGACAGGCACCAGACGACGGTGAGAGCCGCCACGACGCCGTTCAGGATCGCCATGCTGTAGCCGATGTGGAAGGAGCGGCCCGTCATCTTTCTGGAAAAACAAAAAAAAACAGAAACACGCACGCCTTAGTACTCCATTGCTTATAAAGATTAGAAAGAGAGTGCGGGGGAACATTCCGGAGTCAATAGCTATTAGACAAGTAGAAAAACGACGAGCCTCGGCTTGTTGTGAAAGTCTTCAGCGTATAGATCACATCTATGATCTACGCGCTAAAGAATTCTCAAACGCTACAAAAACGTGCTAACGTGCTAAAACGGCGTAGAGCGGTCTGCTTGGCTTTAACTCCTAACAGTGTGCTGATGTTTGACGTGGGGCGTAGGGGTGGGGGCCCTGAGCCTGACGCGATGAGAGCGCGGTGTCGGGGGAGCAGACGGGAGACGGCGTTCATTATTAAACTGTCAGCCGCGGCGCCCTGACCGGGGGGACGTGCTCCGCCTCGCTCTCCGTCGCCTCGTCCCTCTTCTGCTCCGCTTCTCCTCTGAGCCCCTCTCGACGTGACAGGCGCTCGCTCCGCGCGACCCCCGAGGCCTGCCCCTGCCGCCGCCCCGCCCTCTGCCCCGCCCCCTGCGTTCCCAACACCCCCCCCCCCCCCCCCCCCCGCCATCCAGCCCAGGTGTGTTCATCGTAGCGAGAGAGGCACGTACGCACCGTGGACTGCAGAGCGCTGCATCATCTGAATCCTACCCGATTAGTTTCAGCAAAACAACATCGCAGCTTGACATGATAGAAAAGGACTGAAAATGTACAGCGGAATGTACATGAATAACAGTAGCAGTAAGCACTGTAGTCTCTGCTCAGCTGTAGTTACAACTGATGACTAAAAATACATTAATTAAAGCATTAATTAAAGCATTTGGTACAATGACCTTTTTTTTTTTTAACGTAATTGAAGCCTAACCCTTACAGTTTTCTCTGGATATTCCAAAGACTTGTGGCCTGTAATAACTGTGGAAGTGTTCAAGTCCGAGAAGAAAAACGGGAATATGATTGCTATTCATGAAATCAGGCATACTTTCATATCTCAGAGCAGGCATGGAGAGAGGCTTGGTTCCTAGCAGCAATCACGGTCTTTGTGCTTCTTCTGAAATAGCTCAAATGAAAAGCAAAAAAGATGCTGAGGAAATCTTCCACGAGGCAAAAATAAAAATGCCTTCATTAATTTCAGAACGTTCCTAGTAGCTGATACATGAATCTTGTGCCATCACTCAAGCTTTAGACACAACAGGCCTCCACGCCATCAGAATATGGCAATTTAAACTGTTTCAGTTTACAAACAACATCAATTAAATGGACCATACAGAATTGATTATCATGAGAAAAACAAGTAATGTCTTAATGATAGCCAAACTAATTTTAAAAAAATGTTTTAATTCAAATGACGTATGCGGACCGCACAAATATTTGTATCACTAAATGTGCTACAGTGTAAAATGTCTGATCAACAACAAACAGCAATTTTCTCACACAAAGACAGGAAAAGCAGAGGAGTTTTGAAGCTCATTTGTTTTTCCTGTAACGAGCGTCGTAGTCAGCAATTATAACCGACAGATGACCGAGGGACCCGTTTCTTTTCAAACCTGGCTGCGCTGGCATTTGAACTGATGCGTCTTGACAACTGGTTTCTATGGAAACATGGTCGTGCAGCAGGTGCCGCCGCCCTCAGCTGAAAATGCCGACCCAACTACGGACAAAAGCAGAAATCATGCAAATGACCCGCGGAGGGAGAAAGGCACAAAGTGAGGGTCTTTAACTCGTTTGTGAGCTCCGTCAGCTAGCTCCCTTTATCACCAAACCCCACAGTGCCCAGTGCCCGCACAAGCAAGGGCCAGGGTTATTTTTAAAGAAAAATATGTATAATAAACTTTTTTTTTTTTTAAATCACAAGTGCCTTTTCATTTACTTTCTAACAACTCCTGTTCTGATTTCAAAACCGATTTTGAAATGATTTAATTGCATTATTTTCTTTGAGTTTGCCATACGTTTTTAATTAACAGGTTAAAGATGGCGGCTTCTCAACCTGCCTTAAAGACTGTACTCGGAAAAAACCACACCCTCAAAAACTGTAGACTTCAGGAAGCTTTCGATATGGATATTTATGGCGATTTTTCTCAGTAAATCATTTAAGCACGAGTTCCTTTTTTTCCTCCTGGATACAGACAAATGATCACAACAAAAAATATGCGAGTGCACATTCAGAGCGAATGGGGCCCTTGCTTTAGACATGCCCCTCAGTGGGGAGAAGCACCACTGCTTTCGGATTAAATTGATTAAATTCTGCCACGAAGCTTCAAACTTCTGCAGGATAACGAGATGTGCACTCTCAGAAGAAACAAAGAAAGGAACTTGTTTCAACGGGCCTCCACAATGTCGGCAAGCTAACAAAAATTGCTAATGTACAAATTTTATAAATCTCTCGGAGGAAGTGGGAACCGCTCAGCGTGCGCGGACGCCAGGCAGAGTAACAGCGCACCCGGCCCCCGCTACAGCAGGATCAATACGGCCCTATCTGCCACAGGTCGATACTCGCCCACAGGACAAATATGCTTTTAGCTGCACCAGCCTTTACCAGACCATCAGCGATGAGGGCAGGGCCCCCATTCGATACCTCAAACTGTGGGGTGAAACAGCACTTTGTCACCCCCGCAGACCAAATCGATTGGTTCCTTTTCAATCGTCCACGGGCCGGCGGTTTGTAGAGCGAAGTTTCGCCGTGGACGCTTCGCCACTCCCGTCCCGGCGGTTGTCACCGAGGAGCCTTACCGTAGGGGGGTTACTCGAAAGGGAACTCGCCCGCCGCACTTCGCCAAAGCGCGAGGGCCCCGGAGTCGGGCCTCTGAGCGGGCGGCGAGACGGCGGTGTGACGAAAAGCCCGGCGTGTCCCCGGAACGCGCCGAGGGCAGCCAATGACTGCCGCGGTCCGCTGCCGATCAATCTGGCGGCGCCGCTGCGCCGGCAGGGCCACATGCTAGCGCGCTCTAATTGGATTGAGACGCATGCTGTCCGGCCATAAACTCGGCTTGGAGGTAAGATACCGCGAACCCCGGCGGCGAGCGACCGGATTCCGGACCTATTATCCTCGGTCTAATGCCGCTACGTCAGACGCGCGTCCCATGGCAGTCTGCGGTTAACCAGCGAGAAACCAAAAACATTTATAAGGGCAAACCGTAGAATATGAGGCTAAAAGTTGAAAACTACATGTAAAATTCCTTGGAGATCCGTACCTTCTATAAATCTCTGTGAAAGAGTTTGAAACAAATGCTCAGATCGAGAGTAGGCTTCGATAGTGTATGCATCTAAACTCACCGTGGAAACAGCTCGGAAAGTAGAAGGCACACTCAAACACAAAGAAGATTAATATTGATTAATAACTGAATTAACTGATTAATACCACCGTAAGTATCCAGAAATACAGGCTATATAGTTTGATAAAGCAGTAGCAAAAGAAGTCGAAAAATAACATTTTATCCTTGCACAAACGAACCCCGCTGTGTGACTGTAACACAGGCGAGTCTGTGAAGGCCAGTCGGATGTGAAATGTCAGAAGGTCTGTGGCAGGACTGACTGCAGTCCAGAAAATGACAGGAACTGTGTACCACTGTACTTTTCACTCAAAGCATGTTTCAGTTGCCCTAAGATGAGGAAAATGCCAGATTCTCTGTTGAATCCATTCTCTCATTCAGTCCTTTATTCTATGTGTAGTTTGCCAGACCTGCTCTGTTCCTTTGTCTTGTGCACTCCAGTAATGAGAGGGGACTCAGCCATTGTATATCTCAGTAGAAACGCGTGGAATTTTTATTCAATTCAAGAACTCAAACAAGAGAATAAAGTGACTACAAAAAACACATTTTTTAAGTGATTTAGCTCAACTGCCATAGCACTGCTCGCCCTACTGAAATGTACCATGACGACCCCGTACACTTCATTTAAACAACCCATTAATTAGTACATTTTAGGGAAATTGAAACCATCGGCAAAAGATATAATGAAGAAAAAAAAACACCAAATGGGAAAAGTAATCTTTCCATCTCGACGTTGCATTTAACAGGTCATTTAACGCGCGGTGGGGTCTGAGTTTTGACCGAATTGTTTAACGGGAGCACGGCCCGACCCGGTTGTGCCCGGCCAGCTGCGGGTAATATGCTCCAATTACAGCCAGAATTATGAGCGATGAGGGGGCGGCTCAGGAGCTGCGACCGAAGACAACCCGGCGCGGTTTGACGAATGAGGCGGCCCGTCGGAGCGGAGGCGCGGCAGCTTGCTCCGAAATTGTTCAGTGCCGCGGTCGCCGGCGGAGAGGGGTACGCGGCTGACAACGGGCGCTTTCGTCCCCGTCCGTTACAGAACCTCTCTTCAGAAAAATGAGCCTCTTTCTGAAGCTCTCTCTCTCTCTCCCGGCCTGTCACTCAATGCTGTGAAAGAATGGTGCTCGGCCCGCTCTCTGGCTCCACCCCCCTCCCCGCGTTTAATGTCAAGGGCAATCGGCACGAAACAAGGAAACACAACGTCCCCCCTAATGGCTACACTAAGAACTACCCTAATGACTACCATTCTCCCCATTTACACCAAAAGGTCTTCCTAAAGGATAACAAGATATAACATACATTTTAGGTGCCCACTTCTACACAGACATACATGTATATACAACATGTGACACTAAAAAAAGACTACAAACATTTAAAGGGAGTATTTTTCAGGATTTAAACTGTTTCAGATATATATGTTTAATTAGCATAATTGATAAATTCAACTGATCTGGTGTTTGTGAAGTGAGGTACACAACGTGACGGGTAGTCCTGTTTCTCAGACAAGTTTTTTTAGCACACGTTATACATAAAAAATTATGCAGTACAAAATAAATTCAACAATGACATCAGGGTTTCCTGCAGATGAATTTAGCTTCTGCGTGAATTCTCCTACCACTGAGACTAAATATCACAAATAACATGCATCTTATTATAATAAATGCTCAAGTATGATTTAATGCTCAAAAGAAAATTCAACAGTGACATCTGGTGGTAAACAAACAATATCGTGACTAAGGTTACAGTGAACGAGAAGCATATCTAAGAACAGATTTGGAATCAGTAGCCTATATTCCATTTAATCAACATAGAAAGATCTGTGAAGGGGACAGCTGATCACAGGTCAGTTTGTGTGGGATGACTGGTCCAACAACTATGCAAGGAGGAACTTGCCTTACGAATGTTGGCACTGGCACAGTCAGGACTTCATACCAGAATTGTTGCTACCAACTGATGTAATCTATGCTGTTAATTGTACATAGGCTGCCTATCGTATATCACTCGATTAGTGCAAGGGCCAATCGGGTCCAGCGATATTTTGATATACTAACTTTTCAATACAAAAGCTCACATCGATACTGACGATATAACAATTTTACTAATACTGAAATATTGAATACAGAATAAATATTTTTTCTAAACTATCAATAATTTAACCACTAAGGTATCATTCCCAACCTAATACAATCCTGGTTTTGGTAGCACACGAGGAACATTTTTTGCACATAGAAGGCTAGCTAGCTAGATAACTAGCACTTCAACTGTCAGCCAACAACCAGATTTTTGATAGTTTTTTACTCTAATGCTACGCACGATACCACGCCCATATGCTCGCTGTCTTCTGGGAGTGGGCTATACAGGAATAAATTGATGAAGTATAATCCAAAGGCCATTGGCAATATAACAATAACAGTCCACCGTTACATTTTGTTCTTCCAATCATCTCCCAGCTAAGTTATGTGAATGCTTAAAACAGAATCCAAGCCAACTCATCCCAATAAAGATACCCTGTTTTTCTCTTGGCTATTTCATGACCTCAAAACCATAACCCTCCCACTTGTAACACTAGGACAATAGAAATATAAATATACTTTAAAAACACTCAAGCAATGTTCCCAAGAGATTTGGTTTTACTTTATCTAGATCAAAATTACTACAACGGTTCAGTTACAATAGCAGTCAACTCATCATTATTCTTCAGTATGGTCAGAATTAAATGCATGTACCATAATATATGGGAACTAAGTATACATATGATCGCATGCCATGGTTTGCCATAAAATACTGAATAGGCTATATTACATTATTTAGGTATTTTCCATCAATATACTGACATTGAAATAAATCATAATATTGCTGGACCCTAAGAGCCATTAAATTCCAATTCACACAGTACGTTCAGCGACTACATAGCCTATCTGAATGCAAAAGCAGCCAATCAGGGCTTTACTACACGTCTTCAGAAGAAGGACATCAAAGCAGCCAAAGTTGAGATGACATCACTGCACGCAGTCTACCGTCATGGAAAGATCCAGAAAGAACAGAAGAAAGGCCAGAATTATCAGTCACATACAGGCCTGAAAGCCTGCGCCCAAAACTGCAGGGGCAAATTTTAGCACCCTTTGAAGTGAATCCTTCGTTAGCACCGCTGTTGAATGATGAAAGCCAATTAGCAGAGAAATTGCCTTTATGTTCTTCTGAGTGGTCCCTCTGAGCCTGAGCCACTCTACTGTGACTGAAGATCAGATGAAATGGAATGCTGCACTTTTGCCGTGCGTGTTTCTAGAAATTATATCAGCGGCAAAATTTAAGGGAAAAAAAAAAAAACTTTCTGCACATTCACCAACTTCAGAAAAGTTGTTCTTCAATCAAGACATTAAAATGATGAACACTTCGAAGTAATGAATTGTCAGTTATTTCTTGATTTATAAAAAGCAGGGAATAATATGCAGAGAAGCATGCATGTATAGTACTCCAAATAATAACACTTATCAGTGAACCAGAGAAGAGGTAACATAGTCTAGCTATCGCTGACTGTTTAGGGGAACTGAGTACTCTTCTTGAAGCCAAAAAATGAAATAAACAGTAGCCTACTGTCAAAACCTCAGCTGTCGAAACATACAGTTTCCATACACTAGGCGTTCACAATAAATTCGCAATGGTATGTTTCCATAGTGCCCCCGGCCCCACCAATTTAATTTAGACACTTTTTAATCCACACAGCTAACAATGATAATTCCACAATGCTGACAACGGAGTCTGAGTTAGGGTAAAAACAAGGGAAACACACAAGACAATATACAATTTCCGTACAAATGTTATACCTACGTAATATTATACCAATTTCAAGACAGTATTTACTGAACATTCACATTGCAGTTCCTGCACCATTGTGTCAAAGAAAGTACTGAGTTATAACGAGTTTTGCATTGTTTTATAGACCTTTATACCATTTAAAAAGCTGTAATTACAATTAAAAGGGATGCACATGTAAATAAACAGAAAAAAAAACACAAGGTGTCATTCTGGGCAAAATGAAAGAGCTTAGTCTGACCTTTGTCTTGCAGGAGACAGCAGTGATGGGGGATACATGCCAGGTTCAAAAGAATCAAAGTAAGTCAAGGTCCAAGAGAAGCTGCAGCACGAGATTCCAGCTATTGTGGACAACACCAGCAAACTCCAAAAGCCTGAAAACACATTTTGATTGTGTAGTGAAATAATTACAACACGCATTAAGGACATAATAAAATAAAACAGGAAATGACACACAAATCCACCATGCGGTCATTTTTAATATAAATGGTCGTTTTAGAGTTGTTATCGGCACAATTTCATATATAATATATATTTTAAAATATATGTTAAATATTTATTAACTTGCCACTGTTTGGCGCTAACAGATGGAACTGATAATTCGATATATTATAAACATATAAATAAATTAGTTGACAGGTGACACGTGAATTCCATGTTGGCACGTTTGAGCAAATTGTATTTCATGTGCGCAACAAAACTCCAAAACACTTTCCTTAAAGATTTACCCAACGAATTATTGACGGTATATTTGGTTTGGATTTATATTTACCCAGAAGTTTTATTTCTGAACCATCTTCTGTGGTAAGTCTCTCACTGCGTAACTCTGAAACAGAAAATAAATATGACAATCGTCAGCCTATATAAACTGATATAATACATACTATGATTATTATGAAATATTGTGGTTATGTGACTGGTAGCCGGCAATTATGAAAAAAAGAGATTTTCTACAAACATAAGAAATGTCAATATTATAACAATGATGATGTTACAGGGTGCAAATATTTATTAGACAACAGCTGTATCCACCAAGAGGGTACTTTCGCTGATTTGAAATGAACGAAAAATATGAATCGGGTCAATTAATTAAACGCGTCACATCCACCGTTACAGTTAGCCAACAGCACAAGCGGTAATCTAAGCAAGCTAAGACCCTGTTGCTATCCTGCTCGTGGCTATTTATGCTACTCTAAGATGAATTTCACTAACGTTTAGCTACCTTTCAAAATAAGGTACATGAATGCCAAGAGAAACGCGACGACCGAAAGTATAACAATGCAGCAGAGCATTGAAAATATCCTCGCAGGCCAGTGCTTCCCATTGCTCCAGTATTTCTTGTGTTCCGCGTATTTGCTCAATTTGCCCGGATATTGAGATCCTGTCGACTTAAATGAGACTGCTTTCCGAGTTGCAGTTGGTTCTTCTTCATTCTTGTAACTTCGTGACTGATCGAAAATCTCATACTGTTCGTCTAGCCTTCGAATTACAGCTGAATCCAAATCGTTTTCAACAGCTGGGGCCACAAAATCATCCGCCTGTAATGCCTCTGTACCATCGCTGACACGCGGCATTTTTAACTTGTTGGTTAGTAAAATTGATGCAGATATTTTTCCAAGTTCGGTGTAGTTTCAGATACAGTTTAAGATAACACCAAAAGAAATAACACTGAACGCCGATGGAAACAGCCAACGTTAGCTAGCTAATCTAATGCTGGCAAACTAACAATTTCCTTATCGGGTGGTAACAGAGTCCGTGACGCAAATATTTTTGGCTCGCTCCAGTTAGGGGCACGGTTAATTTAGCCTGCTAATATGAAAGTTAAACAGCCCGTTTTGTATTATGCCAACGTGTTGACCACTAGTATGGTAAATAAAGTTCGATTAACTGAATTGCTTATCCATGTTAAGCTGAAGTGTTCTATATTGGTGCTAGTTTATCAGATTAGCCAGATAGTTAAAACTTCACTTTAGACGAGTCTAATATCAAAACTCTTGCTTACTACCGTGTTCAAAACATCGCGGCTCATACTTCCGCGTCAAAAGTTGTGACCCCGCCTAAATATCCCTTTCCCAATCCAAATGGTGAATTTCTATTCCTACGATGTGGTAAAATACTTATCCATTGGTCAATTTTAACGTCATTCAAAATTATTTTATAGTTTAGCTGCACAACACAGCAACAAAAGAATGTCAGTGCTGGTTTGTACTTTTGCCCTTTCAACCACGTTCATGAACCAATTGTATTACAGTTTAGTGAGAGGTGGAGACGGCGGGTCACACGGTAGTCTGTAAACATGGTGAGTAAAGTTTCCTGCTAATTTATAAGTGTTTTGCCGTAGTTCATTTATTTCATTTACGAATGAAATCAATCAATAGTAAGACCAGTTGTTTATGTAATAGTTTTCATGAACTGCACTCTTAGCCATATGATAGGAAGCTGATCTCATAGTTGGTTAAACGGCTAGCAACCGTTAGCTAGCTAGCTAAATTGCAATGTGGTAGCCATTTCATTCAAACGGTTTGGTTTAGCTACCGCGTGCTAGCTTATTGGTTTTTAATTCTGATTTTAATACCGTAATAAAAAAACAACACCAACTGCGTTGTTATGTAACTTTCACGTTAACTAAACCTCTAACTATCAAGTTCGCAACCTTGAGTTTCGTGGACGAGCTATTGCGGACTTGCGTGTTAGCTGGCTAACATTTTATTGTTACTTTAGTCTAGCTTGTTAGCTGTTAATGACAGACTAGCTACTACGAGCTAATTCTTTGTTCCTTCGTCACTAAGTTCACAATTAGAAACTCAGCTAGCTGTTTAACGTGGGTAATTTTCGGGGGGTAAAAGAATTTTTTAACGTTAATTCAGATGCCCGGCCTCCGTTATTCGCAAGTACTTTATTGGTTAGTTTGCTAATAGCTTAGTCGTTTGTGGAGTTGTAAGCAGTGCACAAATGTGATTGAGGAAAACCGGTACCTATGTCATGTTATTTTCATTTGTGAATCAGGCATACACAGTTGCTCGTTAAATACCAAGTTTTTTTACTCTACTGAACACGAATATAATTATGTGCAATCCGAGATCTCGAAACCCCACGATACCGCGAAGAGGAGACGTTTTTGCTTATATCGTCATTTAATATAATTATTACAGTCACCTCTCTTCTCTGTTCTATTGAAGACTGTCTAAACCCTGGTAAATATTCTGAATGTGTTAGGGCACATAAAGCTACAGCACTGGGACACACCACTTGTGGCTTGTGATACGATGAGCAATATGCGTGGTTCAGACCGTAGCCCATTTAAGCCTGAGCTCATGGAAAAATCTGTTTTTGATTCCATGTCAAATGTTGTGTGTATATTTGTAAGTATAGTAATTGTGTGTGTGCTATTATTTTTGATATTGTGTGACACGGTCCATATAAGTAATAAGCGTATAGTAATTACATCTCACTTAATAATTGTGGTTTACCTGCACCTGTTCAGTTGGGAGACATTCCTTGTAAGGCATAGCTAGCTATGAACAAGTTGGTGTTAAACAATATTCCTTTTTACAGACTCACAGTTTTTGTCTTGCTAAATTAGTGAAAGGGGGTTACATTTTCTAATTAACTGGGCATGCTTTTCATTGCCTGAGGACATCAAATGGTCAGGCAACGTGCAGTTCATCTGCAGTGCACGTTTCTGTTATGATTGACAGTCCAGGTTTCGTGATATGCCTTACATGTTGCTCCTTGTGGCCCCATTGGCTCTGCCTGCCATAATTGGCCCATTCGTTATGAACGTGTATCAACAGACTAAGTGTTTCTTCCTGATACTTGCATTTGGTTTTGGGTGGTGTGATCCGGTTACTCTGCAGCAGGACTGTCTGGTTCAGAGCCAAATAGTCTTCCAGCTAGGCTAGCGGCTCTGTCAGTCAATACAGCACATAATGCTTTTGGAGACTCCACTGAGCAGGGTTCACCACATCCAGTGTTGGAGAGCCGTAGCGTCTCCTGGTTGTCTGTGTGTTGCAGCAGTAATGTGATTAAGTTATTAATTGGCTAAGGAGCTCACAAACCATGATTCAAAGTCTTGCATTTGCAGCTGATTGGAAGGTAACCACAAAAACATGCAGATGCTGCAGCCCTCCAGTACTGTAGTTTGAAATCCATGCCATACAGAATTATTGTTGGACATTTTAAACAGAAGTAATTTTACAGGTCTAGTTTATTGGGTTAGAAAGATAGAAAATATTAAGCTTTTCAGTGTAGGTGAGTAATGGCAGGTTAGCTGGGTGTACAGCTATAGCGACTGATTACGGAAATCAAAATTTTAATATTTAATCACCAGATGTAGACATTTGTTATTCATTGAAAAATGGAAAAGTTTCTATTTTTACTACTTCTCTAATTTAGAAAATATAAGATATGGTAATGTGTTCCACTGTCCTAGGGGTATGGTAGATAATCAAGAAATACATGAGTATGTCGTGACTAATTCCTGTTTCATTAGCCGTTCCCATTATTTTCTGTGGAGAGACTAAAGCTCCTTTTATGGCTCACAGAGTGCAGTCACAGATTGATTCTGTTATTGCAACATACGGTGGGCTCCATAATGTTTGGGACAAAGACTTTTTTCTTGATTTGGCTGAGTACTCTTTAATTTTATAATGAAGCAGATTCCCAGCATTTATTTAACAGTGTTTTATACACTTTAGTTTCACCAGAAGAAATTATAGCACTATTGCATAGCCCCCAACAGGAGGGTCAGAGTTGTATGAGTGAAAGTAAGCAATTATGAGCCTGAAAAATAAGGGGGGAAAAAACCATCAATGACATAGGCCAAACCTTAGGCTTACCAAAATCTGCTGGAACATCATTAAGAAGAAATAGAGAAATGATGGTAATCACAAAGGTCTGGTAGGCTATGGAAGACCTCTACAGTTGATGACCGAAGAATTCTCACCATAATGAAGAAAAACACCTGTCCGACTGATCAGAAATACTCTTCAGGAGGCAGAAGTGGATGTGTCATTGACTATTGTCTATGGATGACTTCACAAACAGAAGTACAGAGGCTACACTGCAAGATACGAACAACTAGTTAGCTGCAACAACAGGATGGCCTGGTTACAGTCTACTGAGAAGTACCTAAAAGAGCCTGCAGGGTTCTGGGAGAAAGTCTTGTGGACAGATGAGACCAAGATACACTTGTGTCAGAGTGATGGGAAGAGCAATTGTGGAGTCCAAAAGGAACTGCCCAAGATCCAAAGCATAGTGAAGCATAGTGGTGGGGGTATTATGGTTTGGCCTTGTGTGGCTGCTACAGGTACTGGCTGACTTGTCTTCACTCATGATCTGACTGCTGATTGCAACAGCAGAATGAATTCTGAAGTGTTCAGAAGCATCTTATCTGGTCAGATTTCAACCAAATGGCTCCAAACTCATTGCATTGCGCTTCATCCCACAGCAAGACAGTGATCCAAAACAACCTGCTAAAGTAACAAAGGAGTTTTCCCAAAGCCAAAACTGGGACAATTCTTGACTGGCCAAGTCATTCATCCGATTTGAATACAGATGCCCATGCATTTCATATGCTGTAGTGGAAATGTCATGCAACTAGCCCCTGACACAAACAGATGGCTGCAGTACAGGCTGGCAGAGCATCACCAGAGTGGATATTCAGCACCTGGTGACGTCTATGGGTCAGACTTCAAGCAGTCATTGCATGCAAAGTATATGCGACAAAGTATGAAACATTTATGTGAAACCAAAATGTATTCCCGAGAAACAAAAAAACAACACAGTCTTTGTCCCAAACATCATGGAAGCTCGCTGCATGTGCCTATGGCTGTGGCAGTAACTGTATGGGCTGTCTTGTTTGTGCCAGTCTTCGACAGATGGTAGCAATGGCCCGAACCAAGCTGCTCCTTTCCCAGTTGTCCCACCTTCAGGGATGCCACCACCCTTTGTAAGTTGGTGCTGGAAAGATCAGTTCCTGCAGAGTGCTTTCTAGAACCTGTCTGTTTTTCTAGAACCTGGAGTTTCTCACAGACCCGACCCCCCCCCCCCCCTTTTGTGTGTTTCAAGATGGGACCGCCAGGAATGCCACCTCATTTCCCGCCCATGGGGATGCCGCCGATGGGACAGAGGCCTCCGAACATGGCCCCCATGCCGCCGGCCATGATCCCGCCCATGATGCCGCCGATGGGCGGGCCTCCGATGGGACAGGTGGGAGGAGCCTCGGCGCTCATGAGCATAATGCCGTCTGCTTTTCCAGCTCTTCAGGGGTCTCATTTTTGCACATAAAATGTTATGAAAGACCATAATTTGTCAAATAATTAAGGGAAACTCTTTGTTGCTTTGGTTTTGAAGCATTAAGAAATGTTCATTGCTAGAACTAATTTCTGGCACCCGCTGTAGTAAAATGTATTTTTTGAACATTGTCTATCTGTCAATTAATGCAGTGCAATGATGAAGTTTTAAATGACTGCGTAGACGAACCAAATTATCCTCAGAAAGTCTAAAGGGGATACAGATAACATTTAAATTTAGGAGTGTCATAAACGATGGCAAAATGCACGTCAGCCCAGCTCATAAATGTGAAAAAAAGGTGAAGAGCTGGCTGTCCTTATTTAGGGTTATAAATAAGAGTCCTTATATAGCCCTTGTGAAGTCATCTGGGGCAGAACCCCAATTCAGACATTTACTGTTATTTTCATTGGGCGTGTGTCCATTGTGAGCCACTTTCACTGTTTCCTAATTAAGGGGTGTGATCTCTGGGAGCGGTTTAAATAGTAACCGAGGTGTCGGTGAGCCAAGGCGGCGTTTCGCGGAGTCTCTCGCTGCTTATTTATACGCAGGGAGCTTCAGAGGCGTGAGCCAGGAGGGGGGGGTAATTAATAGCGCGGATGAATATTTCATGATGTTCCCTCATTAGATGCCAGGCATGATGCCACCGATGATGCCCGGGATGATGATGCCACCCCGCATGCCAGCTGGGCCGATGCAGCCGACGGGACCGGTAACTCTCTCTCTCCGCGCCGTTCCAAAATGGCAGCCGCGCGCGGCTGGGAGCCGCTCGGTTAGCGCGATCAGCATCGTGAGAGACGGCCGTTCTGTCTGCAGCCGTTTCAGGAACAAAGCCGTGGGATCTGTGAACTATTTGAGAAGTCTCTCTCTCTCTCTCTAAATATGTCACATTTATTGAGCCTGGGCTGGAAGAATACAGGCTGCACGCTCCTCCAGGATTCAGAAATGCCTCTACCCCCCCACCCCCTCACCCCCCCATCTGCTTCCTCCGGTGGCGATGCACAATTTAACTTTCATAAGTTATATCGATGAGCGCTCTTTAATGCAATTAGGAAATGTAGCCTGCAGTCCCTCATTTCCAATCAAAGCCTGTGTCTGGGGTCTGTTAAAACATTTTATTTGCCTATGATGCTCTCATCCAGCCCAGTGTACACAGATAACATTACACAAGTGTACATGCAGTACATGCATACATACACACCTGTGTACACACATGCATCCATACGTACATACACACCTGTGTACACGCATGCATCCATACGTGCATACATACATACATACATACACACAGATATGCATACACACGCATGCATACATGGATGCATACATACATACTCACAGGTATGTATGCGTTATGACTTGTATGTATGCATGGTTATTTGTGCTGTGTTGAAGCAGTGCGGGTGATTAACTGGCTGCTTTGGAAGGTGGCGCGCGCTGTGGGAGGTGCAGCGATCTGCTGGCAGGCGGCTCCTCTCTCTCCGCGGCGACCCGCTCCGTATGGCAGCGGGCCCCCGTCTCCCGGCGCTCTCGGAGCCGCTGCAGGAAACTCACACTTTGTCAGTTCCTATCAGCCGCGACCAGAGGCTGCGCTACTCCGCTAACACACAAGCCTCATACTCAAGAGCCCGCTCGCGCCTCCACTGTTTATTCTCTGCCGGTCCTGGCTTTAGTCCTGTTGCGTGTGGTTAATATGAAACAAAAGCTGATTGGGGTGGGCGGGCGGGGTTCCATAATGTTCCATTATTGATGACACCTTTGATACTGCAGGGGATAGTCTTTGATTTAAGCCTGAAAATCTTTAATTAAAATTCAGGTATAAATCCAGTATTATTCCATTAATTTAACATGACATAATGTAGTGGCCAGTTGGTCTAACTGTGTATAAGCGAGCCACTCTGAATCTTTTTTTGATGAAAAGGCCTTGCTTGTGTTTTATGAGCTGTTATGTGTCTTGTGTCCCCAGCCTGGTGTAAGCCCAGTGGACACTTCTGGTAAGCTCTCTTTAACTCTGTTTCTGATTGGATGAAATCCAGCTGAGTCTACTGCTTTTACGTTCTCACTCATACAGACATTATTTAATTTTTAATTTTTGTGTTTTGTGTTCGATTCTAGCCACGGTGGCACCGGGAACAATGGTGAGTGTAGTGCTTATGAGTTTTTTTTAGATTAAATTGATGTGGCATTGATTTCCTAAATAAGGAGTATTGCAAAATTTGAAGAATTTAAAAATTTTATTTAATTATTTTAATTTAATGTTTTTTTCCTTTGCATGTCTAGAGGAAGCAGGTGAATTAAAATATTCAGAAAGATTGTGGTGTTAGGTGGGGAAATAAAATTAAAAAATAAAAAAGCAGTTATTACAATAATTAATCCTCATGTTCATATTTTTTTTTTTTAAAGTCTGTATTTAGTCTTTTGGTTATTTGGCCTGTTCTTGGTTGGAAAAGTTGATGCTGATGCAGTTCTGTCTTACGCTAACCTCTCTCTCTCCTCCTCCTCCTCCTCCTCACTTTTCTCGGGGACCGGCTGTCCAATGGAATCCCGCCATTTCCGCCGCTCAGCTCAGCACTCCGACTGGCGGCTCCCCTCAGGATGACCAGCCTAAGAAGGTGAACGCGCCGTAAAGACGACTTCCTGTCTCTCAGGCTTAGAGAACGAGGGTCCGGCCTCAGGCGTACTGTACTGTTTACAGCACACTTTCATTGATTTCAGTGGGTTTTAGTTGTAACGTTTGCACATTTCACACTGGTCTTTATCTATGACTTCATGGTAAAGTCAGTAAATTCAAATTTCCTTCCTGACTTTGGGTTACTAGTACCCAGTGTTTTATAGGTCCATATAGGTCTGTTTTAGGCAGGAGGTAAGGATGTATAAACTCTGGCTTTGATTGCAGAAGTCGGTGTGGACGGAGCACAAGTCATTGGAGGGGAAGACGTACTACTACAACACAGAGACCAAGCAGTCCACCTGGGAGAAGCCGGACGACCTGAAGTCCCCAGCAGAGGTGTGTGTGCGCAAGGGTCAGAACGAGGTCACTGCTGCCCAAGCTGAGATTCACACAGGACGTTAACTTTCCCCTGTAACAACTTTAAAATGTTACGCATCTATTGCCTTTTCATTTTAAGCATTGTAAATCATAGAAACCAGCCCAGTGTTATGGAGTTTCAGACTTGATCACGATATTATCCTCTGTGCTTGCATTAGAGCCTAGTAATGGGATTTTTGACCTGTAGGATCCGGTTATGCACGATAATGTGGAAAATTCACATTCAAGATAATTTTGTGTAAGAAGTCTTTTATGATTCCTTTGTAGCAACTGCTGTCAAAATGTCCC
Source organism: Anguilla anguilla (assembly GCF_013347855.1). NCBI lineage: Eukaryota > Metazoa > Chordata > Actinopteri > Anguilliformes > Anguillidae > Anguilla > Anguilla anguilla. The sequence continues at coordinate 7,709,286 of NC_049215.1, read as the reverse complement.
TGGAAGGAATATAAATCGGACACGGGAAAGCCGTACTACTACAACTCTCAAACCAAGGAGTCCCGCTGGACCAAACCTAAAGAGCTGGAAGATCTAGAAGGTGATCGCAAGAACGTGCTGCTAAAAAATGAGCAAAAAAACAGCAATTTCTATTCTTATTGGTAATCCCTTAGACTGTTGGGTCAACAGTGCTGTGCTATGAGGGTTCCAGCAGACTGTGGTCTTACTATGGTTTTTTTATGTTTGTTCTGTTTCCATAGCATTGATGGGAACGTTATATGCCTTTTCCAGTTAGTTAAATTAGATGACTAGTTGAAAGGTCACTTAAGTATATTTTTGTACTGTTCCATGCGAACACTGTCTGATGCTGTAACATGTGAACGTATTTTTGTCTCTCTCCTTCTTGCAGCTATGATAAAGGCTGAAGAGTCTGGGTAAGTTGAGGTTATTTCTTTTACAGCTTTTTCTCCTGTGAAGCTGTGCTATAGACTAGACTCTGGAAGGAAGTTGAAACCATTGATCAGAAGAACTATTGCAGGACACTTTCTGTTAGTTTTGGTGGTCTATGGGTTGAAATCTGACCAGTGCCTCCGCATGTTTTTCCAGGACACCTGATCCAGCTGCAGCTGCTGTTGCTGCGGCGGCGGCTGCTGCTGCCGCCGCCGCCGCCTCTGCTGCTGCTGCTGCCGCCGTTGCCACGGCCACCACGGTCACCGCCGCACCCACCGCGCAGCCGGAGGCCGTCGTCGCCATGACGACGGCGTCCGAGGCTGAGACAGCCGTCCCGGCCGTCGCCGAGGAGCAGCTGACCCAAGCGCCCATCCAGGTGGCCGAGGTCACGGCGGACACGCCCGTCAACTCCGCCGAGGACACGCCCAGCACGGAGGCCCCGCCCGGGTATCTAAGCCCCGCCCACTCTCCGGCTGTCTTGCACTTGTGCGCGCTGCACTGTGTGCTGTACAGCTGGCTCACTTCACCAGCACGGGGGCCTGTGTGTCCCCATGACTCTGCCGGTTTGCACATGGTCACCTGTCCAGACATAGCCAATCGGAGCAGTGTATACATTCTCTGTCCAGAATTAACCAATCGGTGCAGTGTACACATTCACGTAGAAACAGCAGCTGAGGGATCCCTGGGTACAATACCAGTCCGGTTCCCTGTTCCTTAGCGTGACTGATATTTCTGTTTGATGTCATTGAGCTGCAGGCTTGATGTCTCTGTCCTTACCGCCCTCTCTCCCCTGGCCTCTGGCCTCCACAGGGAGGCCCCTAAGAAGGAGGAGCGGCCGGAGCTGGTGAAGAAGGTCTACAAGTGGAACACCAAGGAGGAGGCCAAGCAGGCCTTCAAGGAGCTCCTGAAGGAGAAGGTGCAGCTTCGTTAAATTTCAGCCTGTTCATATCCTGCGGGCTCGTGTTCCCCAACCCTCGTTTGTTTGTCGCGCAGTGTGCTAAGGCCTGGCGGTCCGGTTGCGACCGTGTTCGGCACTAGGCGTAGTTGTGCTTGCGTCCCCATCTCTCGCCTCAGCCATTTTGCAGGACGTTGAAACTGGCTGGGGACCGGCGGCCGCTCAGTTTGGCCTCGCTCGCCTCCGAAACACCGAGCCGCCCTCGGCACGGCGGGGGCCGGGGCTTGTTTTAACGGAAATGGCCTTTTTTTCCCCTCCCCCTTCCGAGGTCCCTTATTGATCCCGTCTTAGTTGCTTTAAAATTAGCCCCGGTAGAGTTTATCCTGAGGTGGCGTGTTCATTTCCGCACACAGCTTTCCTCCCACGTCCTTGTAATTGGCTTTATTGGGCAAACGTGTGACTGGGAAGAAGCCAGTTTGAGGGGCTACGCTGGCTGAATAAGAATGACTTTGAAGAGGGGAGATTCCTTTCATACTGACTGAAGGGACACCAGCAGTAAAGCATTACTGGATCTTTTTTTTATGATACTGGAGGAATTCGTTTTAATAAGCAGCACTAATCAAAGCAATTTCCCTTCTCTTCATACCTCTCATACTAAACGTTCTGTGTCTTATGTGCTTTATGGTTGTTTTATGAAAACGTGTAGGCTATATGTATTTGTTTCCACCGTGGTTACCAATCTTGGTTAACTTACAGATTGTTGGTTCTGAAGCTGGCGGTCTTTTGTTTAATTTGTAGGGCGTGTCATCCAATGCCTCGTGGGAACAGGCCATGAAAATGATCATCAATGACCCACGCTACAGGTAGCTATTGGCCAGGACCCCTTCCATTTGGTGGTGCTTTACCGTGGGCGACATAACCAACACCTGCACCCCCCTCTGCTGTCTCTCTCATTACAGCGCGCTACCTAAACTGAGCGAGAAGAAGCAGGCCTTCAACGCATACAAGGTCCAGACGGAAAAGGAAGAGAAGGAGGAGGCCAGGATTAAGTACAAGGAGTCCAAAGAGACCTATCAGCGCTTCCTGGAGAACCACGAGAAGATGACCTCCACCACCAGATACAAGTGCGTGCTCCTTCAGCATTGGGTGCTGGTGCTCTGTGTGTTTGTCTTGTCTCTCTCTCTCTCTCTCCCTCTACCCCCTCTCCCTCTGTTTCTCTCTCTTTCTTTCTCTCTCCCTATGTCTCTGTTTCTCTTTCTCCCCCCTTCCTCCATCACTTGCAAAGTGCACACACACGCGCACACACCCACTTTCTCAGTACATCCAGTGGTGCTCAGAGTTTTGATTGTGCTGCCTTCAGTGGGAGAGCCTGTCGCTTTGTGTTCGTCTCCCTGTTCTGCTTCGGCGGCTGATCTCTAAAGGGAGTTTAACCGCCCCAGGCCCAGGCTCCAGCTCTGAACACCTTGCCGGGGCATTTAATGCCTTTCTTAATCGAGTGACACGCTCAAAACACGCTGTTGTCTATAAGTGCGTTCTCTACTGATAACATAGAGTCGCTTCCATTGTTTCATTTCAATTAGGCACACGCGTTACAATGTTTTGGTAGTTAATTCATCCGCATAATTTAGAGAGCTGCATAATTGACTAGGCAGCCGTATGTATTGCACTATACTACCTTGTGAATATTCCTCAGATTTCGGTAAATTATTTTGCGTGGAATATTCCGGAGAGGGTACCTCAGCCGGTCGGCGATGTGACAAACTCATATCCTGCTTCTCTGGCAGCGCTCCAGCGTAGCTGTCAGAGGTCCGTTCGGCGGGATGGAAACACTTCAGCGGCAAATTAAGCGCTCCTCGCCCTCGGCCAAAGGGCCGCATAACCGCCTCCGTCTCTGAAACGGAGCGGCGTTTCGGCTCGCCGCGCGGGGACGCGCTGCCCCAGCAGGCACGGCGGGAGGAGGCGCGCTACCTATCCGGCGTAGCTATTCTACCGTGAAATAAACTCTGAAGTGGGCGTCGGCCCTCGGTTAAAAAAAAAGAAAAAAACGCCGCGGGGACTATGAGCGGAGACGTCTGGCGGCGAGGCCCATCCGTCACCCCCGCGTTAGCGGAGCGGCTCTCCCCCCCTCCCCCCCCGCGCGGGGGACATTAATAACCGCCGCGCCCCGGCCCTGTCCGCGGGGAGCCGTAACGCACGCGCCGCGCCCGTCATCGGTCTGCACGCGTGCGGCCGCTTTCTAGTGATGACTTTTTAATGGCCGCACTGCTGCGCTGGAGGTTTGCTAATTAGGAGCGTGCAGTTATCGAGTCGACTGCTCCAGTCTCATGAGATGCTACTGTCCCTGTTCTAAATATACAGCGTAATGTTTTACCTGTTTGACCTGAGAATGACTGTTCCGGTCAGAAGCGGTCGTTTTTGTAGTTTAGTACAAATTGAAACCTGGACACATTCAGTTTACCTTTTCCAGAGACTTTTAATTTCTCAAATATGTAAAGAGTTTCTTTTTGTGGGAGTTGGCCCTTGAACCTGAAGATCAGAAATGCATATATAGATTTCTGAAATATAAAGACAAAAAAAAAAAAAAATGTGGTCAAAAAAATTGCCAAAGCTGAAAATGAGCTCAGGTTCATAAGTTTTACTCGACACTGCTGCCACCATGTGGAGGAACTCGTCCCTACATGAATCACATCACATAAGAGGACTTTCCAACACGAGCGGGTGTTTTCCTGTAGAGCTGCAGTGACACTGTTCGTCCTGTAGGGGCAGCTGTAATACGGCTGCGTAACCAAACCCGTCATGCGTTCAGTGTTTGTGACACGGTTGGTCACGCAGGAAAGCAGAGCAGATGTTCGGCGAGCTGGAGGTGTGGAGCATCGTTCCTGAGCGGGACCGTCTGGAGATCTACGAGGACGTCTTGTTTTACCTGGCCAAGAAGGAGAAGGTGAGAGAGGCCTCCCGTCCTTCCCTTCCCCCCGTCTGTCTTCTGGCCCCGTCCCATCAACGCTCGGGGCACTTGAAAATCCTTCATATCCTTTAAAGTTTGTGAATTTGAAGAAAAGAATATAAGGCCTTGATCGTTTTTGAAATTGACATGGTACTTGAGAGTGCTTGAATCCACAGTTGAATATTTTGTGCAGACAGAGTAAATTGAAGTTTTGCCTTGCGGTGCAATCGTCTAGCCCTTTTCTGGATTCGTGCCCAAAGTCTCAAATTTTTCCAGGTCATTGGCTTGTGCAACAACACCTTTATCGAACATCATCATTAATAGAAATGTGTATGGTATTATTGAGTGTCTGCACTGACACCTCTAAAATATTTAAAATATTTAGACATTGTTTAAAAAAGTGTTTTCCCCTTACCGATCCACCCTTCAGCCCAGTGTGGTGGGAATTCCACTTAATAAAAGCAGTCTTCTAAATGATACATTTCTTTCTTAAATTGATGGTGAATTATAAGCTAAAATGTGATTTGAATGGGATTACATGGTCATGGAAGCTGTGATTTGAGTGGGAAAGCTGAACTGTAATATGATTTGCTCGTGCTGAACAGTTATTTGGGCCGTCGCTGGTGTGTAATTACACTTGTTGCTGAACGCGCGCTCTGCAGGAACAAGCCAAGCAGCTGAGGAAGAGGAACTGGGAAGCGCTGAAGAACATTCTGGACAACATGGCCAACGTGACGTACCGCACCACCTGGTCCGAGGCGCAGCAGTACCTGCTGGACAACCCCACCTTCGCCGAGGATGAGGAGTTACAGAGTACGTGTGCGGCAGTCTTACTGTAACCTCTAAACGTTCATTATTAACAGTGAGCCTTTCACACCCAACAGCTGTAGGGCTCGGGCCTTAAATGCATGCAGGCAATGCAATGGGGAGCTGACCATATGCTTGAAACCTTTTCAAAGTTTTTTTTAATGTGTTTCAATTTGTATTATTTTCGCGTGAAACAAGATGATCATAATATACTCAGACAGGAAACCAATTCCTCTCCCCCACGATATCCCTCTCTGATCATTAAAAAAGAATTCCACTAAAGAGGTTACGGAGGTAGAACTCTTCAGGCAGGAGGTAGAAGTAATTGGTAAAACCAGCTGGAAGAAACACACGGCAGGACTTTTACTCTCTGACCCCTGCACTCTCCACCTCTGGTCCAGTGCTCTCTGTGACCACGAGCCCGCTGCTAACACGAACGCTAACGCTCTCCCCCCTCTCCCCGCGCGCAGATATGGACAAGGAGGACGCGCTGATCTGCTTCGAGGAGCACATCCGCACCCTGGAGAAGGAGGAGGAGGACGAGAAGCAGAAGTCCCTCCTGCGGGAGAGGCGCAGGCATCGCAAGAACCGGGAGGCCTTCCAGGTGGGGAGGCGCTGGCGGGGCGCGGGGCGGAACCCGGCCTGTTCGCACTCAGAGAGACTCGGGCCTGAGGTGCAGTCACTGTGTTTTAAGTGAGAGGTCTGCAGCTAGCCGCTAGCCGCTAACCCGTCCACCAGATCGGACATGAGCTTGCGCCGTGCTGGCCTGGGATCACTTTTTCCTGAATTTAATGGTGCTAGAGAAACCAGCCGACTGGGTGCCGAGAAGGTCCTTTTCATAAACCCGACATTGTCCTACAGGCGTAATTAAAAAGCCATTAGCCCTTTTCTGGTTATCAGATTAGATTAACGGTTGTGTTTTGCATGTAGCGAGCCTTCATAATTTGTAGCAAGTTCACAGTGTCTAGCTATCTGTGGAGATGTGGCTCTTAAGGCAAGGTAACATGATTAATTAATACCTTGTGAGCTTGGTCACCTTGGTCTTCTAACCGTGTTGTAGCTGCTAGCTGTGGTTGAATGAATTGTAAGCCTTCAGCTAAGAAATGTCTGGCCTTGTTTTGTTACAGTTGCCTTGTCAAACCTCTCTCCTTTGAATCTTCAAAATGGAAACTGAACTGAAGCTCAGAAAAGATATTTTTTGGTATTTGTATTGTTCCCTGCTGCTGCTGCTGCTGCTGCCACATGCTGACTTTAAGTTGCTGTGAAAAGCCTGTTGCTTTTACTGTGAAACAGATAAACCGCTCTCTAAACCACTGTGTCTGAGCCCCTACAGAGAGACTCTGGCCCATACACACGGTAACTTGTTTCCTTTTCAGAGCTGAGATTAATTTCCACGCTCTCGGTGTAACCTCGTTGTCCCCCCCTGCAGAAATTCCTGGACGAGCTTCACGACCACGGGCAGCTCCATTCCATGTCGGCCTGGATGGAGATGTACCCCACCATCAGCTCTGACATCCGCTTCGCCAACATGCTGGGCCAGGCGGGTAAGAATGCCCTGCTTTTTTACTGACCGCTGTCTGCTGGCACAGAGTGGTGATTGTTAACCTTGTAAGGAGTTAGATCACACGGATGTCATTAGAATGTTCTTAACTGAACATTCTAATGCTGATGTCACAATCACTACTGGTGATTGAAAGCAGTGGAGTTCTAGAACACTGACTTAGAATTCCAAAACATTCCAAAAAGCCTATTTACTCTTCAGATGGTTACATGGGATCTATGAAAGTACATGTGCAGTACAGTATGGGGAGTGGAAAAGGGAAAGCTGTGTAGGTTTGGGGAGAGCGCACACCAAATAACGCGTGTACGTTAGTTTATGCCGACTCTTCTATAGGCTCCACCCCTCTGGACCTGTTTAAGTTCTACGTGGAGGACCTGAAGGCGCGCTACCACGACGAGAAGAGAATCATCAAGGACATCCTGAAGGTGAAGCCCTAACTGGATCCAGAACCCTGACATTTTACTGCCCCTGTGCTTTGCTCTAAAGCACAGTCACACTACCCCTGTGCTATGCCCTAAAACACAGTCATACTAGCCCTGTGCTTTGCTATAAGGCCCAGTCACACTAGCCCTGTGCTTTGCTCTAAGGCCCAGTCACACTAGCCCTGTGCTTTGCTCTAAAGCACAGTCACACTAGCCCTGTGATTTGCTCTAAAGCACAGTCACACTAGCCCTGTACTTTGCTCTAAAGCACAGTCACACTAGCCCTGTGCTTTGCTCTAAAGCACAGTCACACTAGCCCTGTGCTTTGCTCTAAAGCACAGTCACACTAGCCCTGTGCTTTGCTATAAGGCCCAGTCACACTAGCCCTGTGCTTTGTTCTAAAGCACAGTCACACTAGCCCTGTGCTTTGCTCTAAAGCACAGTCACACTAGCCCTGTGCTTTGCTCTAAAGCACAGTCACACTATCCCTGTGCTTTGCTATAAGGCCCAGTCACACTATCCCTGTGCTTTGCTCTAAAGCACAGTCACACTAGCCCTGTGCTTTGCTCTAAAGCACAGTCACACTAGCCCTGTGCTTTGCTCTAAAGCGTGCTCTCTTGCAGGATAAGGGCCTCACTGTGGAGGTGAACACCGCTTTTGAGGAGTTTGGCACCGCGATCAGCTCCGATAAAAGAGCCACAACGCTGGACGCCGGCAACATCAAGCTGGCCTTCAACAGCGTGAGTCTCAGTCTTTTCACTTTAGAACATAAAGACATGGCGTAGATCTTGTACTTCTGTTTATGTATTTTTCCATCAAATCCTATAATCGGTAGAAGTAATGGTATTACTTTAGCAGATAAAGCTGTTCAGGATTATATTTCACTTCACTTTTTACCTTTATACACCTGAATATTCACTGGTGCTCTTCATGTTATGTTTGTTACTCCCCACTATAATAGTTTTGCTGTGACCTGATATTTAATCTTCCATATGACAGTTTTACATCCAGAAATCCCTTGTATGTTGAGAAGTCCCATGATTACAAGCTTTTAAGAAAGGAGAAGTGTGTGATGTAATAAGTGCAGGAGGCCCGCCCCTGTGGGGGCCAGTATAAACGGGGCCGCGGGACGCTGCTCCTCGCTGAATGACTGACGCGTCCTCGCTCGCCCCTGTCCTCGTGCAGTTACTGGAGAAAGCCGAGGCGCGGGAGAGAGAGCGAGAGAAGGAGGAGGCCAGGAAGATGAAGAGGAAAGAGGCTGCCTTCAAGAGCATGCTGAAGCAGGCCACCCCGCCCCTCGAACCCGAATCCACCTGGGAGGGAGTACGTGTCCGCCTCCGTTTCTATGGCTTTATATGAAGGCATTATTTCAGTGTGGTCCTGACACGGACATTAATATAACCAGTAGACCGGAGACTCTGTCTAGCCCCCTTCATGTGTGTGAACTGCCATAGTGGACTCGTGTGTCTGCTGTTCCCCTGTTCAGCCTTTAGTTCTCCTCTATTACTCCTCTATTCTCATCTCCTGGCATTTCGTTTTCAGGTGCGGGAGAGATTCCTGAAGGAATCGGCCTTTGAGGACGTCACTCTGGAGTCGGAAAGGAAGAGGATCTTCAAGGACTTCATTCATGTTTTGGAGGTGATTTTATGTCTACGCTACTTTTAGCCCTTTAAGGTGTAAGATCACAAATGTGATTAGAATGTTCTTAACTGAACACACTAATGCTGATGTCACAATCACTACTGGAAAGCAGTGGAGTTCTAGAACACTGACTTAGCATTCCAAAAAGTCTACTCTACAAAGGGTTAAAAGACTTAAAAAGTAGAAACAGAAAATGTTTGGGCTGCATATTGCGCACTAGATGCATTTGCAGTTGTGGTCATGGAATGTGCAGCTCAGACGGACCACGTCTTCTTTCTCACCAGCACGAGTGCCAACACCATCATTCTAAGAACAAGAAGCATTCAAAGAAATCCAAGAAGCATCACAGAAAGAGGTCCCGATCTCGCTCGGTGAGTCTGAGAGATCGTACCACATCGGACTATTCGCCGTACGCACCTGCGTTTAAACCGTTTCTGAGGTTCTCCGTGGTGGTAGTTGACGCTCCCGTCTCCGCAGGGCTCCGAGTCTGAAGACGACGACTACCACTCAAAGAAGAAGAAGCGGTCGCAGTCCAAGTCCCCGTCAGAGCGCTCCTCCAGTGGTGAATCCGGTCAGTGCAGCCCTCTATTTCTACTTTCTACAGAGATCCCCGGCAGCCATTTTACTGCCAGCTGGTGCCATGTAAAATGACCTGCTATTGAAAGCTTTCACTGAGAAATCAGCTTTATTAGTGTTTTTGACTGATTCCTTGGTAAATGTGAGCTTGATATGAAATTAAACCAGTAGCAGTAAGTTTGCACCTTTAATCTTTGTGTATGATATCTTTAGACAGAAAGTTTTTTTAAAAAATACATCAGGTAACAATATGAGTCTTTTCTCACCGTCGTTCTTTGAATTTGATCTTCAGAGAGAAGCTACAAGAAATCAAAGAAGCACAAGAAGAAGGCCAAGAAAAGGCGACACAAGTCGGTGCGTTCTCACGAGCCGGTTACCGGGGAAACGGGCGGCGGTTGGGAGCCGCGTTTGGAGTGCGGCGTGTTCTTAAAAGTGTTTCTCTTCCACCCTCCCCCCACCCCCCCCGTCCCGCAGGCCTCCCCCGAGTCCGAGGGCGAGAGGGACAAGAAGGGCAGGGACCGCGACAGAGAGCGGGAGAGGGAGAAGGAGAAGGAGCGGGAGAAGGAGAAAGAGAACGACCGGTCCAGGGGGAAACCTCGCTCCGAGTCCAAGCAGAAGTCTCCCAAGAGAAAGCCGGGGAAGGAGGAGGTGAGAGCGCTCCGCTGAATGACCGGACAACTGCTAAATTACACAACAACTTGGGTTCCACAGAAAGCGTCCACACTACAGTGGTAACAACATAAAAGAGCTCTCATCTCATTCAAGAGCTCATCCAAATTGCCCTTATAGCGGTTTTTAGAATGCATCTCCAGTGGTAACATGTTAAAACAGCCACTGCTGTACACTGACTGTCGCAGGGTGCAGTACATGCCGGAGTGTCGAGTGACAGTGTGTTCAATGATAAAGCGCCCCCCTGGTGTGGACACCATCGAACGATTCATAGTTTATGGCAGGTTATTATCTTTCCCAGTGGAAAACGGGCCTTCAGCTTTTCAGGCCACTGAGCCCATGCTGATGTACCCATCCTGCGCACGGTGGACCCCCCTTCTGTTTTACCGACCAATGAAACCCGACGTCGATGCTTCATGCAGACACACTGCGCGGCTCTGAGCGTAAATCAGATTTCCATTTCGAACGGCGGGCTCATCGGCGACGCAGTAATTCATACGAACAGCGCCCTCTCCTTCTGCACACACGAGATGGCCCCGGTGGAAAACGTCCATACCCGCGAAATTAAGGAAGCACCGCTCCTCATATTATCTATTAAAGTACGACAGCGTTAAATATGTCGTTTTCACAATCAGAGGCTAAGAGTGATATCACCATTAGGGCGGTGGGGCACCTCATGCTCTGGTACTTGCAGCGCTCATGTCGTGTGTGCGGTACACCCGCGTGTTCACCTTGCTCAGGGTACCGCAGCAGCGGGGGTGTAACGATACGATAAGATGGTGACACACCGAACAAAGATACGACGCGATACGATTTCTGTTCATTTATAACAATGTGATACAATTGAAGAGTGATTAATCACAAAATACGTTTGGCTGCGATGTGAATGTGACCATTAGATTTGACAGATTCCCTCCACCACACAGACACACAAGATCATTAAAATAACAGTGTAACTTTCCAAGTTAACAAGTGTGTTTCATTTCATTGCCTCAGTCTGCCTAGATAAGTTTGCCGTGTGAATGACTGATTCATCACGATGCACTGATGCCGTTTCAGTACAGCCCTACACAGCAGTGCTCCTACAAAGACTTGAACCGCTAACCCTCTGGTCTAATGCCACCCTAAGAGTGCGACCCACATTTTGAGCTCTCCTCCTCCTGCTCTCCTCCAGGACGGCTGGGACACCTCGGGGAGCGAGCTGAGCGAGGGGGAGCTGGAGAAGAGGAGGAGGACCCTGCTGGAGCAGCTGGACGCGCCCTGAGACCCCCCCCCCACCCCCAGCCCCCTGGCAGACGCCCACCCCGCCCTCCCCACCCCCCCACAACCCCCCCCGAGGCCACACTGTCACACGTTCTGCATTCCCATGATTTAGCGCTGTACCCTTCAGAGCGAGCTGCGCGGAGCGCGCTAGCCAGTCCCTTGGCAAAGCAGAAGCCACCCTTAAACAGGAGCGCGCAGGACACGGGAATCGCTCGCATGCTTAGCGACGGCTACTTTTAATGTCTCAGAGTCCAGATGAACGTTATTTTTGTTATTCCTTTTTGTATTAAAAAAATTTAAAAAAAGATAAATAAAATTCCCGGCGGCAGAGTTTTACGTAGTTCGTTTCGATTAGCGAAGGTTTGAGTGGGCGCGCGCGTGTTTACGAGGAGCGCTGGGCGGCTCTGTCAAAGCTGCAGCGTGTCACCAGCGTCTTCATAAACCCAGAACACACTGCCCCTTCACACTGGGGGGAGCGAGTGGTCTGCTCTTCTGCTCAAAAACACGACAGCTGGTTTCTTTTTTTTCTCCCTTCCAATTGCAAGTGAATAGCCTTTGTTGTATTGATGGCCTTTGCTCATTGTAACTAATGTCTGAAGCGAATTCCTCCGGTTGTCTCAACTCTGAAGATTCAGATTCAGACGGAACAGAACTGAAGTCGATGCTTATTGATTTAAAAGATGTACGGCTCGTGCTATTTCATTTTTCTTTTTAAACGATAGTATCCGCCGGACGCGATTCCGACAGGATTAAAATGTGAGGAAACGCATTTGGATATTTTTATTTGTTGATTTTTGCCCCCTTTGGAGAGCTTGTGCATGTTAATGTACAACCGTGTAGCTGCAGTCTGTCCAAATAAAGAATTCTGACTTCCTGTCTCACACTGATAAAAAAGGCACCCGTGTTCTGGGTGGATGTTCTTTGTTGATGTAAATTTAAAAGCAACATTGTGGATAATAAACTCCAGATACCATCTCTGCCCCACGTGTGTCTGTAATGGAGTTACCCGTGACTAATTGACTTGAACGAAGTGCGTCCAGTACAGGAGAGGTCATGTTGCGGTGAACAGGGCAGCTAGTAGCTCTTCCCTTACACTGATGTGGGTTTGTTACACTACAGCACAGGTTACATCATCAGACTGGAACAATGCTCATCACCAATTCCATAACGTTTAATGACCGATGCGTTTTTCTGATCCGTCTTCCCAACGGCTTGCTTTTGGGGCTGTGCAAATCAAAGGAAGCGCCCCGGAAGGGAAGGACCAAAGAGACGGTAGCCTGTTAGCGACCGATGCTAGCCCAGTGGGAATCTAACATTTTAGCTCCAAGTGGAACAGACTCACAATTTCAGTTGTTATAACAGTCTGAACTAATCCTGCTACCAGAGTGAATGTCTCATAGGTTTCCTCAGATTCCCACTGACCCGATTACATCACTACATTCATCACCTACTTTCTAAAGTTACCCCTAAAGGTTCAAGCCCTGGGATTTGGAGTAGGCAAGAATACCCCTGGGGCTGGGGGCTTTACTAAAATTTGTCAGTTTCGCAGACCAGCCCTTGACTAAAGAGGAAGTGATGATGACTGAGTTAATGTCAAAGGGAGTATTTCAGGTACCCTGCCTTCCACAAACTGGCAGCGACACAGCCTAGTGGGCAGTGGATAAAAATCCCTATTTTCCCATGATGACTGCTAAAATTTAGGAAGCCAGGCTATCAGAGCATCCAATTCATACTTTAGCTCTCACTACACTCTGCAATTTTCTTCTAAAGAAAAGCAGTTGAACGCTTGTTGCCTTCTGCTCCATGTGATAAGCAATAATCATAATTCCTTACATTTATATAGCACTTCTCTTGAAACTCAGTGCTTTTTTTATAGTGATGAAGGGGGAAACTCACCACCAATGTGAAGCACCCGCCTAGGTGATGCTAGGCAGCCATTTTGAATGCAGCAGCCTCTCCACGTTCACCGTACATCAGCTGAGATGGAGAGGGAGAGAACAATTCTTTTAGCCAATTAAATCGGGATGATTAGGTGGCAGGTAGAGAGCCAGGTTGGGAATTGAGCCAGGACACTGGGGAACCCCCTACTCTTTGTGAAGACTGCATAGACTGTATAAAAATAGGATGAGTGCCATGAGATCTTTAATCACATGACCACAATGAGTCACAACCTCGGTTTAGGGTCTCATCCGAAAGACAGCATCTCCTATGTGTCCCCATCACTGCACTGGGGCATTGAGGTTTTGGGGAGCCAGATTATACTTGTCTCAAAATCCAGTGTGCAATACACGCCGACGTACGTGAGCTTCAGTCCAAAACACGATACCAAAATTTTCCTAAAATATAATATATATAAAAAATATACCAAGAAGAAAGCAGAAATTAAGAGATTTAAAAAACCCTGAAAATAACAGTTCTTCCAGAAGTTTAAAACATGTTCACCAAAAGCCAAAAATTGATTTTTGTTCAGTTAATGTCCTGTGTCTGTTGGGTGTTTTGTTGTCTTTTTATATAACTCCACACGTTATAATTGATCAAAAAGGAAGTTGCACATAGTATAGATGATTAATATTAAAAGAAAAAAATCAGATTAACATTATAATTATCTAGCATCTTGATGCAATAAAGTGGTTTTAACTTAAAAAAAATTTAATTTAACTAGAAATTATCCCAAGGAAGAGCTGCAATAAGAAATTAAATGAAATGTAATTAGCAATGTTACTAATTGATTTAGGCTATTCATTACCACTAGAAAGTCCTGAGAGGATACCATCGGGCGTTTGGGCTTTAAAATTACAACTACTGGAACATCACAAAGGCATATCCCCTTCCTCCCACAACTTTTCCTAATATTTGAGCTTAAAATAAGTGCATGTTTAGAATTCTGAAAAATGTTTGTTCCATTTTCTTCACAAAACCCCCTGCCAGACAATGTCACAGCCTCACAGGTACCGGTACTCAGGTGTGAATGGGTTGCTCTCTCCTCTGATATAATCAAAATTAATTAATTGCAGTCGTGTGATGAAGATTATTTACTTTGACGACTGACTTCAGTGCGGGGATCAAAAATTGTGGGCGTTGCAGTTATAGAAAAGACAAATTTGTAAGTCTGGAGATAAGGCCTCCTGCATACTTTCATTTTTTCAACGAAACTGCGACATTGGTTAAAGACAAATGCAATCGATTTGTGTACGGTCCCTGCTCACACAAACAACCAACGCTATTGTACTGTTACTTGTGGAATTAATGACTACGATGAGCGAGACCGTACACATGTAAAAGCTAGTAGAAGGAGGGAAAAGGAGAAGAGAGCTGGATTAGTTATGACAGAAGAAATTACTTTCTTTTTAAAAAATTACGCTTTGTATTTGTTCTCCATTTTGTGTTTTGCGTTGTTTCCACACTTTAGCGTGCCCAGTGTACCTGTAAGCATTGACACATTTCCCCTTAGCCTATGCTATAACAAAACCGTTACAATTTAGAAATAAAAATTGAATGGAGTAGGCTATTGTAATTTTTACAGGCGGTAGTAAACACAAAATGCCTTTCTAGCGTCAATTCCATCAATTTCTTACTCAGATAAGACAGCAATATGGTTCTGTTCCATTTTTGACAAGCTTTACTCTACGTTAGTAGACTTATCTAATTAGTTACGCCTATGCTAAAGTAGCTAGTTAGGCTACCATTAAAATCGTTTTCACAAAGTAAATAAATAACTCTTGAATGAAGAGTAAGAATGCACAACATGACTGGATAATTCATCTAAGCAGGTGAACTTACCACAAGCTTATTTTCGCTTTTATCAACGTTAAAAAAGCTGAGAAAGGAGTCGCAGGGTGTGAATAAGCAGCGCAGTTTGCTTCGTCGTCTTTTAAAATTTAGCCAAGGATTTAACATCTTGGAGCGACGAGAGAAGAGGGGCACAGATGGGGGCAATCAAGATTTCAGCTGGGGGCAATCAAGATTTCAGCTGGGGTCAGTGCTCCTGTGGCACCACCCCTGGGTAAGGATAAAAAATGATCAGATGCAGGGGGTTGCTGATTTTAGTGCATTTTCGAATGCAGTGTCGATAAGTGTGCCTTTTATATTGGGCTACCCAATCATGGTAAGCTTAATGCAAGTGCTGCATTTGAATTCATATAGCCTATGTCTAAATGACCATCTCACAAACTGCCATTCCCAGAGGTTTTTTTCACCTGGCTCAATTAGCCAGGGTAATTTGTGTAAATAAAAACCTGCATAGGCTACACACCGGCCCTCCAAGACTGGAATGGCCCACCCCTACTTTAGGTCCTGGAATGTTCAGTTGGTGACATCATGGCATATGTCTGATCTTCATTCAATCAGCCTACCAGGACCAGGAATGAAGATCACTGGCATGCGTTCAATAGAGCAGCCCTCACCAAGGGCTTGAATCCATAACGGGTAACGTTGGAATGCCGCCTAGATAAGTGCAGGTTGCTAATCCTTTTTGGCATTGCTTGCTTCTAAACTCTTGGGCAACTCGAGATCCACTAAACTGTTACTACACGCACATTATTGCCTCTCACCCTTCGCTGAACTGTTCGACCACTGCCAGCGCTCGTCTCTTCTCCCTCCCTCCCTGATTCCTAACATGTCTCCTGTAGGTGTTGTAGCTCCAGGCTTTGTTCAGCTTTTTCAGAAGCGACTTCAGTCCGGCTGCTCTAGAGGCCAAAGCTGTGCTGAAGAGATTATTGGTCTGTGGACAGTTTCTCCCGTTCCAGCCAATGACCTCTCCCGACCACTTCTGGCAACCGTCCTTCTTGTTCGGTCGTTCAGTTTGGTAGGACAGCCTGACCTTGTTAGTGTCTAGATTGTGCCATATTGTTTCAGGCTTAAAGCTTTGCCAATTTTTTTAATAGCCTTCAATCAGTAGGCTATTTTACATGAGATGAGAAAGAAAGGTTTCCAAAAAACACAGGCCAAGATATAAATGTGTAAATAGTTTATTTGATCATAACCATTGAAATCAGAAATCAGAGGTCTAACTGAGTTGTGTTATTAAAAAGTATGTTGCAAATAAGCAATTATTACCTATAATACATTGCGGGGGAAAAAAACCATGCCCGTTATTGTCCTGTCTAAAGATGAAACGGAGTCAAGAGTTCACATATGTAACATGTAGATTTGTTAAAGAAATACAGTTGGTGCACATGCTATGGAGTGGGTGTTTTAGGGTCACCAGACCGGTAAAAGCTTCACTGAAAAGGTCAAAGGTCGAAAGCCTCTTTATCGCCAGGCAGGCATGACGCGGGGCGCTCTGCTCAGCGTGAGAGGTCTTTCCACTTAAACGCCCTCTCTCTCTGTCTCGCCGCTGAGCCCCGCCCTCCTTCACTGCTTCATTAAATATACAAAACAGAACACAAAAAACTATAAGTTAAAATAACATTCAAACCGTATAGCACAGTGTGTGGCAAACCTTCCGTTTAAACAATATGTACAATGTTGACCTTAAGCTACGTTGAGGGAGATGAGACAAAAATGGTAATTCTGTAGCAAAATATCTGTACATTTAGAAAAAGTCTGTGAATGCCTGTTTCGCCGCGTTTTTAATATAACTACACGTTATCAAAAAACAACTGGAACTCCCGTAAAAGAGGGCCGTGTGAGCAAAAAACCGAATGGAAACAGTTTCAGTGGTTAAATACTATACATTAAACTTACAAAGACGGTGAGTAGACACAAACGCCTAGATCCGTTAGCCAAAAAGCTGTTTTTTTTCCCAGAAAGTACAAAAATGAGAATCCAGTTCGTTTCATGAAAAAAATCATGGCAATTCGCGACAATCTACTCAAGTAGCCCTTGGCGCCTTGTCTGCGGCCCCTAGGCTTTGGTGAAAGTGCGTCTAACCTTCCGACACATCTTCCATGTGGTCTGTTCCCCTACCCCCTCCCCCCCCCAACAAAAAAGTGATTTGTCCCTCTGTTGGCACACTCGACAAACACAGCTGCATTGCAACTGAATGGCGCTGAAGCTCTACTTCAGTAGATGATCTCGTCACACTGTACAGGGTTGTCTTTTTACGGCTTGGTCCACTAACCATAACACTGATGAATGAGATATTAATACCTTAGTATGGGGGGAGTGGCCTATATACAATTCACATTAGCTTTGTCTCGTCTTTAGAGCGCCGCCTTGCCCTGCTAACTCCGCCCATTTCTCCACACCTGCGGTTTCCTTGCTTTGTGAGCAACTGGTTCAAAAACCCTCTGACAACTTTCTTATACATTTGCTGAGGGTAAATTTTCTTTCTTATAGCCGGTCCACACTAAACGGGGTACCTTCTCTTTTTAAAAAAAGCCATTAGCCGCTGAGTAAAAAAGGTAAAAGCTGATGTTTGTTTTAAAAAGTGCAGCCAACGAGCATTATAAATTTCAAGGCTAAAGGCAGCAGCACCGGAATGTATTAAGATACTATGGAACTTCATAGTACGCGACTGTTGTGGAATTACCTTCGACAGAACAGCTCCATAACAACATTCCTTACATTCGAACGCTTTCCAAGGAAAGACTTAAGGGTCCTTTCCTTACAGACGTTTGTGTCCAGTTTTTTTTAAAAATCGAGGGAAAGAAATAAAATAAAAAGTCATTTGAGAAACTACTACAGCCAGGCCGGGTCATATTGCTTGAAGTAATCGTCCGAATTTCATTTAGGCACTTAGCTTGTCCAAGGTTTCCAAAAATCTTTACGCTTCATACCCTCCCCCTCCCGTTCCCGTTCCCTCTCCCCCCTCCCTACAGAGCGATCCTTCGTAGCGAAAGCTCAGTCTTTTTCCGCGGGGGTGCGAAGCTCCCCCCCCCTTTCCCGTCACGTCCGCGTATCCTTCACATGGCCACTTCCGCGCTGTTCGCCGGCCGCAAGTTCTGATCATCAAAGCGCCTCCTGACACTCCTCCTCACCGCGTCAGCTCGTCTGTAGGGCTGATTTCGGAGATCTGCGGGGGGGGAGGGGGAGGGGGAGGGAGGGGAAAAGCTGTCAGTCACCTGCGCCGAAGCCTTCGACGAGCCCAGAGGCCGGGTTATGCCGGCAGCCAATCAGACAAAGCAGCTTGAGTTAGACAGAAACACGCCTAATCCGTCCTCTGGGAGGAAGAAAAAAAAACGGAGAAAATGGACTTGCAATTATTATTTTTTTTTACAATGGCGATTCTCTCACTAGCTGGAGAACCAGTGTTGTGGGTAATTATTGACCTTATTTCCAATTTGCCTCTTGAGAAAGTTTAAAGCTTTGACTGGCCAAATTTTATGATTTAAAGATGGGGGTTTAAAAATCATATTGGTAAGCGTCTCCTATACACTACATTACAAGCATACCCAAACTCTGCGTAACTCAAGTTCATCAATAAATATTCAAATGTCAGGTAACTTAGAGGGAGTTTGGGGTGGGGGACAGCAAACGTCAGAGATAAGAGGCAGGGCATTTTATGCAGGGGGGGGGCGCTCAGTACAGTACAGCACAGCACAGAGGATGGAGGTAATATAAAAAGAGGTTCTTGCCAGGTTTGGGTCACATCCATGAGCACAGGGGTGCTATTGGAGGAATTCCTTACCCTCGAGTGGACATTGGGAAATTTAGTAATATTATTCTTCTTTAGGGCTGGATGAAAAGAAGACAAAATGGAGGTTAAATGAAAGACGGGGGGGTGACAAGCGGAGTCACACCAGAGTGTTCGTGCTGGCTGGCCTTGCTGCCGGTTAGCTACGAAAGCGAAGCGGGGCGTGGATTAGGGCGGGGCAGAGCGAGGCGGGGGCGGGGCATTAGGGGGGATGGGGGGCGGAGCTGGAGGCTTTTGCTGGCGTTGCCGGGCCGAGGGAGCAAATAAAAAATAAAAATAAAAGCGTTTCTGTGTAACGGAAAAACCCAAGCTGCTTCGTAGAATGACTCTCAGCGTGAAGACAAAGCCAAAATAAAAGCCTTTGCACAAACAGTGTAATTATTCACTATTAAACAAAAAAAGAAATCCCTTTTTTACGGCAAACCGTATCTTTATACAAACCATCAACATTAAATCTATTTTTTTTTAAAAAGAAGCATGCATTCAGCCAGATACATGTATCTCATGCTAAACGAAACAACCAAAATTCCCAAATGGTACAAAAATAAGAGTGAAAATGTTAACATTATTTTTTGCTTTTAGCAGTACGATCAAAAGTCATGTATCTGGCTGTCATTAGCGATGCGCACGCACAAGGAAATGCGACACATGAAACAGCAACTGTCCGTGGGAAATGCTTTTCCATGCTTCATGCAAGGGATTATGGGATGGCCCCCCTGGGATGCGATGGAACACAGCGTGTCATGTGACATGAGAACAACTCCCCCCACCCCCCTCCACCACCCGGCAAGCATGCAGTAAAGAGAGCGGGGCTGGAGTGAGGGAGGAGGAGGAGAAGGAGCTGGAGGAAGCCAGCGTCATCATGCGAGACCCCAGACAGCACCGGTTATTCATTATGAACACTCAGATCTCAACCACACGTGGACACATGGACACACAAGCAATGTATAATGCCACAACTCAGAGAGCCGTTTAAAAAACGTGTTCAAACCTGAGCTAAACTACGTATTAACTAGATAGGAATATACATTAGAGGAGATAAGGAAATATTACCATGACTACTAACGCATAACACCACTGACTGTGTGATGTAGCATTAATAACAATACTAATCATAATATAAAGTAACATCTGGTGTAAGTCTATGGTCTAATAAAATCTAAATCTAATCTAAAATCTAATTTTGAGGGGGAGGAGCATTAGGCGTGCTGCTGTTGTTCCAAGACAAGAGGGTTCTTAAATCCACAGGCTACAAAATCTGTGGGAAAAAAATGCTTTGGGTGTGCTACTGCTAACTGAACACCAGAGGGCGCTTATATTGCATGCTATAACACACAAATCAAGAACGAATGAACCGCTGACAATAAATTTAACAGTAAGTCTGCGGTGGCGTGTGGGATGTACTTTAAAATGTGTCTGTGACATTATGGTTTGCTCTGGTTTGCATCGTGCGGTGTCACAGAACGGCGCAGACGGACGGACGGATGGATGATTGACATGTGACGCAGGTCATGCAGGGGAGGAGGGAACGCCGGCGCCCCCCTCCCGTGGGCCCTCCTCATGCTGTGAGGGGGAGGAGGGACACGTGTGCACACACACACAACGCCCGTGAGACACCACACACACACACAGACCTGCACGCACACACCTACGAACACACACATCCGAGTGCACGCACACATATGCATGCGTGCGCATGCTCACACTCTCACACACACACACACACACATAATTACAAACACACACACACACCCGCAGACACCCGAACACACACGTTCACACCCAGGTGAGCCGGTGCACGCACAACCGATGGGAGAGTGAGGGAGAACACGCATAAAGGAGAGCGTTTTGTTTGTACTGCACCCTTTCTGAGAGAGAGCATAGTTTTAGTAATGGATCTCCTCAGTGTGCGTGTGCTCGCAGAAGAACCGAGAGCCCCGCTTGGCGGTTCGGGCGGTAAACGGCACAGTCTTCAGAACTGTATTGGAACAACAGCCAGACAAGACAGACATTGGTAAGGAGCAAGCCACGCATCTACGGGTCTGCAGCAGGTTAGCAAAACCCTAGGGAAACAGAGCAGGATTAAAAAACACTCTAACTGGGTTAGATGAACGGCAAGGGCCGCCAGGCTTCTGAACACAGTCCATCCCATTGTACTGCACAATAGAGATCTTTACTGGGCATTCTGTAGCCTTCTCAGGTCTAGAGAGATATTGTTCTGGATTATATACATGGTCACACAAGCTACTGCAATGTTCAGTTAGTCTACCAAACACAATTAGTATACGGGTTAGGGGGTTTTGTTTACAACATTTCACAAGTGGCAGGAACAATATCTTCTCTGAACATTTTGCTGACATTCTATTAAACATGCAGACGGTATTTTATATACGGCAAAGATCAATACATGCTTTCCGGCCGACTAATTCCCCTTTATCAGAAGCCTGGCCCGTCTACAGCTTATAACATTACGTCAAAACAAGCAAATTAAAAACGATAACGCACACGCTTTAGCTTGGCCACAGCACAATTAGGTTAGGCAACGATGCATGTATCACTCAAAGATTAATGTACACCAAAGGCATTTAATCATCGAGTTAAACTGCCGGGACGTTAAGTATTGTTAGTCATCTAGAAGTCATTGTTAACGGCTGAGTGCGACTGAGGCAGAGAGGGTACTGTTGGAGGAAAGAGTGCTAACGTTTCCTTATCCTAGCACGTTAGCACGTTAGCCGGTGTGCTCTGTGGGCACACAGCCGGCTGGGCTGTGGAGGGGGGGAGGTGTGGGTGCGTGTGGCGCGCGCGAGCGGGTGCGGCGCGGCTTTACCGGTGATGATGTCCTCGATGGCGCCGTCCTTGCCCTCGTACACGTGGCGGCTGTCCTTCACCTGCTTCTTCCTCAGCTCGGCGATCAGCTCCTGCTGCTGCCGCTTGTTCTTGTGGGATGGGGACTGGAGAGAGAGATACACACGTGCACACACACACACACACACAAACACAGGCAGACAGGCACACACACACACACACAGACACACGTGCACACACACACACCACCACGTCCACAGTACTGTCAGATACCATCTCAAATTCATTGACACCACTATGTCACTGTACTGTAAAGTGTCAACAACTGATCTCACATCTATAGCACTGTCACACTTCAATCTCAAACCAACAGTACTTTTACAACACCATCACACATGCATAGTAGTGTTAAGACATTCAGCTTTTACTACCGTACTACAAAATAAATACATTTCCTTTAAAAATATGAGAATACATCAGAGCTGCCACTGGCTGAACTACTCCAGCGCACTAGCGCCCCCTACCTTCTGGTCCTGCTGGTCCATCATGGCCTCCTGTTCCAGAAGCTTCTCCATCAGCATCTGCTCCTGCCTCTTCCTCTGCTCGTTGTCCTCGTCCGCTTGCTGGAAGAAAGACGGCGAGAAAAAAAGACGGTGAGAAGACGGGACCAAATGCAGATATTCCGGCGACGCCGAGCAGCTTCCACAACTCGTGCGTTTATTTTAAGATTAGCATGGGAAGCAGGTTTTTTGGAAGGTCCGATTTCCTGCTTCCGCCCCCCTGAGGGTTGCGCAACGGGATCGTCGGCCTCTCACCCTGTAGGCCCTGACGAAGCGCACGAACACGGGGAAGAACACCGAAGGGGGCGTCGTTTTGGCGTTCTCCCCGAAGAACTTCACCACATCGTCAAAAGCGTCCTGTCAGAGAAAGAGGGGGAAAAAATGAATGCGTGCACACTGCTACAAGACAAAAGATTATCAGGTTTTAAAAGTTACGCAATTTTAAAGCTCACAGACTTATTCAGAAAATAAATGCACAAACAATTCTACAAGACAAAAATACTCATATGTTGCAAAGTAAATAAAGGCTCATATACTTATTTATCAGTGTTCTGTGCAAACAAAGACTCCAATGTCTACCATGTGGATCTGTGACATCATAGCTAAAATACAATAGTGAAGAACTAGGGCGGAGCCTCCCGCTGGTAGGCGGAGACTCTCGCTGGTCAGCGGGAGGGCGGGGACTCGGGAACACCGCCGCACGCCCCCTCACCTGCGCGATCTTGGCGTCGTCCTGGAGCTTCTTGAGCTTGCCCTCGTTGTGCGCGATGAAGTCCTTGAGCAGCGTGTTGTGGCCGTGCATGCTGTACTCCCGCTTGGTCAGCTCCATGCCCCGCTGCAGCTCCCTCACGTCCAGCAGCACGTTGTCCAGCGACACTGCAGCGCCCAGGTAAACAACACAGAGGCGCGTCGTCCGGGGAACTACTAATCCCAGCATGCCTTTGACTCGGATCTCACACACACACAACCGCATACATTGTCTAGTTCTGACAGGCTTTAGTTTAGCCTTGTGCACAACTGTGTCTCTCCACCAATGAGGTGCTGGTTACAGCAAGAATGCAAACAGGAACTTCGGTATTCAAACCGCGCATATCAAATACCTTACACAAGTTGAGGAATGCGAAGGTTGGCTGGACAGAAGTTCAGAACAGTTCTCAGACATAAAGAAGAAATAGTCCTTAAATACCTGCCGCTGCTTTCTCCACATAGTGAAGCTCGTTGTAGAACAGGCAGACCTGCTGGTATTTGTCCTTCACCACGTTAGCTATGTAGTGCAACAGCGTCATTTTCCGGTCGGTGGACTTGGTGTCCAACAGCTGAGAGAAAACACAGGAAGAACAATGAGCGCCGAGGACGACTACCCACGATGCACTTCGCATTTTCACGCAGACGTATTTCGCGAGGGAGCGGGCAAAATATATTCACCAAGTCTAAACTCTGCAGTTTGAAGCCGTAGACCGCTCCACGCTTGCTGCTGTTCATGTAGTTCCCCAGGGCCAGGATGATCTGAAAGAGCGACGCGAGATTGAGCATTTGTGTAAAATTTGCCTCCCAGAGCGGTCGGCCACAATTAAAAGGCGTCAAAAGTAAAACCACGCAGAAAAATTGCTTCACGTGACACTTGCCTCGAGAAGCTTCTTCAGCTTCTGCGATGATTTTATTGACACCGATGCTGCAATAACCGCATGAAGTTGCTGAGGGGAAAAAAAAAAACAAAAACAACGATGGTTAGTTTGGGGATCTCCTGCTGGGATTTCCCGCAGCGAGGGGGAAGCCAGGCGACAGGCTGTGACATCATCGGGCGGCGCCGGCTCCCCGAGCCCTCACCGGGGTGAGCATCTGGACGCTCTCGGCGAAGTTGCCCACGAAGGCCATGATGGTCATCTTCTGCATGAGGCGCTCGATCTTGCTGAAGTGCATCATGAAGCGGTCCTCGTCCGTCAGGCTCTCCAGCGGCTTGCGCTCGCGCTCGTACTGCCGCAGCACCTTCACCTCGTTCTCCGTGGGCAGGAAGCGCATCAGGCACTCCACGAAGTCCACGGGCAGCGTGCGCAGGTCGAATCTGGGGCGGGGCGGGGCGGGGGGGGACGGGGGGGGGGGGGACAGAGACCTCAGCGAGCGCGCTCTGATTCACACGGGCGAGCGAGCGACCGTCTGCTGCTCTCTCGGGTCGGCGCGGTGTTTTAACGAGGTGCCGCGGCACTGAAGCCAAACGGCACATAAATCCCGGGCTGCTACAGAGCCGCGACTCTCTCCCGGCTCCCGCGGCTGGTTATTCTCTCCGGTTATGGCACTGCTGTACAGAGTTATATATATACAAGGTGGTAAAAAAAAAAGGTGATTTCTCTTTATGAAGTTGGATAACCGTGTCGCTCTTATTAAAAAAAAGTCTGTTTTTGGAGTCACATAAATGACAGGAATAATTATGCTAGTTCTTTAAAAAAAAAAATCATTGAAACATAAAGTACAATTTATCTGGTTATTGTACATTATTCACAATGAATAAATATGCTATGTTTGGAAGGGTAAAATACCATGTGCAAACAACAAATTTAGCTGAGCCAAGACTGGACTGGGCTATGTGCCAATTTTCATGGTCACTCTCAGGCTGAAGCGCAAACTAATCTCTCACTGACAATCAGAAGCTAAGACAAACAGGCTAATTGTATTGGTGTTGAGGAAATGACAGTAGTGACATCATCATTCAAGCACTTCCTGGCGTATGTGGAGAATGAGCGAGAGTGTGTGAGTGTGTGAGTGTGTGTGTGTGTGTGTGCGCGCGCGTGTGTGTGAGACCGCAAAGGAAAGGATGCCGCCATGCATAATAAGCTAGTTCATCGTTTACTGCACAAGAAACCTTTAGCATTCCAAGCATGGCCAGCATCTGGTCGTGGAAGAGCCAGAATGGCCTAATCTGAAACAGGCGAGGGCAGCGGCGTCTCAGAAGCCGGGAGTAAAAAAAGGAAAAGCTAGCGCGCGCGCGGCTCACATCTGGATGGCCTTGCAGATCTCCTCCGGCGTCTTCCCCGCCTTCCGCAGCGTGATGGCCAGGTTCTTGGCCCGGTTGGCGTCCAGCAGCGTCACCTTGTTGGGGCCCTTCTGGATGACCTTCTGCTTGCTCGCCGTCACGTCGATGGCCGGGCCCTGCGCCTTGGTCTTGAACATCTCCTCGAACTCGTCCACGTTCAAATCCTGGGGAAAGCGCGGATCCAGGGAAAACATCGCATCAGACAGCCCGTGACATTTAGACATGGAGTTTGTGATTAGAACAAATAACTGTTACAAAAATTCCCCCGTTAAGTCTGCGTTTATCAAGCAGAGCAGTAAACAGACGTTTCGATTCCTCGCTGTCAGGTAATCACGTCGCGCTCGCTGTTCTGCACGACTTGTTCTCCTTTACAACTGGGAGCAATTTTCCTTCTAACTTGCGCTTGTGACAATTTGGATGCGCGTGTATTCATTTTTTTATTTTTTTTAAAATTAGCAGTGTGTGAACTGCCTTAGTGCGCCAGTGCACGCTGAAGCTGAGCGGACGGTTAGAGAATCTCATCCCTGGGGCGGTGTTCGTGCGTCAGGTGACCACGGGTGACCACCCCCGCCCCCCCCCCCCCCTCACCTCCAGGATCCTCTCGTCGTCGATCTCGTTGAACACGGTCCCGTTGATCTGGTTGGGCTTCAGTGCCACCCAGTTGAACACCGGCATGCGGAACTTGGTCTTGATGGGCTTCTTGATTTTCACCGCTGCGGGGAGGAGGAGGGGGGGCGGGGCAGAGGAGGAGGAGGAGGAGTTACTCGGTGGAGAGGGCGGAGCTTCACGGACGCTCCGCCCTGGGCGGGTGACAGGCGGCTCGTCGGTGAGTGGCGATGAGATGGAAACGAGCCCCCGGTTCGACACGGATTGCCCCGTCGAATGACGCATGTAGACGCAAACTGCCGCACAGGAAGTGGGGATGTGCCCTTCCTGTTCTGAGTTTAAGCGTTTCAGTGTTAAAAGTAGCACACCGCTACACAGCCGTCTATTTCTCTCCGATCGGTTGACCAACAGTATGTTTTTTTTAGTATGCCTGAAGCAGGTGTGGGACCAGATATGTAGGTAATAAATTCCTGTGCTCAGTCTGGCGGCTGTATCTCCGACGACCAGACAGTCCTGAGCACGGTGTCTAGGCGCGGGGGAGCCGGTTAGCGAGAATGATAAGGTCTGGAGGTGTGGCACACGTAGCATTCCGTGCTAACGCAACGGCTCCACATCTCTCTAATCAGTCCACAGTGACACGGAGATGTGTTTCAGCATGCAAACGAAAACAAACAGCGTACGACTCGAGAATGTAAGACCTTACTTACAGACATACACACACACACACTTACACAGCACAGCAATTCAGCACAAGGGATACAAACATGGCATTTTCAGCTGAGATTTTTTTAAAAATAGTAAGTGCATAAAAGAAACTTTGTTTCTTTTTTTCGTTTATGTCTTGAGGCTTGTGTTTCGCAAGGCTTTCGCAAGTCTTGTCATTATGAAAAGAGATGAAAAGAGTATATAAAGGGGGAAAAATCCAGTCACTTGCAGGACATGCGCTCGTTCCTTCTGACTGGAAATTTACAATGGTCTGAAGTGTGTGCACTTTTGTTTTTAAACGCTACGCTGCTTTACCTCTTACTGCAAGACGGGCCGAGCGAACGAGTTCAGTTTAGCGTTCGGTTTGCGTGACGTCGAGCGGCCTCGACGCCAATCCCCCCTCCAGAGCGCACGTTTAAAGCTTTAATTTCAGCTGAAAATGCCATGCCCCCTTGAGACGGAGGGAGAGCAGAAACAGTGGCAGAGGAAAAAAACCTACAGAACAGTTTGATGGGTCCCTCTGCAGGCAGAAGAGAAGGCGAAGAAAACAGCCGGAAAGAAAGCGTTAAGAACAAAAGAGAAAAAACTCAGCCGTTACTGCAGGCGGCAGGACTTTCAATATTGCAGTCACACCCATGACAGAGGATAACCGTAAACCAGCACACCAAACACCCCCCGAATCCATGTTTGCACTGCTAGCGTTAAATCCTATCTGCCTAGAAAACACTAAGCGCATATAGCACTGATGACCGAACATGACAGTTGGAAGGTAAACTTTAGCTGAAGAGGCTGCATTTATACAAGATATAAAGGTCAACAATTCTCAAGTCTTGTACAAACAGCCATATGAGAAGAACCCTGACACATCTAGGAAAGACATTTCCATATTCTGTTCGGTTAGCGGTGCAGTGCTGTGCCGACGCCAGGGCGCTTCCTCGTAATCAGGGAGTTGCCAGTTCAAATCCCACATGAGGTTCTTCCAGAGAACCGCTATGTCAGGCGCGATCAGCTTATTTTCAGTAAAAAAACAGACCGCACGCGAGATCGCAGGCGTGGGACCTGAACAGTAACGTGTTGAGAATGCACCCGGACAAAAGGACAGGCTGTTCGCTCAGCGCGGCGAGGCGGTGAGTCAAAGGCAGCCCCAGCCGCACCATCTGACCCGCCGCCGCGCGCTCAGGACGGCCCGTCACATGACCCGACCCGGCCAGTCATGCGGCGGTGGCCAGATCTGAGCAGATACACAGGAAGTGAGGAGAGCTTTAAATAGCGCAGGGTAAACGGCGTCACCGCCCCTTTAAGTGTTTGTCTCCCAAAGCCGGAGGACAGGGGGGTGGGGGGACGGGACGGAGGGGAGCGTTCAGTCTGCCAGAATCACCAGCGCTGCCGCAAACACGGCTAACAGCTGTGCACACAGTCACGGACCCAACGTGTGCACAGACGTCTGAGAAAAAATAATGGAAACAGTATCAAGCAATGCTGACCAGGCTAATGCTAAGTGTAGTCTTGTAACGTATGCACAAGTTACAAACTGCATCGGATGGGGCATTATAAATGAATGTATAAATAAGGTATGGTGCAAAGCTAGTAGTAATAATAACAATAATACAAAGTCATTTTTTGGGAGAAACACTTATCTGGGGTGACCTACACTCATGCACTATACCTGGATATATACTAATGCATTAATCCTTTGAAGAGTAGGGGTTTTGGAATGTTCTTTCAACATTCTAAGTCAGTGTTCTAGAACTCTATTGCTCTTGGTTGCCAGTAGTGATTGTGACATCAGCGTTAGAGTGTTCAGTTAACAACATTCTAATCACATGTTTTGATCTTACACCTTAAAGGGTTAAAGTTACTTGCAGCGATGCCCTAGATGGGAACTGAACCGGCACCCATGTGATTATTAACCCAGATCCTTAACCATAATGCCACGCTGCAAAATAAGCCAGCGCTGTCTCCATTAGACATCGGACACACGCACACCCGGCCTCCGGGCGGCCTTACCTGCTAGGCCCGAGTTGAAGATGACGGTGGGGGACCCGCAGCCAGGGAGAGGCGGGGCCACGGGGGGCGGGGGCGGGGCCATGGGCGGGGAGATGTCCACGGCCGGGCCCGGGGGAGGGGGTGGGGGAGGGGGCGGGGGCGGAGGAGGGGGAGGCGGAGGGGGCGGGGGCGGGGCGGAGGTACCCGAAGGCCCGTTTGGCACTGGAAGAGAGAGGGGGGAGAGAAGAGGAAAGTTATGAAAACAGGAGCAGCGTGGCATCAGAACACTGAGCACCCCCTCTCGCCAGAGTTAGAGCGTCAGCTTGGGGGGGGGGGGGGGGTTATCCAGAAGGGGGCCATGTGCTCCACAGCTGTCAGAGCTTAATAAACCATTCGGGGGTGGGGGGGGGGGGGGGGGTCACGTCAGAATGTATTCATGTGCTGAAAAACTCACGAGAGGAGAATATAGCAGAATATATATCAATCAATCAATGTGCTCATAAAACCAGACTCATGCAAAAGACACAAAGAATGTAACACAGTGTATATGCCGGTCTGAGAAAAGTCTGCCTCTGCAGATACTGAGGGCTCCACCTACCAGACCCCGACGCCGGCAGCGGAGGTGGCGGAGGGGGAAGAGGCGGGGACGCCCCGCCCAGGAGCCCCCCGGCGTGCGGGCCCAGGGGGCTGACGGCCCCGCCCGCGTAGGCCCCGGCCCCGCCCTCGCCGTCGGGCGACCCGGAGGTCAGGATGGCGATGTCTCCGTCGCCCCTCTTCTGGAGCTTGATGGAGCCCTGCTTCTCCAGCTCGTGGATCTTCTTCTCCAGGTGGCACTGCCTCTGGATGGCCTCGTCCTTCTCCTTCACCATCCGGCGCAGCGTGTGCACCTGGCTGTTGGCGTCCTTGTACACTTCCTGTGTGAGGAGAGAGAGGCCGCGTGAACCGGGAGGGCGGGGAGTTCCGGTGACAGACCGGCCAATAAATTTTAAGCCTTTAAAGGTGTGAGGTCACAAATATGAGCGTGATTAGAATGTTCTTAACCGAACATTCTAATGCTGATGTCACAATCACTACTGGCGATTAAAAGCAGAGTTCCAGAATACCGACTTAAAAAAACCTGTTCTTCAAAGGATAAAAAATGATTAATTCAAACTTTTAAGACAGCAATTTGAAAGCTGTCATCGAAACTCCATTTGTGGTGAATGAAACTATCTATAAATGGTGCTTCGCGTAGACGCACTTCTCACTGTCAGGTGCTGTGTAGGATTCTGAGGAGCGGAAACACCTGACAGTGTTATCAACGGGAAGCGTGTAACACTCTGACACAAAGAGTTGCCTCTGACTTCTGCAGTTAAACGCAGCGACTGCGTACAAGTTGCAGCTACTTTTCAACGCCTGCATGACAAGGAGCAGCTTTTCCGTAGACGATTAAGAAAAAAATATGGAAAGCGGGCTCGAGTTTGGCACCTCTGACTGGAAGAGCGCCCCCTTCAGGCAGACTCACCCGGATGGAATCCAGCTCCTTGTTCCTCTGCATCAGCTGTTTCTCCAGCTCCACAATCTTGGCCATAGCCTCGTTCTCCGTGTCCTGCAGCTTCTCCGTCATCTAAGGGACGCGACGGACACGTTTCCATGAGAACAGAAAGGACACCGTTCTCATGACATCACAACCAACACTGCAGACAGGACAACTCAACTGAATCTAATGTAAGTCAATGTTGAAACCATTGCTTTTGAATACTAGAAGGCGACCAAAATCTAGAATTTAAAGTTAATGATACAAACTAATGATTGTGTACGTGTTCTGTTGCCTCATAAAATTGCTGAATAAATCAGAGGATTAAAGCAAAGGCTGTGGTGGTTTGACAGTAACGATGACAAAGAAGTCGAAGCAGGTCTTAGCAAACGAGCCTGGCTTGTGGAGGTGCACGCCCAGGCGGCTCTGGCAGAGCGTTCTCCTGCCTGCGGGCTAAACCAAACCACGAGACGGTAATCTAAAGCTCCTTCAAAGCGAGCGTGTGATTTAAAGCCGCCCGGACGGCGTTTCAAACGCACGCGTCCCGTCACGTCCCCGACGTCGCCGCGGAGCGCGGGGGGAGGGGCTACGTTGCGCGCGGCTGGTCTGATTGGTGGCTGACGGGCGATCGGCTAACGGGCGGCGCGACCCCGTTGGTCTCTCACGTGAGACATGTTCTCCTCCAGCTCCTCCACGCGCTCCAGCGCGGCGTTCTTGGTCTCGGCGTCCTCCAGCAGGGCCCCCACGTCGAACACGTTGTCCAGGTAGGCCTGGATCTGCACCTGGAGCTTGTCGCTCTCGGTGTGCTTCAGCTTCTACACACACACACACACACACACAGAAAAACGGCCTTGTTTGGTTTCCACTCTGGAGAGAAAACGTCCAACTTGGTTCGTACACACGGAGGAAAGGCCTAATTGAGAACAGACCCATTCGCTTTCTACGCACTCTGGAATTTCCCAACGTGCACCCACTGTGGATTTGTTTATTTTACCATCAAAGTCCTACTTGGACAGAGAATCACATTTTTTAAGAGAGTCCTGCCTGGCCAAACGTATATAACCAAAGCGCCAGGTTTCAGAAGTTTCTGGAACAGGGAGGTGACAGGTCTGATATTCAGTTTCCATCCAGAGGAGGAAAATATTTGATTCAGCGTCCAAACCGGGGCACATTTCTTTCCCCCAAACAAGACGATTCTAATCTGTGAATGAATCTGTCTGGATATTTTGGTAGCGGGGAACGGACAGGGTTGATCCGTCCAGCTTTTAAAAACAAAAAGAGAAAAGCTAGCCGTGTTTTTTTTTACACATTCCAAATGAATAATTCACGCCTCTCTCCCCCCCTCCTGTACTCACGTCCAGGTACTCGTCCAGGCTGAGCTTGGTGAAGTCGAACTGCAGGTGCACGCGGAAGTTCATGTCCTCCACCGAGTGGACCACGATGTTGATGAACTGCATGCAGGCCACCTGGGAGAAGAGAGGAGGAGACGGCCTTTCAGACTGCCTTTCAGACAGCTCTCTGCGCTACCTGACACAGCAACAAGCTTCGCGCTTACTCACAGCTACAGGGAGCCCTTTCCCAGAAGGCAGGCAATGGAAACCCTTACCGGTTGAAGGGGGTGGGGGGTGGGGGGGGGGGGGGGAACTTTTGTCAAAAATAAGCGACTGACTAAGAATGTTTTTTTTTTTTTTTTTCCGCCAGCAGCCCCCATGCGTCCATTAATGCCGCCCCCGCGCTCACGGACAGGAAGCCCGTATTGGCGAGAGATCCCGGCGGTGATGAACGGCTTTCGCTTTCGCACCCCGGCGAGAATGACTCACGGTTTGCCCGCGGGTTTCGCGGACGAGCGCCGCGCAAACACAGACGCTTCCCGCCGGACGCGCGCGGGCGGGCCGGCGGCACGGGACTCATCCCCGCGGACTCAGACTAATCACGGCTCGGGGGGGGGGGGGGGGGGAGTTTCAAAAATATCATTAAAAGCGCCAAAAAACTGAACGTAATTTGAAAAATGAAACTAAAACACATCTATCCTCAGGGGGGATTATTCAGAAGCAGTTTTCGGTTTGCCGATGGGCCCCGAATTAATGAGTGGCGTGATCCGTGCGCGTCGCGGGCGCGGGCGAACGTACCATGAAGTCGATGTTGTTGTCCTCGTTCTTGAAATGCTCCATCAGCTTCTCGAACCTCTGCGTCTCGGCGCAGACCTGTGGCAGAGGAGAAGGGGGTCGATAAAGCGATCCGACGCGCAGAGGAGGCCTTTTAGGACAGGGTGCAGCGCGCACCTTCCACCTGTGGCACAGAGCTGGACGGGGACCAGGCTTAGCAAAGTGAAGTTCCTCCTGGTCTCTCTGCAAGCCTCAGAATACTGATTCATCAGGTCCTGTACAGCATGTGGGGAAGCCTATACCAGCACCTTTCCAAATGCAAAGTCAGGCACACGGCTATTTATTGAAAACATCCCCAGGCGTACAGTTAGCAATCCTCTGTGATTGGCATGCATACAGTAGTGATGCGCGGGGGAACAGGCAGCCACACGGGCAGCAATAAGGGGGCCTTTTTTTGGCCCGGGGGTGGGGGGGAGGGGGGGGCAGGGGACGGATAAAGACACAATGAAGCGTCTTCAGCGGAGAGAGGGGAAAAACCAGACCGGCCACACACGGTCCAGCGACCGCGCTGACGCCGCCCTTTATGTGCGGAGGAGAAAGGCCCAGACACAGTCCAGCACACCAGCCCCGAACCCTGCCGCCCCCCAGCCAGGCTGAGGAACACACACATCGCCATGACTACACCCGGTTCACCGGGGAACCGCCCTGTCGCCCTTCAAGACGGGCGTATTAGAATATGTGCAAACCCGGGGCTAACCCAGCCCTGTTCCTGGAGATCTACCGTCCTGTAGGTTCGCAGTCCTACCCTAACAAAGCGCGGCTCGTTCAAAAGCTAGAGATCCCGTTGAGCTGCTAATTAATAGGATCAGGTGTGCCAAATTATGGTGGAAATGTAAACCAGGGCTGCCCAACCCTGTTCCTGTGGGTCTTCATTTCAACCCCAATATGCACAAGGGCATATTGAACTCTTGCCCATAATCTTGTGGTTTTATTCTCTATACATTTTCTTCTCAATTGTTCCATCTTTCTCAGTTTCCTAACGCAAAAATGTTCTCCTTCACGGCCTTCTTACGAACAACACATTTAATTTTGTAGCGCGACAGTGTTAATGCTTTTCATTAATACACACAACGTCAAAACAAAGCTCAATTTGCGTGTCAGATTTTTATAGCGTTTTTTTTTCAGTCCAGTTCCTTTTCCTGAGGAAGATAAGAAAAAGAGCAGCGGTGTCCGCGATGACAGGAAACGCTCATGACTATGACGAGGGATGGCTTCCACCTCTAATATAAGGTGAGCGCAGTCTGCTGTTTCCTTCAATATTTCATCTCACTCGTGTAAATATTGCATTAACCTTCGTTGAGTCCAGTGCTGGGCTAGAGACCGACTTCGTGTTAGGAAGCCAAGGCTCCACATTACCACCCCTTTTTTTCCAGTTGTATGTGAAATTCAAAATCCGCGCGTGCGCTCACACACAGACCAACAGAAAAAAAAACAGAAAACCTCAATATGCAGCCCTAAGATTGGACTGTGTAATAAAATTCTCTGGATCTGTGATCCATCTACAAAAAAAAAAAAAAAAACATTTCTATAAGCTCAGCAAATATACACGCACACTTCAAAATGTGGAACAGTGTGTGTCAAAGGGCACTTGAGCAAGGCCGTTTTTGATTCGGGCGTAATAGAAAAATCGGTCTCAGATCTCCAGACGCTTCCCTGTTTAAGACGAGCTCTGGGTTTGCGTCTTAGCAACACGCGCGCCGCCGTACACAAATCCGGGAGAGGAAATGGCGCGTACGTACCTCCTTGAAGTTATCGAACGCAGAGAGGATGATTTCGTGTCCTCCCCGGACGAGACAAACGGCCGCTAACAGCTCCAAAACGAGAGCTTTGGTTCTGCAAGAGAGTAAATAAAAAACAGAGATTGGAGGCATTCCAGATTACGTTGAAGATTAAGATGAGGGGAAATAATGTCATATCCTACAATGGGTATTTCAAGAAATATTCAAATATTCAAAGCACTTCTTATAACAAAAATGAAATGCAAAGGTTTTAAAACAATTGACTTTATTTTCTGTTCTATTCTTCATCATGGCATTTCTTTCTTATTCTGATATCAAGTTGTGTTCTCAGAACAGATTATTTTTTTTTATCAGAAGACCAGGTGTACTTTGAGCAATATTACAAGAGAATATTTCATCACCTAGATTAAATTAAATGTATATACATCAACAAAAACCTATTACTTTAAATACTGGAAAATGGACTGTTGGATCCAATGCCAATTTCCATTCACGGGTGAACTTGGGTTACCTCAACTATATTAAAAAACCACATTTGGAGACTGATGCTTAAAGATAAATCTCCATTCCATTACAAAGTCTCAAAAGAGAGATTTCATTCCTGCAATCCACACACTCTCTCTCTCACACACACACACACACACACACATGCACATTCTCTCTCTCTCTCTCTCTCTTCTTCATGATGCACACACATACACACACATGCACAAGCACACACATGCACACTCTCTCTCTCTCCCTCGCACACACACACACACACAGTCCTCTGGCTTTGAGATGCAACTGCCAGTGTTTACGAGCCTTCCAGTGTTGCCTCAACCTGCCTGCGTGAACACCTGGTGCATGCTGGGAAATGTACATTTTCTAAACCCGGGTGGTGCCGTGAGGGTTTTGCAACTATTCCCTCTGTCTGGTCTGGTCACAGCTGGCTTGGCGCTACGTGGGAGGAGCCAGGAAACCAGGCAGAAGCGCGCGCTGCGGCTAAGTCTCCGAGAGACGTTTCATTCGACGGGCTCAGAGAAAGCTCACCTGGGGTTTTTATTGTTGAGACTCAGTGCAATTTCATTCACAGCGTGCGGGTGGGACATGACCATGTTGAAGCCGTACTGCGGGGTCAAACAGGGAGGGGTCAGGAGACGGGTCAGAAACAAGCTCCCGCGATGTCACAATCACATGACCTTCTTCAGCATGAGAACCAGCAGGTGGAGAGGAGAGCCACGCAGGGCAGAGACCTCACTGGCTACAGTCATAAAGCTTATGCACTGTGTCACATTACTGTTGCAATGTTATATTCTGACACGGTGTGTGCTCTCACCTGATAGTTCATGATGGCTCGTAAACACATGATGCAAACATGGACGTCTTCCTTCTTACAGACTAATCTGGAGTTCTTCAGGGTTCTCCGGCTCGGCAACGTGTTACACCTGTAAAATATGGAACGTGCCAATAAGATGTGAAATATGTTTTTTTAAAAGTGACCTCATTTGTAGGATGAACAGCCTTGTTTATCATGATTGTTGCAAAAGTGCTTTCATTAGTCCGAAGCCGAACCCCTTAGCCCCGCCCCTCTGTGTCTAAACTGGCAGGTGGAGTGACAGCTTTCCTCTGGAGACAGGTTGGAGAGTCTGGCCACAATCTTTCCATTAAAACCACATCCTAGACCTGCCCTGCCAACTCACTGGCTACACCACCTCCTTAAAAGCAAAACAGATACAACTTTCAATAAATCCAGTTGTACACGCATCACCAAAAAACAAACAAACAAAGAACCACAATCAGCCATGTTGCCAAGAGCCAAAAAGAAACGTCTGTGCAATTGTTTTAACTTAATGGCCGAACACGCTGATAGGGCTCGCGTTCAGAACAATGGGTGGAGGTCATTTGCATGCAGGACAGTGATCTGCACAGCTTTCGTGAGACAAAAACAGAAAGAGGCCTTTCTCCTGCAGCCGCCCCACAATGAAAGGAAAGTGCTGAAGTAACACACTGGCTAGTCAGCATAACCCCGAGGGGGGGTGGGGGGGGTACACACACATGCGCACACATGCAAACACAAACACACATGTACATGCACGCACACACACACACATGCGTGCACACACACACGCACAGTACATGTGCACACACACACAAACACATACACGCAGACACACACACGCATGCACACGCAAGCATACACACACACACACACACAGGCATGCACAGACACACACTTATAGACACAAGCATGCACACACATATACGCGCACACACACACACACACACACACGCAGACACACACACACACTCTCCAGACTGATGGACCCCCCAGACAACATCTGCAGTTTTAATCTGTATCTTTTTCCTGACTGCTTCAGTTCTGTGTGCCTCCCTGGACACTGGCTCTGTCTGTGTCCTGACTCAGTGAAATCCACGTCTCCTTGCCTCCGTCCCCACAGACCTGGGGCAGCTTTGAATAAATACACAGCAGTTTTTGTAAGATAATGAGACACAAGGGTAGCACTGGAAGTCACAAAAGAAGCCTTAACGATGACTCCATTACCATTAGCCATTTATCAGTAAAACAAACATAAAGAATTTAGCAACTTTTAACAAGCAATTAATTTTCCCATTCATGTTTGGACTTTGGATATTTCCTGTCACGGACACCTCATATCCTGAACTGCAATGACTCACAAAGGCACGTCTTGCTCTGCGCGTGTGCGTGTGTGTGTGTGTGTGTGTATGTGTTTATGTGTCATCTATTTTCAGGTGCGTGAGCCATCTCTCACATAAAAACGTAACCTCGTACACGCGCGCTGCTTTTAAGTGACAGAATTGGAGCAGTGCTCCGCCCGTTTTTTTTCTTCGTTGCACCAAAATATCTTCCAGCGCTTCCAGCAGCCTGCGTACGGACGCCTCGCCATACAGGAGAAACGAAGACAGGCAGGCTGACGCAAGAACTGTGACTTATATCCTCGATCGTTCGATCGCTATTGACTCGCGTTTAGTCAGACGGTTAGTCAGTCAGCCATTTGCTAAGTCGGTAAACTTGTCATAACAGGCCTCTTTTCAGGAGAACAGCTCATAAAAGGGCTTTTATAAAAGCAACAGTGGCTTTGGCAGTTTTTCATTAGCTGCAGGCTACACATTTTAACAGCATACCGTTTACCTTTTAATGCTAGAGCACTAATACTATTTAAGATATAGGCCTAATAATTCGAGCTCACAACAGCAACAATAAAAACTAGCTGTACTGCTATTGTACTATGAACTCTAGCACATAAAAGAGAAGACATACCATCTGGCCCGTGAGCACTTTGGGCATTTCAAAAGCCCGGAAGTCCTTTGAGGGTGCGGTGCAGTATTAAAAAAGTAAAGGTGTTTTATTTTCAGCTAATGACAAAAATCACATTGTAAACTTCTGCAAGAGACTTAAAATGCCATAAAGCGATTCCTTCCTTCCCCCACCTCAACTACACATAACCCCCAGGAGCACAGATGCAATGAGAGTTAGCCTATGTCCTTTCTACCTGCATTTTGGAGGATTTTTATTTTATTTTTATCTTAAGGTTATGGTCTTGGAAACATTTGGGATAAAGTTAACACAAAGAGAGATGTCTTTTCATGAAACTGTTTGTGACTCATTAAATAGCATATCAGATATGTTAAATCCTTTGTAATATAATTTAATGCACATTTAACACCTTATTTTGAAAATAATAATTCTTTCTTCCATCCTTTGTTCCAAGTATACAAGATGTCAGCATACTGTAGGGCCTGCAGCTCCTTAAAGGATGAGTTCTACTGAAATTGCGGGCCCAATTTACAGGTATGCCGCATGCAGAATTCTACAAATCACAAGACAGAAATCTGCAGGTGTGCAAAAAAGCAATACAAACGTGCCATTGCCATTCATCCTTCCAGGAAAGAAGAATCGGCCTCTACAGCATACCTGACTGCGGCTAAAGAGAACTACATTACCCAGCACTACTAAATGTTTATCAGAGGCAATCTATGCAAGTCAGAAATGTCTGTGGAGAAGCAGGCTATACAGGGAAAAGGGCGCTTTCTATTTAATTTAGATTTCAAGGCACAGGGAAAATGCAACCTGCCTTCTTTTGACGATGGGAGCACAGAAGAGGGAACTATGGCAAAACAGGAACAGAACAGAATTATCCACACAACTGCTTATTCACAGGCCACAGTGCCCTGCAGTACCCATAAACATTTATAAAGCTTCACTCCGGCTCTAGGGTTACAGGTCTGGAGGGAGGAAGCAGTTTGCACCCTGGAGAACAGAAACTAGCAGTAACCTGAAAAGTCTATCCGCGTAAATTACACAGCGCAAATAAATACGGACACGTGAAGACCACAGATCATTCTTTAACTGCGAAACAGAATAGTGCGCCATTCAAAGCTGCATTAACAGAGCCCTTTGTCCAGTATTCCTTTGTGATTATGCAGCCTGCAGGCGTACTGTCACCATTCAAAATCAACTTGCATCTGAAGGCTATCATTCATTGTAAAAAGACAGGTTTTTTTTCACACAATGATTCTGAAATATTCGCTATCTTTCTTGCTTTAAACGCATTCGCGCTACAAATAGAAATGAAAATATGAAAAGATTGAAAATATTTTTTACTTCCTGAAAAACTTTTTAAACAGCAACTCGACTCAATATACGAAAATTCTGTCATTGATGTTTAAAGCAGATTTTCCACAATATTAAAAAAAGACTGGAAATGACCCCCACTGGTGTTACAAAAGGCTACCGCGCTTCATGAGCGTAGAGGTCCAGCACGAGTCAGTAAACCCAGAGGAATGTTTGGATAACCGGTCTATCCTACTACCACCCCTGCGACACAGAGACCTGGCCTAAGCCATTTAAAGTCTTACAGGCCTCATGACTTCAGAAATGGGCTTTTTAGCAATCATGTGCGACCAGTGCATACATACCAAATTACACGCATGCAGTTTAGGTACCAGTGTAATTCAGAACACCTGATTTAATTTTTGTCAATTACAAGTACTATTACCTTCGACTCGTCACGGAGATTAAAAAATGGAGGGCGTCCAGTTCACCAGAACGGTTAAGGGCCAAATGGGTGTGTGTATTTGTGTGTTGGGGGGGAAGACCCCTTACCGTAGCGAAGGGTGCCTTCCTGAGCGGGAGATACCATTCCCGCCCACGGGAGAGGGGAGGTTGCTTCCCCCGTGGAGGTCCTCAATGGAGCGGTTCCACGGCTTGGACTTGTCCACTGCGTTGTCCATGTTGTTTTCTAGACTGTCATAGTCAAACCTGGAAGGGGGGGGTTCAGGAAAGTCATCAGGGAACGACCAAATGGCGTAAACAGGCTAACCGCCTGTTTAGCGCCGTTTCTGAAGACCACAAACGCGACAATAGCCCGCCAAAGCACTCGCAGGAAGCAGCGACACACAAGAATTTCGTGTTCTGAGAAGCTGCCAAAATGTTTGTCCCAAAGACTAGTGTTCATGTCCCCTGATAAGTGGAGCGCTCGACAAAAGCACCAAACCGTTCTCTCGGGCTGGAGAGCTTCGATAAAAGGACGGAAATAAAAGAGTGTGCTTGTGTTTCCCCGTCTGCGGAGGAAGGCCGGGTTTGTGAAGCAGCCCTGAGAGGAACGCCATTTCGGCTCTGAACCAGAGGAGACACCAAGTCATGGCGGTGGCCCACAGTTGGGATTTTAATTAGCTTTACCGAGCGGTTTTGGGGAACAGAATGTGCTAACGCTGAATAACAGCCATTTGAGGGCGAACCGAAAAGAGGAAACGCCAATTATTAAAAGAGCAGAACGGAAACGGCCCGCCAGGGCTAAAAATGCTCTTGGTTCCGAATGGAAACCTTGTGACTTATCTAAATAGATCACGTACAGCGAAACAGAATGACTTGGGATGTGTCTCAACACCAAAAATTACTCAGTGTTGCCAAGAGTTGGCAGCTGTTGGGGTGCAGATGTACTAAGGTAAAAAGTGCAAATGTGCCAAGAACTGAAAGCAAGACTTACGTGACTGCGTACTGTGCGAAAGAAAGGTATTCAACCAGGACGTCAAGACCTTTGTTCTCTTCATTTAAGAATTCTCGGA
This sequence comes from Anguilla anguilla, assembly GCF_013347855.1. Taxonomy (NCBI): domain Eukaryota; kingdom Metazoa; phylum Chordata; class Actinopteri; order Anguilliformes; family Anguillidae; genus Anguilla; species Anguilla anguilla. The sequence goes on along the minus strand of NC_049215.1, from coordinate 7,669,282 downwards.
CCCACCTAAAAAAAAATTTAAAAAGAGTTCAAAGAAATGTACACAACACAAATACAAGAAGATGGCACAAGTGTACATACAGGAGAAGGCCCATCATTAGACACAATTGCACATTATTCACTGATAGTATAGTCAGGGGCGGAGATGGCAAACGTTTTTGCTGCCACAAGCCAACCAAAAGACTGTAGGCTACTGAATATGTATTAGGCTAGAGACCTTATCTATGCTCATCCCAAAGCAAAATGCCAAAATACAGGTCATTTACACTCAGATGTTTGGTGTAAAAAATGGCCACGCTATGGGTTTGGGGAAATATGTTTTTTGTTATACTGTGAAATGCCACAATATTTTCACTAAATGCTCGCCAGTAAACTAGTTTTGTTAAGAGATACTGAAAAATAGGGTTATAGCCGGGCTGTAACATAATCTTTTCCAGATCTCTAACAGCATCATAATAACTCACATCTCCCAACGGCTGGCAGCAATGCAATAAGCAAAATAAGGTTATATGAATTCTCCTCCTGCGGGGCCAAATGCAGTTTCATTCTGCTTCAACAAAGCAGTGTTTAACAGCTAGGAAATTAGACGGGTAGGCTACGCACCGCAAGGACCAGACCAGGCAAACAACACCGCTTCAGCTCATGCGCTCAATGTTTCCTGCAGGGACATTAAATTACCCGTGCAGTAATTTGGTTCCAGCTAGGCTTGCATCTTGGTCAGCGCGCTTCGGTTGGTGGCATCCCTAACTGCCATCCACAGATCCAGCTACATATTAGCCAAAAGCGGAAAAACAAACTCGCTCGCATTAACCGTGTATGTTGTCTGACAAAACAGCAACAGCGTAAACGTGTCAACACTACTTGAGGATCTACGTTTACCAGGCCACCCATCTGCCACAGGTAAAATTAGACAGTCGTTTCAGGGAAGCGGGGGAGTAACATCGTCTCCCTGGTAACCCTGGAACGTTCTCACAAATGACGAAGGCAAGACAGGACCCCCTCATCCCAGTCCTGACAAACAAGGTTTCTTTGCAAGTCTGGTTTTCGATTATTTTCTTCCTCGCGTTCTGCGGCTTCCTCCTACAGTTCACGGGAATACTAATGAAGCGAAACGGGCTCTTCAAAGCCTCCAGCGCCATCCCAGAATGCAACGGGCGCAGAGACACGAGAGCGGCTTTTTTCTCTGCCGGAGTACTTTCAAGACGAGATCAGACTCACGTTTCCGCGTTTGCGCACCTATACGTCTCGCTGTACCGGGCCTTCCGTAGGGGAGGGCTTAACCCGCTTCGGATTGAATTGCAAATGGCGAGGAGGGGAACCTCACCCCTCGCCCTCACCCCTCGCCCTACTGAGAAACGGTTCGCGTGTTCAGCCGCCAGCCCGGATCTCGTTTTCCATATTTATGAAGAGCGGAATAATTTGTCGGGCAACGTGCTTAATTAGCCGTTACAAAAAGGCTTGGCGTGCGTCTCCGTGTGGACCGGCTCCGTTTGTCTGCCTGCGATTATTGTTCTGGCTGAATGAACCGCGCGGGATTTTAATGCAATGAAACACCGTGAGGTGGACGTCAGGCGGTAGCCACGGCCCCCCGTTCGGCTTCAACGCAACGGACAACGCGTTATTACCGCAAGCGACGTGTTCAGGGGCGTCCATCACCTCGTTCGACGTCGTCGTCGTCAACTGGACCAAGGAGCTCGAAACGATCTATATCTTTTGAAAGCCAGAGGTTTTTAAACCTGCAACCCCTTGGTTCTTTTGGAGCGAGCCTCACACTGGGCCCTGCAGCTCGGAGCGGTTCTGATACGACCCGCGACCACTTCTGAACTTCCTGAACTGAACTTTCGACCATTCAATCCTCCCACTACGTCACTCCTAAACTTTGAGAAACAAACTCAAGCAGGTTTTACAATGCCTGCCCTTATTCCATCCATAACAATCAATAAAATGTCATGCTTAACTTAAATACTCATCATTATAGGCAAAAGTACACATTGGAATTAAAATGTGTCAATGAGTTATATTTTATATATCGTGGGGACCAAACGTCTGAGGACACTGCCAATAACTGATTGTTTTCATTATTTGAAAGGGCTAATGCAATTATCATAATCCATTTACACTTCTTATTCATGTGAAAAAAGTGTGTAGGTCTTTATCGAAGGTCAGAAACCGTTAGTACTCGGTGTGTCCACCTTTCGCCTCGATTACCGCCCCAAACTCTGCTTGGCACCGATTCCACCATCTTACACAACACCTCATCCTCCATTTCATCCCAGCACTTTCTCAACACTCCCCAGATCATCTGTTGATATTACTCGATGTTTGGCCTTTCTCCCCCTTCCACCGCTCCAATGTTTGGTTGGGTTCAGGTCCAGAGACTGCGGTGGGAATGGCATCCTAATAAGCTCCTCTTGTTCTCAATAACCTATTCTTAAATAAGAAGTGTAAATGCAGTACCGTATTTTTCATTATTCCTTGATAAATAATGACCAGGACTTGGCCTTGTCCTCAGACTTTTGGTCTCCACCGTATATGTATTTTTACTAACATGACTAATCAATATTATCCTCAGCTTACTTAACTATGACTAACACTGTGGGTTAGATGGGAGGGGACTGGACTGTGTCGGGGAGTGCTCAAACTGGCTCTCTCAGAAGCAATAAATCTAACCTTATTAACCTCATTCCAGAAACTAGCGTAACAAATAATGCTAACGGTTTTGCTGATGACGAAAGTGTACACAAGCGATGTCGTATGAATGATATAAATGCTCAGAGGGACTGCCCCCCTCTGAGGGACTCTGAACACACACCTTGTTGTGTGAACAGACTCCCCTGCAGAATAAATAACAGACTGTGTACAGTACAGACATACCTACTTCTACCAACTATCAGTCCAACACACAGATGCCACATTTCTTTTTATGAAATCTCGTCAGTGGGGGATGAAAGGACTCCCCATCGCAGGCTGTAGTCTCAGAGCTCCACGTGTATGAACACTGACCCCGCCACATCTGTGACTGCTGTGCGTTTGCCTTCAAGTCAAACAGTTCCTGAAGCATATCATCTTAAAGCCTGTTTTGTAAACATTTCAAACTAATCCACCAACACAGTGCCTCCACTGATCTGTTTTGACGAATTGACGGATCTCAACGACCAGAAGGCTCCTGTTTTGTGTTTTTGTGTTTTTTGGGATGGTGCGCGTTTGGCGTGTGAGGGATCACATGTTTCTGAAACCCTGCGAGTGTCTTGTGTAACAGCACCTGGCGTGGCCAGACTGGATCAGACCGGCCTCAACTTCCTGTTTCTTGCGGCGTTGGGCGAGCGACCTTGCCCCATTTAGTCAGCACCGCCGCCCACCCCCACCCCCACCCACACATGCTGCTCTCCGCTACCCAGCATGCACCTGGGCTCATTAACCGCTCTGATGACATCAGGCCTGGACACCGTCCGCGGCTTATTAAAACCAGACGCTCGTGGAGAGCGAAGGCTTGGCTTCTCGTTCGCAGGAAGCGAGAGTTCGGCGAGAAGAGGGGCGGGCCGGTTAGAGCCCCTTCTGGCTTCATCGTTTCTGCAGAAGACCCGCCTCAGAAACGCGCTTCGTTTGTCGTCACGTCACCGTCGTCCCTCTCTGAGAGCCGAACGTTAAAAGTCATCTCAACGTGGCTCTTGACCAACCGGCTCTCTGGCACAACAACGGGAAAACTGCGGCTCGCTCCAGTATGAGCTTCCTATTCCAGCGGACCGCGTTCAGGAGCAGCTAGTTTACTTGGCTTAGCAGCCAGTGCTATGTTCTCACATACAGCTTGCGCTAAAGCCTTAAATAACACACAGCCTTTATAAAAGTGCTCCTCCAATACCCGTTTTCTGATACTTTTTCGCGCTCGAACTCTGACGTGACGCAGGTCTTGTCGACCCGCACAGCAGAACCTCACCCGCGACCGGGATTTCACGAGTAGACCGACAGCGGAGGACACAAAAATAAGCGATCCTCTTTCGTTTACAAGCGCGTCTCCGATCAAACACACAGACTCCAAATCAAAACGGCGACCACGTCCCCTCTGCGGGCCGGGCCTGTATAGATACGTCTTTTCGTTGGCAAGCGTTCGAAGAGCAGAGAACGGTTTTTTGCTGACCGAACCAAAGGCCGACCGTGCTACAGAAGCCTCTCTCAGGGTCTGGATTGTGTGACCACTCGGGTGCTGAGAGATCGGTCGTCGACTTACCCGATGTGATTGGTTCTTAGAGAAATTTCCAGTTCTCGCAGGACTTGTGTGGACTCCTGTACTCTTCTGCGGAATTTCTGGAGGGGGAAAAAAAAGGAATGGACTGTTATGCCAGGTTGCCACGGCGATCCTTCTGCGCTAAATCATGATTACAGCCCGTGATGTATGTGCCAGTTTGGTTGAACTGGATGATCTCACCAGTTCAGTGGAAAAGCAATAAATACAACGCTTCAAGACAACAGCGCTTTCTAAATACGAACGCGCGCAAGACGTTTAATCATCAAGAGACGACACGGCGAACCCTTTATGCCTGAGTGTACGAAGCCACAACAATACATTATCTCACGCAAACCATAGCAGACACGCATACATTAGGCTATATCACATTAAATTTGCATTTTAACTCCAGCTTAAAGCAGTCAATATCTAGCATTAGATATTTAGCAAGCGATCCTGCAAATTTCAATATTTCCACCATTCTTCATGTTCAGCTATATTGTGGAATATAGGCCTAATAGTAAACTGATTTACTTTATTGGCTTGCATTTTTCATCTCTGTCCTCTTCTGTATTTTTGCCAACGCAGTAAATCATGTTTGCTTAATAAAGTGACCTCAGTTGAATGGTGTCTATTTGGGCTGTGATGGTGTATCAAAAAAATAAAATAAAATAAATAAATAAATAAAAACACTGCTCAGTCTTGCTCTCTGTGCAGTTTCCATGGTTACTGCGACAGGAGGAAGGCGGCCGTAGAGAGGTAATGGTGAGACCGTAGACTGGAAAACCACACGTGGATCGACACTATGACACCGGCATGAAACCCCGTTACATTTCCCCTCTCATTTAGAGCAGAAAATGCAAATGGAGCCATGTGAGGTGCAAATCTACAGGTACGATGCGTATGAACACAGCCGTGATCCTGTTGCGCGCAGAACGCAGTTCGGGCTGTGTTTACGAGGCTACAGATTGAAGAGCCCATCCAGCCGTTACGTTTTTTCCTCTGAAAACGCGGGCAGAAGCGTTTGAGGAGCACGCGCGTTTAAACCCGCCAAACAAACGGAGACGGGGAGAGAGGAGCCGCTCTTCTGAAGGCGGAGAGGCAGGGTCGCTCGCAGCCGACGCCAATCGACCCCTCCGAAAATCCAATTTTACCAAAGATCTAATTTTTGACTCTGATGGCGGAGGATGAAATGATTGCATCAGCGCTGAAAGCGCGCGGGACTCGCAGGGCGGACGTCGTAAAGCGGCGGGGGCGTCGCAGCCACCCCGGGTCCGAGCGGCGGTTAAAGAGAAAGCCAGGGCTGTAACCCCCCCCCCCCCGCCAACCCCATCCCGACTGCCCCCCCCCGCCACCCAACTGCCCTTCTGGGACTCGGCCAGTACATGAGACACATCTGTCGATGGAAATTGAGCAGTGTTGTGTTGTGTTGCGTAGCGTGTTGTGCTGTGTTGTGCTGTGCTGTGCTGTGCTGTGCTGTGCTGTGCTGTGCTGTGCTGTGCTGTGCTGTGCTGTGCTGTGTTGTGTTGTGTTGTGTTGTGTTGTGTTGTGCTGTGTTGTGTTGTGCTGTGCTGTGCTGTGCTGTGCTGTGCTGTGCTGTGCTGTGCTGTGCTGTGTTGTGTTGCGTAGCGTGTTGTGCTGTGCGGTGCGGTGCGGGGCTGTGCTGTGCTGTGCTGTGCTGTGTTGTGTCGTGCTGTGCTGGAGCTGTATTGTGTTGTGTTGTGTTCCGTGTTGTGTTGTGTTATGGAGGAGCTCTTTTTGTCTGTGTGTGGAAGTCACATGTTAGCGATATGCTGTAGCTGCGCAGGCTCTGTCTCCCTGCTTACAGCAGCCCTATAACTACTACCAGCTGCAGGAGGGAGAGGCAGAGAGAGAGAGAGAAAGAGGGGGGAGAGAGAGAGAGAGGGAGAGAGGGAGAGAGGAGGGAGAGGGAGAGGCAGAGAGGGAGAGACAGACAGCGAGAGAGAGAGGATAGAGAGAGACAGAGAGAGAGTGAAGAGAGAAAGGGAGAAGAGAGGGGGAGAAAGAGAGAGACAGACAGAGAGAACAAGAGAGACAGGGAGAGAGAACAAAAGAGACAGGGAGAGAGAAACAGAGAGAGTGAGTGAGACAGAGAAAGAGAGAAAGAGACAGCAACAGAGCGCTCTCCCCAGAGGGGTCATCCTGGAAACAAATCAATGGCGGAGACATTCTGGAGGACTTTTCTGGACGGATCCTCTCCTCCTCCTCCTCCCCTGGCGATTGGCCGGGGGCCGCCCAGAGGAATGCGCCAGAACCGCGCATGCATAGAGGAGCCGCTGACCTGGGGCCGCTCCACAGAGGCACAAAGTGCCGATTGTTCGAGTCTGAAGAAAAGGGGGGCCGAACAGGAATGTAAAAGCATAACTCTTTCCCCCTCTCTCGCCCTTTCCCTCCTCCCCCCATTTCTCCCTCTCTCTCTCTCTCTCTCTCTCCCTCTCGCTCTCTCCTCGTGCGAGTTGCTGACCTCCGCGCGCGGGACGCGAGGGCTGTTGTCGGAAGGCGGCGTTCTCCCCGGGGGAGACGGGCCCGCGGAACGATCCGCGAGGTTTTCTCATGCGCGGCGACCGAGCAGCCGGTACGGCCAAACCCCGCGAACGGAAAACAAACTACAGGCCCCAGAGCTCTCTCTGTCACACAGCAACAGACCCCACTCCCCCCCTCCTCCCCCGTTCCAACATGGAGGCTGCAGCTGACTGGCCTATCCTCCCCGGGAACGACAGGAGGTTTCGATCGAGAAGCGTAAAACAAAAGGGGCCGAGCCGGGCCCCGGGGGCGCGGACGATACGCCCCCCCCCCCCGTTATAAATCCCCCGAGCTGTCGCCGGGGGAAACGCTCGCGGCCCCTCTGAAAGGGACCAGGTCCCGCCCTCTCCTCCTCCCGGGATGACGCCTCCCTTTCTGGGAGCCCCGCCCACTGCCCCGCCCACCCTTTCACGTCCGGCGTTCTTCCCCGAGTCTCCTCGCACCTCTGGAGAGCGGCGTTCCCTCCCCCCTCTCAGAAGAGGGGGATAATCCTCGCTCGCTTCCGCTTGTTTAACTTCATCCGGGCCCAAACTCAGAGACTGCAAGCCATCTCATTCACAGCACCGACTGAATTACAACCACAGACACACAGTCCGGACCGTCTCCACTATTAAACAACGTGACTGGTGCATTACCCGGTCTTGTTTCAGGGGATTGTCTGGGAAAAAACTTTATTGAGCATAATATATCCAGACAAGGATAAAACACATAATAAGGGACAGGTCGTGACTACCTATTGCTACACACAGGCAGAGGCCTCACATTGAATACTAAGTGTACTACATCATCGCAAAGAGCTTATAGTGAAGGAGGGGGGAGCTCTCCTCAGTCACCACCAGTGTCGCGTCCCCACGTGCTTGTGGAGATGGCGGGTCTGGCGGTAAAGGTACGGCGCTGGTGCGCGCGGGCGTGATGACATCACTCCAGCCCCAGACAGGGAAGCGGCTCAGAGCTCAGCAGCGCTCCGCTCTTGGCAGTGCGTCTCTGCTAACTTGTTTATCTGAGGCGACTCCATTTCACAGCACTCTCTCTTTCTGCGCGAGCCAGGAGCCTTACTATCTGCTGGCACGGTCCGGCACTCTCTCATACACACAGGAATGCACATACACACACAGACACACACACACAAACAGGCACGCTCACACACACACACACACACACACATACACACACACACACAAACAGACACATACACACACACACACACATACACACACAAACAAACACAAACAGATACACACACACCCACACGCACGCGCACAGACATAAACACACAGACACACACACAAACAGGCACGCCCACACACACACACACACACACGCGCACAGACATACACACACAGACACACACACAAACACACAGACACACAGACACAAACAGGCACGCCCACACACACACACACACACACAAACAAACACAAACAGATACACACACACCCACACGCACGCGCACAGACATAAACACACAGACAAACAGACGCATGCACATGCGCATATGCATGCGCATAAACACAAACAGACACACACACACACAGGCAAGCAGGCACACCCACACACACAAACACACAGACAGGCAGACACAGAAACACACACACACACACACCACTGCAAAAAGTTCCCTTTTTTAAGCGTCCCTGCGATGAGATGAATGTGTCCAAAACAACTGATAATGGCGAACAGAGAAGGCTGCTTATCCTTTCAGCAGTCAAACAGATTACTGTATCCCTGAGAACAGCTGCTGGACGAGGGAGATGGAGCCTATCTGAGGGACCTTCCGGTCCAGCAGGGATATCCTGGGGGGGGGGGGGGGGGGGGGGGGGGAGGAAGGAAGAGCCCCTGAGTTATGGAAAGAAATCTTTCCTCCGGAAAAAAAAAAAAAAAACGAGCTTTCACCTTCCGAGTGACCGCTGGGTCCAGATAGCCCCTCAGCTTCTGGATGTAGGTGTGCGGGGGGTTCTTCACTTGAAATCGTTCCTGAGAAAGAGAGGAGGAGGAAATTAATTCTGAGACCAAAATTAATACCACTTTTTCTTTTCTTGTTTATTTTTTGGCTCTCTAATTACTCAACGAAAAAAAGAGAGGATATGAACCAGTTATTTAACATCATCTGAGCCTCATTCAAGATCCAAGAACTTACGGCCTTTGCCGTTTGATGAAGAACAAAATATATGCATATTTACTGTCTGTGAAAATCCGCATATGTATGACTAGGAAAATACCACTTCTTATATTTGTATACTAAGCAAGAAAACGTATAATATTTAACATAGCTAACATAGTTTACACTGATTTTTAACTAATATTTGCTGCTGTATATAATATTTCCTGTAAAAGAAAAACCCCATACTAAATCAATCAGCATTAGACAAGGATGACTGATGTGCTATCAATGTCAATTCGCTGAGCATTAAATCACATATTGGCATACAGACATGCTAATAGGCACGTATCCCACCATCCCACTCGATGACCATGATAATCTGATAAATGAATATTCATGGGTTCTCTTTTATCCAC